>NC_045622.1:77340589-77650158 GCF_009829155.1 Mustela erminea | reverse complement strand
CCTGAGCCAAAGGCAGATGCTTAGCTGACTGAGCCACCCAGGTGCTCCTGTTTTTTCATTCAGATAATAATCCTGTTAATAATTACAGCTGTTGCTCAATTTTCTTAAAATAGTCTTAGACAACTTAGATGCATGATCACTCTGAAACTCAATTACTGGCATCATGTATAAGTAACCTTCAAGAGTCCTCATCTACTGTGTGTAAAGGAGACTAGTAATGCCTACTTCCTAGGGTTGAATGAGGAATGAACATTTTCTTTAAACATTCTGAGATATAATTTACATTCCATAAAGTTCAAGCATTTAAAGGGCACAATTCAGTGGTTTTTAGTATAGTAGCAGAGCTGAATAAATCCTCCCATTATCGAATTCTAGAATATTTTTTCACCCCTCAAAAAATTCCTGTACTCATTAGCAGTCTTTTCCCATTCCCTTTTGTTCTCCAATCCCTGAAAATTTCTAATCTACTTTCTGTCTGTATGGATTGGCCTATTACGGAGATTGCATATGAAAGGAAATGTATAATTATGTAATCTTTTGTGAAATGCTCCTTTCATTTGGCATCATATTTTCAATATTCATCCATGTTTTAATATGTATCGAACTTCATTCCTTTCTATTATCAAATAATATCTTACAGATATGTCACATTTTGCTGACCTATTCATTGGCTGATGGGTGTTTGACTTGCTTCGACTTCCAGGGATTACAGAAAATGATATCATGAATATTCATAATTCATGTACAAGTTTTGATATAGATAGGGGTTTTCATTTCTCTTGAGTATATATTTAGGAATGAAATTGTTGGACCATATGGTCATTCTATGTTTAACATTTTGAGAAATGACCAAACTGTTTTCCAAATCAGCTATATAATTTTACCTTCCCACTAGCCATTCCCCAACATCCTTGAACACAAGACACTTCTATGTGTCAACCTGACTGAGCTAAGGGATTCCAGACAGATAATAAAACATTATTTGTGCGTGTGTGTGTGTGTGTGTGTGTGCACGTGAGTGCCTCTAGAAGAGATTTGCACCTGAGTCAGTAGACTTTTTTAAAAAAAAAAGTCTCTAGAAGAGATTTGCACCTGAGTCTAGTGCCTCTAGAAGAGATTTGCAAGATTGACCTCAACAGTGTGAGTGGACATCACCCAGTCTGCTGAAGGATGAGGAAGGAGTTCACTTTCTGTGCTTGAGCTAAGACAGCTTTTACTGCCTTCGGACCTCGGTGCTCCTGCTTCTCAGGAGTTCAGGTTCATGGTGGGATTTGTGCGATACATGCCATTGCTCCTACACCTGCTCTCACCTTTAATTCTCCGGCCTTTGCACTCAGATTTACACCATCCATTGGTGTAAACACCATCCCCTGGTGCCCAAGCCATGGAATTTGAACTCAATTACACCACTGACTTTCCTTATTCTCCAGACTGCAAACTACAGATCCTGGGACTTCTAGGCCTCCAAAATCACATCAGTCCATCCCTATAATAAATATCTATAGAGATATTTATATATTTCTAAATAGGTAAGTAGACAGAGAGATAGGAGCCGGTTTATGTCATTTTATATATTCTTAGTTCTGTTTCTCTGGAGAACCCTAACTAATACATAATACACTTAGTATTATTTTTTAAATTTTAGCCATGATTATAATTCTGAGCGGTCTCTCAAACATTTTCCTGCTTCATTGAGATATAATTCATAAGTAATGCTGTGTAAGTTTAAGGTGATTTGATAAAGGCATGTGTTGTTACACAATTACCACAGTAAGTTAAGACTTCCACCACCTCACGTAACTGCCTTTTTTCTGAGTGAGTACGGTGAAAGCATTTAAGATCTCTCTTAGCAACTTCCATGTATATAGTAGAGTATGCTTAACTAGAGCCACCATGCTGTGTATTAGATTCCCCAGAATTTATTCACCTTATGGATGGAAGTCTGTATCCTTTGACCAGCATCTACTCATTTCCCTCTCCCCCCAGGCCCTGACAACTGCCATTCTACTACAAGTATAGCTTTTCAGTTTCCTCAATTAAGTGACATCTCCTTAGTTTTGACATATTTTATTTCCATTTTTGTTTAAGATTTAAAAAAAAAATTTCTTTGATCCACTGGTTGTTTAGGAGTATGTGGCTTAATTTCCACATATCTGTGAAATTTTCAGTTTTCCTCCTGTCATTTGATCTCTAGTTACACACCACTGTGGTCACAAAAAATTCTTGATAGGATTTCAACCTTCTTAAATATGCCAAGACTTGTTTGTGAGCTAATATATGAGCTATTCTAGAGAATGTTCTGTGTGCACTTGTGTTTCTGTGGCTGTTGGATGGAATGCTCTGTAAATGTCTGTTAGGTCCATCTCATCTGAAATGTAATTCAAGTCCAATGTTTCCTTATTGATTTTCTGTCTGGATAATCTAGCCTTTGTTGAAAGTGGGGTATTAAAGTTCCTTACTAATATTGTACTGTTGTCTACTTCTCCCTTCAGGAGTATTTGCCTAATATATTTATTGTTGTGTTCCCTAAAATTTTTCATTACTGTCTTCACACTTGAAGAAGCGGGCACTTCCTCTTTTGTCTACTGACGGGTTTATGGAGAAATACCTTCTGTCAAAGTGCTAGGGATTCTGAAATTTTGTCAGACTTCTTTTACAAGTATGTCCCATACTTCCTGTTCCCTGTTGTGTCAGAATTCTTAAGTTTGTATGTCTTCTCTTCATCCTGCAGGGCCTGGCCAAGTGTTGGCAGCCTCCCTTTTGCTTTCTTGAGGTGAGTGTAAATGTTCAACTTTGTGGTTTCTCCCAGGCCCCCAGAGTCAGGCTGATCTTTGTGGGGCATTCCCAGTGGCTTGTTTGTCCCCAGTGACTCCCATCTCCTAATGGAGTGTGTGATGCAGCTAGTATATCTGAAACCTCTGACACCCTACAGAGCTCTATCATGCCCTCTCTCATCTGTCTCCTACCCCTGTCACACAGCACATCTCAGTATAATGAGTGGGGCTAGGAAAAAGGAAGCCTTTTTAGCAGTGTCTTGTACAGCTGTGGAAGCCTAGCACTCACGGACACCCTTTCACTTTCCCACGTGGAAGAAATCATGGCCTGAGAAGATCTCTCTTGGCATTGAGCTAAGAAGCTTGGCAGAAGGGTGATGCAGATAAAGGAATCTGGTTCTATTATCATCTTCAGCATATCCAACCTCTAATGTTGTTTTCTCAATAGTGTTCTAGAACTTTGATGGCCTCCTGAAGTTCCACAAGGATCTCTTGTCCATGGGTAACTGTCTAAATCTGTGTTCTTTTTGGAGAAGTTGGTAGAAAACTCTTATTCCACCATGAGGATGACATCATTCTCCTCCTCCATATGGCTTGGAGTTGCATTTCCCTAATGCAAATTTTAAATGTGGTTACTGGTTCTTTGCTTACTTTCTTTGAGGAAAATGAATATCTTTTGCTTATTTTTAACGGAGTTATTTATATTTCCATTATTGAGGCAAAAGAGTTCTTTATATATTCCGTACTTAAGTCCTGTATGAGTTGAAATAGCCTTCCCATTCTGCAGGTTATTTTCTTTCTCTGTTTTGTCATTTGGAGCAAAAAGTTTTCAGTTTCAAGGAAGTCCAATTCATCTACTTTTCTTTGTTCCCTTATGCTTCGGTGCTGTATCTAAGGAACCACAGTCTAAACCATGGTCATTAATACTCATGTTTTATTTGACTCCTTTTCATTTTAGCTCTTACATTCACATTATAATCCATTTGACATACTTTTTTATGTGATCTAGCCAGGAAGAATGGGGTAATTCTTTCCAGTATAAAAAGAATGCCAGCTTGAATTACATGAATAATGATGAGCCATCATAATAAGTCGGAATACAAACTTCCCATATGCCTACTGTGGGAAGTCCCTCAAGTTTCGTTCACATCTATCACAAACAGTATATTTAACAACTGTCTGCCTGTGACCTCACAAATCTCAGAACATGGAGAATCATTAAAATCTACACTATTTATTTTTTTCAAAATCACTTCCTTGTATAATGTAATTAATGTCTTCTTTTAATCATTATATCTTTAAACTCAAGTGACCCTCTTTCCCAATTTTTCCAAATAAAGCCCACCTATTGTTCCACCTACAAAATGTTTTAAAGCCTACTCTGTGCCAAAGCTCTGTATCGGCTGAATGGGTGAGAAGTAGGGTGTTGAATGAGGGGAGGGGAGACAAGGGTGACAAGGTGTTCAAGAAAAGTAATAATGTGCAATCATAAGCAGTAACCTCGGGGGCACCAGGTGGCTCAGTGGGTTAAGCCTCTGCCTTCAGGCCAGGTCAGTGGGTTAAGCCTCTGCCTTCAGCCCAGGTCATGGGATCGAGCCCCGCATCAGGTTCTCTGCTCAGCAGGGAGCCTGCTTCCCCCTCTCTCTCTGCCTGCCTCTCTGCCTACTTGTGATCTGTCAAACAAATAAAATCTTAAAAAAAAAAAAAAAAGCAGTAACCTCTATGATAAAAGTGTATTCACAGGTAGAAACTGATTTAGGACAAAGAGTAATTCATTCTGTTTAACTTAATTTCCCCCTCTTCCAATGTTAATTTAGGCCTTCGTGAACCTCGTTTTATTTGAATTATAAGGGCATATGTGGATATTGATGTACTCTGCTATGTACTTCTGAAGATAATTAGCTGGAAAGAAGGAAGCAGTGAGACAACAGCAGAAGCAAAGAAATTAGTACGAAGTGTGGGGTGATAACAGGTGTCTGCACAGCACAGCACCAGGACACCTGGGGCTCATTTGTATTAACTGTATTCCTGGCCAACTTGTGAGCTCAGAGTGGAGGGAGATACAATATACCTCCATAGACTAATAACAAGCCACAGAACTGTGACTGATGTGTCCTAGCTCCCAAGAACACTGCATTCCAAAATGAAAATGAAATAAGTCAAAGAACGAAGCCCCAAATATGGAAGGTGCAGACATGAGGCTTAGATGATTTTGTTTATTCTTTACATTTTTTGTTGCTATTGTTTGCTTGCCCACTCCCCTCAAACAGTCCAGCTCAGCAGAATTCAAACTACACCTTACCTTGCTTTGCATAGGAACATCCTTCCATCCCAAGGATTACACTGTTCACTGAGTTCTTAACATTGGAAAGGCAAGGACGTAGCAATATTTGCTACCTTTATATGGATCATTAAAGTTCTTTGCAGTTGGCAACAGCTTTTTTATTTTTGCAAACGTTCCATTTGAGACAGCCAACACAGACAGAGATACAGAACAATGTGACATTATTTTACATTCCATTTTCTCTAGGTGTAATGATAGCAACTTCTCAGAAACTTTCTCCCCCAGTGAGAAAGGACAACTTTGTCTTAGTAGTTACTTGAGTTGCCTTAGAAACCATTGTGCTGTCTGAAAAGAAGAGTTTTATCTTCAGAGAGAGCATCTCACAATACAGTGGGTTATAATTTTTCATGAAAAAGAAGGCAGGAAAATAATTGTGTTTTCCATTCTGGGGAGGGAATAAGGCTTGGGTAACACAGAAAAGACAGAAAAGGATGCTTCTCTAAAGACAGTCTCCCAAAAGTGTAGTCAACAATTATCACTGAAGAAGAGATCCTTAGAGGGTTTACTGAAGCCAATTTAGATACAGAGTATATAAAGCTTGTGCTTCTTTCAGGGAGCAATTCTAGACTTCGCATGTCAGAGACATCCTGGTAAATGTGATGAAAATTATTGGTTGTCTTTCCAGAAAGAAGCATATGCTTATTTGCACATAAGAATCCGAACATCATTTTAGGCATCAGGAAAGAGTACCTGAATCCCATGAATAAATCCTGAATTCAAAATATTTGACTTTTGCAGCCCCTGGAGAGCCCAGTTGGTTAAGCAGCTGACTCTTGGTTTTGGCTCAGGTCATGATCTCGGGATTGTGAGATCCAGCCCCACAGTGGGGACGAATAGGGGCAGATTGTCTCTCCCTCTGCACCAGCCCCCACCCTGTGCACACTTGCACACACACGTGTGTGTGTGCTCTCTAAAATAAATAAATCTCCAAAATGCTTGATCTAGGATATGCACCAAAGGAAGACAATCCTAAGATTACTGGGTTTGCATAAGGTTATATGAAGACCTGACAAATATCATAGGGTTTAAGCTTAAAAAATAGATGATTTACAGTGAGTGGGGTGACAACGAAGGTGGGGAGGGATACTGTGGCATGCTAAATGACTTCAAATTATAAAAGAACTATTTCATAGAATTTGCATGGGTTCATGCCTGCATGCAGCTCGAGATGGTAAAATAATCACAGGTCACATTTATCGAGTGCTCACACTGTGACAGGTAACATCCTAAGTGTTTACATATATTAACTTTTTTTTTTTTTAACATTCACAACAGTTCTGAAAGGTCGTGTCATGAGATACAAAAAGAAAAATACAATAGGATTCAACAGTACATTAAAAGGATTATTCACCACGACCAAGTGGGATTTATTCCAGGGCTGCAAGGTTGGTTCAACATCCGCAAATCAGTCAATGTGATACAACACATCAATAAAAGAAAGAACAAGAACCATATGATACTCTCAATAGATGCTGAAAAAGCATTTGACAAAGTACAGCATCCCTTCCTGATCAAAACTCTTCAGAGTGTAGGGATAGAGGGCACATACCTCAATATCATCAAAGCCATCTATGAAAAACCCACCGCAAATATCATTCTCAATGGAGAAAAACTGAAAGCTTTTCCGCTAAGGTCAGGAACACGGCAGGGATGTCCATTATCACCACTGCTATTCAACATAGTACTAGAGGTCCTAGCCTCAGCAATCAGACAACAAAAGAAAATTAAAGGCATCCAAATCGGCAAAGAAGAAGTCAAATTATCACTCTTCGCAGATGATATGATACTATATGTGGAAAACCCAAAAGACTCCACTCCAAAACTGCTAGAACTTATACAGGAATTCAGTAAAGTGTCAGGATATAAAATCAATGCACAGAAATCAGTTGCATTTCTCTACACCAACAGCAAGACAGAAGAAAGAGAAATTAAGGAGTCAATCCCATATACAATTGCATCCAAAACCATAAGATACCTAGGAATAAACCTAACCAAAGAGACACAGAATCTATACTCAGAAAACTATAAAGTACTCATGAAAGAAATTGAGGAAGACACAAAGAAATGGAAAAATGTTCCATGCTCCTGGATTGGAAGAATAAATATTGTGAAAATGTCTATGCTACCTAAAGCAATCTACACATTTAATGCAATTCCTATCAAAGTACCATCCATCTTTTTCAAAGAAATGGAACAAATAATGCTAAAATTTATATGGAACCAGAAAAGACCTCGAATAGCCAAAGGGATATTGAAAAAGAAAGCCAACGTTGGTGGCATCACAATTCCTGACTTCAAGCTCTATTACAAAGCTGTCATCATCAAGACAGCATGGTACTGGCACAAAAACAGACACATAGATCAATGGAACAGAATAGAGAACCCAGAAATAGACCCTCAACTCTACGGTCAACTAATCTTCGACAAAGCAGGAAAGAATGTCCAATGGAAAAAAGACAGCCTCTTCAATAAATGGTGCTGGGAAAATTGGACAGCCACATGCAGAAAAATGAAATTGGACCATTTCCTTACACCACACACGAAAATAGACTCAAAATGAATGAAGGACCTCAATGTGCGAAAGGAATCCATCAAAATCCTTGAGGAGAACACAGGCAGCAACCTCTTCGACCTCAGTCGCAGCAACATCTTCCTAGGAACAATGCCAAAGGCAAGGGAAGCAAGGGCAAAAATAAACTATTGGGATTTCATCAAGATCAAAAGCTTTTGCACAGCAAAGGAAACAGTGAACAAAATCAAAAGACAACTGACAGAATGGGAGAAGATATTTGCAAACGACATATCAGATAAAGGACTAGTGTCCAGAATCTATAAAGAACTTAGCAAACTCAACACCCAAAGAACAAATAATCCAATCAAGAAATGGGCAGAGGACATGAACAGACATTTCTGCAAAGAAGACATCCAGATGGCCAACAGACACATGAAAAAGTGCTCCATATCACTCGGCATCAGGGAAATACAAATCAAAACCACAATGAGATATCACCTCACACCAGTCAGAATGGCTAAAATCAACAAGTCAGGAAATGACATATGCTGGCGAGGATGCGGAGAAAGGGGAACCCTCCTACACTGTTGGTGGGAATGCAAGCTGGTGCAGCCACACTGGAAAACAGCATGGAGGTTCCTCAAAATGTTGAAAATAGAACTGCCCTATGACCCAGCAATTGCACTATTGGGTATATACCCTAAAGATACAAACGTAGTGATCCAAAGGGGCACGTGCACCCGAATGTTTATAGCAGCAATGTCCACAATAGCCAAACTATGGAAAGAACCTAGATGTCCATCAACAGATGAATGGATCAAGAAGATGTGGTATATATACACAATGGAATACTATGCAGCCATCAAAAGAAATGAAATCTTGCCATTTGCGACAACATGGATGGAACTAGAGCATATCATGCTTAGCGAAATAAGTCAAGCAGAGAAAGACAACTATCATATGATCTCCCTGATATGAGGAAGTGGTGATGCAACATGGGGGCTTAAGTGGGTAGGAGAAGAATCAATGAAACAAGATGGGATTGGGAGGGAGACAAACCATAAGTGACTCTTAATCTCACAAAACAAACTGAGGGTTGCTGGGGGGAGGGGGTTTGGGAGAAGGGGGTGGGATTATGGACATTGGGGAGGGTGTGTGCTTTGGTGAGTGCTGTGAAGTGTGTAAACCTGGTGATTCACAGACCTGTACCCCTGGGGATAAAAATATATGTTTATAAAAAATAAAAAATTAAAAAATAAATAAATAAAATTAAAAAAAAAAAAAGAAAAAGAAAAATAACTTGTTCAAGAATTTGCTCTAGAAAGGAACAGTGCCATGATGCCAAATGAGAGAACTGGCTTAGAGAGATCATGGTATCACCCTCTACTGCTTTACAACCTCGCTAGTAAAACGTGTGCTGGGCAAAATTTTTGCTTAATATAGAGAAACGTTTGATTATAATTAGGCCATCTCACCATAATTTTCTTTTCAAGCACTGTCATGCTTTCCACATTACTATTATGCTAAAATTGTTAAACGAAGAATTCACTCATTACTGAAGTTCTCAATACCTACATAAGATTAAGGAAATTTGTTCTAAAGAATTTTGATAAAACATACTTCTCAAATCAAATGGGCCTCTTGTTTCTCCTTGGCAAGAATTCTATCAGTTCAGTGTTTTTTCATGGCTATGTCAACTCACTGTAGTTTTTTTTAGTCATCGTTTTGGTAATTTTATCTACATGTTTGCATGTTAAAATATATTATCATACAATTCTTTTCAGAGTATTCTCTTTTTATACTTTAACTATCTGGTGGCATTGGTAGTTACATTCTTCTTTCCATTTATAATATTGTTTGTTAGTCATTTTCTTGACCTACAGCTTCAGAATCTATTTCATTAGATTTTTTTAATTACCAGTGTTTGTTTTCCTTTTCTTTCTCATCAATTCCTTTTTGTCTCTTATTTCTTTGTTTGGATTTAATTTATTTTCCTTTTCTATTTTTTAAGTTGCTCGCTTGTCTCACTAATATTTCAGCTAATTTTTTTCAATATAAGAATTTAAATGTACCTCTCCCTTGGGCTATTTTCCTAGTTACATTATGCCAATATTAATGTCAATGCATTTTTTCAATATGCTTCAGTTTAAAAATTTTAAAAAATTTCACTCTTATTTCTTCTCTGACCAGCAAGTTATTTAAAAGTGTGTATTTTTTTTAAGATTTTATTTATTTATTTGACAGAGAGAGATCACAAGTAGACAGAGAGGCAGGCGGAGAGAAAGGAGGAAGCAGGCTCTTTGCCGAGCAGAGAGCCTAAAGTGGGACTGGATCCCAGGACCCTGAGATCAGGACCCAAGCAGAAAGCAGCGGCTTAACCCACTGAGCCACCCAGGTGCCCTACAAGTGTGTATTTGTATTTGTATTTTTTTTTAAGATTTTATTTATTTATTAGACACAGAGAGAGAAATCACAAGTAGGCAGAGAGACAGGCAGAGAAAGAGGGGAAGCAGGCTCCCCGCTGAGCAGAGACCCTGATGCGGGGCTCAATTACAGGACCCTGAGATCATGACTTGAGCCAAAGGCAGAGGCTTAACCCATTGAGCCACCCAGGTGCCCCATACAACTGTGTATTTTTAAACAAAAATATATTTCTGTTATTGATTTGAGGCTTAAGAGTCAGAGACGGTGGCCAGCAGGTTATCAGTTTTATTTTGCAGCTGAAATCAGTGTGCATTCTCTAATTATTGGGTGAAGAGGTCAACAGTTGCTTATTGAATTGACCTGGTTGACTATGTTTTTAAAATAGTGTACATCTTGAGGTACTTGGGTGGTTGAGTCAGTTAAGCATCTGACTTTTGATTTTGGCTCAGGTCATGATCTCAGGGTCATTAGATTGAGCCCCATGGCAGGCTCTGTGCTGAGTGTGGAGCCTGCTTAAGATTCTCTCTCTCCCTCATCTTCTGCCTCTCCCCCTGCTCAGGCTCTCTAAATAAATTAATTAATTAATAAATAAATAAACAAATAAATAAATAAAATTAAATAATAATAATAAATAAAATAAAATAGTTTATATCTTTACCGCTTTTCCTCTGACTGACCTTTCAGATACCTAGCTGTATTTGTTATATTTCAAACTCTAATAGCCATTATGCTTCATAATTTATAAATCTATCTTACTGATTCATATATGTTGAGAATCATCAGATCATCCTAGGAACTGAATATTCCCATTAAATAAAGATTTTCTCTGTTAATCATTTTTGTCTTAAATGTAATTTTGTCTGACATTAATATATTTACTACAACTTTATTTTATTTTAGTAAGTGTTGTTCTGGTATGGATATTTTCCTTCTTTTTACATTTAATATTTTTGAGTACTCATAGCATATATTTGTACTTTTATATATAATTGACAATATTCTAGATGCTTTAAATGGATGTTTTAGCTCTATTTCACATTTGTTGTGATGATGTATTTGGGTTTACTAATACTGTGCTAATATTTACTTTATGGGCTGCAAAGTCTTAGGGGAGATGTTATTATAACCACTGTTGTCATTACATGTTTTTTTGACTCCGAGTCTATATTCAGAAGGTTTCCCTCAGCTGCTCTTTTTACTCACCCTTAGCCTGCACTTTCACTGTGGGTGGAGTCTCTGTAGGTATTCCAGCTTTATTCAAGAGTATTAAGTTTAGCAGTTGGGTCCAAGGCCAAGGACAGCTGTGCCAGTTAACCTTGTATGTGGCATTTGCCCTGAAGATACTTTTGACCTCAAGTTCATTTAGTAGTTTTGTTTCAATTGTTTATTTGCCCTTGGGAATTGATTTTTCCTCTGGAGAATCTGAAAACTATCTCAAAGAATATGTGTGTTATAGTTTAAGAAAATCTGAATGTATTGAACAAAAGGATTTTATTGAATGTAACCTGTCTTGTGGTGAAGTAGAATTCTATCAGCGACTGCTTCACTTTTCTTCGAATTCTTTTTACAGACTACATCTGCCCCATACAAAACCCTTCCCAATCCAAAGCCATTACTTGACTGCATACTACATTGTTCTCAAAGGAATTAGGAACACACAATGGCATATTAATTCCAATGACAAAATTTGCAATAGATAACCTGCATAATCGTATTTGTTGTCAACATGCATTGCTGACAAATATTGAGCCTTTTGGTTAGTGTTGACCTACCATTTTGGTGAGGAAATTTGTGGCTCTTAGACAGAATGATGCTAATAACTCAATTTAGGAAAAAGACAAGAAATGACACTTGAGCTGGTCCTTGGATATATATTTCTCTGTGGTCATTTATCTGTCATTTATTTAATACATTTGTAGACTTGAGAGAATCAACCTTTTGGTCTCAACTTCATACATTTGAACAACTTGTGGATCTTTAAAAACATACAATTCTTAAACTCCATCTCCAAATATTCTGAATAAATTTTTAAAGAGTAGATAGGGTCCAGAAATAGAATATTTAAGGGAGAGACCTGAGTGTAGGTCACTTTTACAAGTTTCATGGTTGATTCTATCATCATGTAGGATTAAAAAACAGTGATTTAAGCAATTCATTTAGGGCTTTCTCATCTGCAAAAGAGAACTGTGGACTTAGGTGATTGGTAAAATAACTTCCTACTATTGTGTAATTTTTCCCCAATTCATAGATCTTTATAATTTGAACAAAGCTCTGAATAAAAGATAATTTGGTCTCAGAGAACCACTGTGTCTCTTTCAAACCTTTTGTAAATGAGGCTATGCCCCTTTCTGGTGTGCTTCTGTTTCAGAGCATACCGACATTTATCCTGAAACTGGAATAAATCTACTCTGTTTTAAGCATAAGAGTGGGAAGTGTACAAATTATAAGAAAGAAGGGTTGAGGAGAAAAAAGGATGAAGGATATATTTTTTTTTAAATTACATTAACAGTATACAGATCCAGGGCTCTAAGACTTCACTATTTAAATACATGCAGAGAAAAAAAAATCACTCCTTTTTCCCCCAAACATATTCAAGGTGTTACATGAAGTTAAATATTTGTCATCTTCATTAATGGTATTACTAAAGAAGAATGGTGAATCATTTTTCTTTCTTTGTGACAAAATATGACAAGAGCTAGATGCCATGATCTTTGAAGTGAGTAATTAATACAGAGGTTTAAGGCATGGGTCATGTCCAGAAATGTTTTAATTACATTACCAGGCTTTGTCATCAGTATCAAGAAGGAGTGAAGCCTAACTCCCTAACATTTATAGTCTACCTAACTCCCTAACATTTTGATTCCCTCCTCTGGATCATGAAAGATCATATAAGAACAAACGGAGACAGCAATAATTTGACTGTCATACAAATGTACCTCTGGAGTGTGTAATGTCTTCAATTTTATGTTGGTTTCATGGGAATTCATGTTCTTTGAAAGGATTTGTTTAACTGTAGGACACCCAAGAGTAGATAAGTCATCAGGCTGTCTTCAGGAACATTTACAATGATCACTTAGCAGTGACAAAGGATTCCATAAAAATAAAAGCATAAGGATTTTTCTCATCATCAATATTGAATTGTATTATAGTACTAAATTCAGCAGCACATGCAATTTGGGATATTAATGATTCATAACTTGACTTCATTATATTTAGCACCATTTTTCATAGTATCTCAGTCTCTGTAGCATAGAAGATTTAACTTCTCTAAAAATAGATGGTTTTTTAACACAAAATGATAAAAAATAGAACAAAGATATTTAGTTTATTCACATGGGCCTTATTATAGAAAATAGTATACCATCACTGAAACCAGATTTGTGATCAAAATTTGAGTTTGCCATAAAGCAGATTTTTTTAACCCTAAGGATACAGAAATACACAAAATGGAGTTCCCAGAGGATCATTTCTAGACCAGCTGGAGTCAACACTTTAATAAAGTATTTAGAAGAATATATACACAAAAGAAATGAAGGTTGACTATAAACAGAACTCAGGTATGACAATTTTGGAAAATACTCATTAGAGTACAATCTATAAACTTGATTTCCTTATATATAAAATTAGAATGGTAATTGTAACTAGATCATATGACTGCCATAAGGTAGAATGAGATATCAAGTATAAAGCATTTAGAGCGATGCCTGAGACATAAATGTTAACAGCAGTGGTGGTGGTAAGGATGTGAGAGGAAAGTGCTCCTCAATCTGAGATCCAAGTATGGGCTTGATGGAAATTTATAACTGCAAGTAATCCTTTTTGCACACATACATATTTTTCAAGGTGAGGGTCCAAATCTTTCCTCATTCTCTAAGTGTCAGTGGTCTCAAAACAAAACCCTGATGTGTTATCTCATGATGGTATATGAAATTTAAAGTGGAAAATAAATATTCATTTAAGATGCTTAATTTAATAACCTGGTATGTGTTGTGATGAGCCCTGGGTGTTTTATGCAACTAATGAATCATTGAACATTATATCAAAAACTAATGATGGCTAATATATTGCCTAACTTAACATAATAAAAATTAAAAAATAAAAGATGACTAAGAACCAAAAAAAAAAAAAAACAAAAAGAAAGAAAGAAAGAAAAGGAAAGGAAAAAGAAAACTACTTCTTTATAAAACCTATGAATGGTTATATAAATCAAAATTATCAACCACAAAAGTGAACTGAAATGCTCATAGCTTCCTTCCTAGAAACAAAAGCCAGATGCTCTACTACTACTTTCCAACACCTGGCATAAGAGGTCTTAGTAAGAAAGACATTCATAACCAAAATGCAGACAGAACACAGCTTGGGAAAGAGCCTTACATTAAGAATCAGAGGCCTTGAACTGTCTCTCAGCTAAGCTACAATCTTGGGCAAGTGACTTAATTTATCAGAGTCTCAATTTGTCTTAAAAACAAGAAAAAAATTAACTGAGCCACATCTCTCTCACAATGTTCTAAGAATACAATACATGAGAATATATGTGAACATTTATCTAAAACTATTAAATACTGAAAAATAGGGATTGTTGCTATGAATAGTAAGAGCAAAATATATCCATTTTTCCATACTATGGCCAGTACAATATAGTAATTCTTTGAATTATGGGTATCAGATAGATATAGTTTTATCTTGGTCTACTACATACCAGCAATGCAATCTTAGGAAAATTACTTAAACTTTCTTTTAAGCCTTTGTTAGATCACATGTTCAGTGGGAGCAATGATAATAGATAATAAAGAGGGTTGTGTTATGTAAGAGGATTGGTGCTGTGCCTGAGGCATACATGTTCAAAAAATATGTATTACCCAGTATTATCTTTACTGCCCTCATAGAGAAATATCATGCAACTGTATCTAGTATAGTTTCTTCATCTGGAAGAGATTAGGTTACTACTCACAAAGGTATTGTGAATATCAAACACAAGCACTGATAAAGAGAGAACACAATATAAATATAAGAAATGTTAGAGAGGATTACCATATTTTGAGCACATACGACTAGAAATTCCAAGCAGAGCCTTCAACACTTCAAATCATTTAACTTCAAAACAACCCATAAGCTATATCCATTTAAAAGATAAAGACACTGAGATGATGATAATGGAAGCAATTTGGCAAATCTGGAGTATAAAATTTTCTCTCTGTCCTCAAGACCTGAATCCATTCACTATAAGATAAACCACCATATGTCTCCAGTTACATGGATTTCCTGTTTGAGACAGTACTTTCCCACAAGTCATTTTAAAAATGTAGAGCAGTAGTCATCCCGACACATTTTATCCATAGCCCTGATCATTATCTTACAACATCCCACTTTTGTCCTCATTTCATGTCTTTTGTTAAAAACGGCCTTCTTTAAACAGCTTCTCAGGTCTCAGACAATCCATAAATACCAGTTGGAAGGTGGATATTCTATTCTATATGTACAGAAGCCTTAGCCAACACCCTATTCATTCCGAGGAACCTCCTCTTGCCTAAGTAAACCTAAAATCTATGTATTTTTTTCTACCTCTATATTTAAAAACCTTGTATGCTCAGACATTAATCTCTCACTTAATATAGCATAGTAAGTCAATTAACTAGAAATTTGTATGTTTATGGCTGCAGAGAAAAGCCAGAAATGATAAACATGGTATTTAATTACAAGAGATCTTCTATTCTATATAAAGAATGTCAGGGGAGAGAGAAAGAAGGATAGGACATAGAGGCAAATTAGGTGAGGTGGACATTGAAGGATTTAAATTGTACCCACCATTCTTGTTCTGTTCAAAAACTTTCAATAGTTGGCATTTTTGTTACTGTTGATGCTGTCATCATCATCATAGTTAATTTTGTATTGAAAGACACTGAAGGTAATAAAAATCCCAGGTAGAGTTAAAGAAAAGTGGATTTTTTAAAAGCATTTGAGAGTTAGTTGCCAACGTGATGCCCACAGATATTTTAGTATTCATTTTCTAATGAAGATTTTCTCAAAAAAAAAAATCCTTAATACAAGAATAAAAAGAAAAACCAGCACTGATGCATTGCTATATCTAACCTTAGCCTCCACTCAACTTTTTCCATTTTTCCCC
Source organism: Mustela erminea (assembly GCF_009829155.1). Taxonomy (NCBI): domain Eukaryota; kingdom Metazoa; phylum Chordata; class Mammalia; order Carnivora; family Mustelidae; genus Mustela; species Mustela erminea. Next base: position 77,633,980 of record NC_045622.1, on the reverse strand, counting down.
AATAATATCCTTTATTATAAATACTTCAAGTCTAGAAATTTATTTTACATTGGGTTTTCAGGTGTCTTCAGTCTCCTTTAATCATCTTAAGCCTTTTTTGTGGCTTTCATGACCTTGATATTTTAGAAGATTATAAACTACTTATTTTGTGGTATGTCCCTTATCTTGGGTTTGTCTGATATTTCCTTTTGATAAGATTAAAGACAAGCAACTTCGGGAGAAATATCACAGAGATAATTCTGTGTTTTTCCCATTGCGTCCCATCAAATGGCACATGAAATTGATTTGCCCTTTTACTGGTGATATTAGCTTTGATTCCAGGCTTCTCTGCTATAAAATTACTTTTTTTTCTTTTGTAATTAGTAGGTGTTTTGGGGAGAAGAATTTCAGGACTATGCAAGCATCCTAATCCTCAAGCTTCCCATCATCCATCCATCCTTCCGCTCTCCCTCCCCACCCACTTCCCTCCCTTCCTTCCTTCTTTCCTTCCTTGGTATGACAAATGTAGCCTAGTTCTCCATATAAATACTTCAAGCTCATTGTAGAAAATTGAAACAATACATAACAGAATAAAATAAAAATACTAGAAATTTTTCCACTATGATGTAAACACCATGAACGCGTAGGTAAACATCCTTTCACGGACAGAATAATTTTAGCAGTCTCTCTGCGTTGGATGCTTGGTCTTCCAGGTCCTTTCCTTTCTTTCCCTTCCCCTCCTCTCTCCCATTTTTCCTCGTTTCCATTATCAGTATGTTTTCACAGTTTCCTATTATTTTAATGGATTCTAATCTATTACTATCATTATTTATTTTGTTGCTAGGTTGGTCCCAGATTTGGTGATTGATGTATTCAGATTTGACTTATTCAGAAAGGCCTCTGTGTCCTTTTCAATGCCCCAGTCATTATTTTAACACCGTTTTATTTTCTGGCATAACGAGATGTTCTAGATTCACCTTGTGCTTCCCTCTCCCCAGCACTACAACTATTTCTCCAAAGAGTCTTAGTTTTATTTTATTTTTTTTTAAGATCTTATTTATTTATTTGACAGAGAGAAAGATCACAAGTAGGTAGACAGGCAAGCAGAGAGAGAGGGGGAAGCAGGCTCCCTGCTGAGCAGAGACCCTAGATGTGGGGCTTGATTCCAGGATCCTGAGATCATGACCCAAGCTGAAGGCAGAGGTTTAACCCACTGAGAGTAGGACACTCAGGTGTCCTGAGTCTTAGTTCTTTATACTAGAAAATAGTACTCAGAAAATGAGATCTGGGATTTAGGTGGGCTCATTGCTACTAGCGTATCTCTGATCCCAGGTCCTTTTGGTGGCATAGCCAGAGGACATATGGATGTATGTACATATTTATATACATTATACATGACATCTTTACAAACATGTACATTTTATATATATGCATCTCCACATGGTCCTCCAATGATGATCTAACACTACAGGTTTTATTCTTTCCCATCTTTGTAATTTCCTTCTCAGACAGTAAGAAATCTGCCTCCCTTAAGCTTACATATTTAATTATTTGAGTAGTACCCATGTATATGACAAATCTCCTATTATTACTGTTGCCTATCTACAGGGAAATTCTCATTCCACACAAGTTCTAACTCCCTGTGCTTGCTCCCCTTCTAAGCAACCATCCTCTTTCCTTGGCTCAGGTCCCAATCCCTTATCTGCTACTTTGGGATCACCCACTTCAACCTCTTAGGTCTCTATCAAGTTTGATATAATTTCACTTCACTAATTAGGAAATCCGATTTTTGAATACTACATTTTCAATCTATTTCATGTTTCTTCAAGTACTATATAGAATAAACAAGCTTTAAGACTTGATAATTATGCATAATATTATCAGTAGTGGTCACTTATGAGTGTTTACCCTATGCTTGGCAATGGGGTAAACCCCTGCTATTCATTTTCTTACCTAATCTTCATCAATGCTTAAATCGGATATTGTTGTTGTTAACATCATCATTGTCTATATGTTTCTGAGAAAATTCAGGCCATGTAACTTATATGTGATCACTATAGCCCTAGTTCTTTGAAAGTTGAATATCTAGAATTTGAACCTGACTGCAAAGGGCACATTAGAAACCACTGCAATACTGAATGTCACATGGCATCCGTGTTCTTATCTGGAAGGCAAGATGACCGAATTAAGATTTCTTTTTATCTTTCTTCAGAATTTCAGGATGTAATTTGTATGAATAACTTCTTTTTTTTAAATAACTTCTTGATTGATGACTATATAAGTATTTTTGACAGAAGTAAGCAAATTAGTAAGCTTCATGATAGGTTAACATTCAATTAGAAGCTTAATAAACCTCAAGAATATAAACATTGGCAACAAATATGCAGAAATGCATTCTATATTAAGGAATTTGGGATTCTGATGTTGCTAATGCCAAATGTCATAAGAGTGATAATATTTCTGGGGCCTTTCTGTGCTAGGACTATGAAATATCAGGGGCAACAAGGTTTCATGTATAATGAAATGGGCATTAAGAAGCTTGGATCCTGATCTAACTCTGCAATTTTTTTTTTAAGATTTTATTTATTTATTTGACAGACAGAGAGAGAACCCAAGCAGGAGGAGCAGCAGGCAGAGGGAGAGGGAGAAGCAGGCTCCCCACTGAGCAGCAAGCCCAATGTGGGGTTTGATCTCAGGACCGACTTGAGCCAAAGGCAGACGCTTAACCTGCTGAGCCACCAGGTGCCCTATAGCTCTGCATATTTTTGACTCTTACCATATGCAAGCCACTTTTACTCTCTAAGCTTTAATTTCCTTATCTGAAAACTGAACGTTTTGAATTAGACTATAAAAGCATATTGTAGCTTTAAAAATCCAACATTTAATAAAATTCAAAATTTTACTGAGTATTAAAGCAGTGGCACTTTAAAGAATCATAAATATGTACGTTATTAGTGCAATTTATTTTCTCCTTTCTTATGAAACAGTCACCCAGACGATTTCCTATGTGTCTCCCTCAGAAGGAAAATGAGGTAGATAGACCTACAATAGCGGTCTCCGTCCTACTGGGATTGGTGGAAGTGCTCAGCTGGGTCATGGGTCTCTAAATTTAATTTTCTCTGAAGGTATTAGATGCCTGTATGAGAGGTGCAGTGAGCTTACATTCGTTCTTCTATTTGCACAATGAATTCAAGTGCGGGGAAGCTTTCAAAAAATTCTGGCATCTGCGCTCCATCACCTACAAATTCTTACTCAGTGGGTCTGGAGTAAAGCTCAGAAATGATCTTTTTTCCCCACTCTCTCTTTCTTCAAATAAAAGTGCCCCCAAATGATTCTGATTGTCATCCAAGTTTGAGTACCTCTGCGTGAGAGTGAAAGAGTACTCTGCTTGTGGCTAACTAGGGAACCAAATTACAAGTCTCAACCTTTGTAGAAGCCTTTCAGTGATGCACAGCCTTAAGGGTGAAAATGTACAAACTTTTTTCTCAACAGTCTAAATAACAATTACTTGAAAACTGTTTTGCTCAGCAAAATTTTATAATACTGATTTTTTTTTTAAACCAATTTCCATTGGTTTGGTGAATATTACTTTTCAGAACACCCTCTTGTTCTACCATTACTGAGTTTTCCTCATTTCTCCAATTTGTCAATTTGATACAAACGAGAGAGAGAGATCAGTTTACAACAAAGGGTTCAGTTATTGTCACTCCAAGACACCTTTATGAGGCTTTTCTTTTTTTCTATTCTAAATAACTATATATATATTTCTAGGTTTTTTTCCTATGTCATCACTTTCATTTCTCTCTTGGGAATGATGGCTGTAACCAGAAGATCACAGCACATTGCTACAAGATAGCACTCAGGAATTGACCCCTAGTTCAACTGCCCCCAACTTTTTTTAGTTGTCAAGGTCACTGAAGTCCAAGGAGATGAAGTGATTAGTCCAAAAACCACCCAAGGAGTTTGTCAAAACTAAAACTGGGATTGGAATCCAGTTCTCTGGCTTCCAAGCTGAGTTTTCTTTCCATAAAACCATGGTCATTACATAAGATACTAAAGTAAACAACTCACTCTATTTTATTTATTTATACTTAACAGAAATATACTTGGGCGCCTGGGTGGCTCAGTGGGTTAAGCCGCTGCCTTCGGCTCAGGTCATGATCTCAGAGTCCTGGGATCGAGTCCCGCATCGGGCTCTCTGCTCAGCGGAGAGCCTGCTTCCCTCTCTCTCTCTCTCTCTGCCTGCCTCTCCGTCTACTTGTGATTTCTCTCTGTCAAGTTAATAAATAAAATCTTTAAAAAAAAAAAAAAAAAGAAATATACGGTAATGCTTATATCTGATTGAATGTGGTCTTCTTTAAACTCTGATAATATTATTGTAAACATTTTCAAAATTTCCCTTTTAGAAATTATAGGAGGGCACTTTATAAGACATAAACATATTCTAATTTCATTACTTTCTAATTATAAACAGAATTTTATTTAAACCAAACTATTTTTTCAATCTTTAGTTGCCATGGATTCTAACGACCTTTCATGATTGGCCATTTTTTGTATATCTTAAAAGTCATGTTCTACTCTTTCTGAATGAAAAATTAATGAATCCTTAACACTATATTATAGAAAACTAAGTTATCATATATAGTATTCTATTTCTTATTTTCAAAACAACTTTTTTGAAATGGAAAACACCTACTTAGAAAAACAAGAGCTGTTATATTTATTATAATATCTGTTTCATTACCTTAAACACACATTAATTCCTTATGAGCAGACAAAATAACTTGTCATTTATTATTTCATTTTTCTTTTGGTTGAGGGCCAAGGCTATTAAAGAAGATAATATAATCATTTAATAAGTCTATGCCAAGTCAACTGATAACATCAAAATTTTCTAGTGTAGAATTTCCTCTAATACTTGTTTTTTTTTTTTTTCAAAGTCCATTTCCTCAATAATGGTTTCATTACCCCACAGACAGATTTGATTTCTCTTTTAATCTATTACATATAGCAAGTACTCTGATGCAGTGCATTGAATTCTATTCAAGTGACAACTCTTAGGGTATGGACACATTCATATTTTACATGTGAATTTAGTTATTAATTCTTTTTTTAAAGATTTCTTTGAGATAGAAAGAGAGTGCACAAGTGGGGGGAGGGGACAGAATCTATAGCAAACTCCACACTGAGTGTGGAGTCTAACACAGGACTTGATGTGGGGTTCTCAGGATCTGGGATCATGACCTGAGCCGAAATCAAGAGTTGGCCATTTAACTGACTGAGCCACACAGAGGCCCCTCATTTTAATTCTATACATATTTATCTTATATCTAATATATGCCTTGTACTATTGTAAGCACTAGAGATGTATCAATAAATACACTGACATACTCTTCGCTGAGACAACCCTCTACTGGACATTTCTCAATCCCTTCCCAGAATCCTGAATGCCAGAATACACACAATACACACACTATTACCCTAGATATTTATGCATTATACATACTTCTTTAGTAGACAGTAAAAAAGGGGAAAGGAATGGTCTTACTTTGTTTTTTTTTTTTCCCAGCATTTTAAAGGACTTTCTTTTCTCACAACTAATTTATTCTCTTTGTTTAAAAGATAATAGGTGCACACAGTAGAAATACATTCTTATATTCCCTAAAAGACATGCTACAATTTCATAGTAAACATATCTTTGCCTGACTCCTATTCCTAAACTTTTCTTTATGTCTAATCTTAAAAGATAGTCAGTTACCAACATTATGAGTCTCGAATAGTTAAGATCATCCAATGATTATTGCCTAAATTTTCTTTTTTTTAAAAGATATGTACTATACTATTCATCCATTATTTCAAAGATTTCTGAAAAGCACCTTGTTCTGATTTTCTAAAGTGAGTTTCTGAAGTTTTCCCAAAATTCCTTCTTTAGAAATGTTAGTTTTATTTAATATCCTAATTATTCCCAAGAACTATGCTTATAGAAGCGACCCCATACAGAACACATGAATTCAAAGCACTTTTCTGCATCAAACCTCCTAGATAGAGTTTACAGAATTGCTCTACCTTTGAGTTCAAGAATTCAAACCATGAATTGGATATTGTGCCACAATGGCACAAGACACATGAATAGATGTTTTGATCCTCAGGAGTTTCTATGGCTAGAGATGATAAAATGATACCAATATAACATGGTAAGTGCTAGATAGTCAGCCTTTGGTTTCCTTGATTTGAGAGACAGAACAACAGTTGTGAGCACAGGTCTGGAAAAAGACCCCTTGAGTTTGACTTCCAGCTTTGCTGCTTACAAATAGCAAGACTCTAGAGAGGTCACAAAGCTCCAGTTTACTCATCTCTAAAATGGGGATAAATATAGTACCTACATTTTAGAGTTCTGCATATTGAGCAATTTAGTGTTTTTAAAACCCTTATAACAATATCTAACATATAATTAGCTTCTATTAATATCAGCTACTTCCAGTCATTATTTTCTGTGTGTCTTCTACGTGTTTTTCACTATGCCCAGTCCTTTAGATAGCCAAAGCTATGGCCCTCAGTCAAGTTGTTATCATAAGCAAATAAATGGTCAATTATAACCTAGCATGAGCAGTTTTATGTTGGGAGAATTACAGGGACAGTGAAAATAGAAAAGAGAACTTAACTAAAAATATGAGGAAGGAAAATGTGGCTTGAAAATGATAGAAATTGATGATAAAATGACACTTAAGCTAAAATCTGAAGGCTATCAAAGTGTTTTAAATGAGAAAAAGACATGAACATTTATGGTAAAGAAGTTACTTCTGTGACAGAACCAAATACAGAGTTTACCCTCTTTTTTTGTTTTTTCCTCTCAACATTCACATTTGAATTAAGTAGCTTCAATAATCACTGACCAAATTAAATTTTTCCCCTATTGGTTTTGTTTAATTATTTTACTGAGTCTTTAAATTTATTTATTTACACATTACTCTTACCTTATCGTCTATGAGAGATCTAATTTTCTCTCCTATGAGAGGAAATACTACAATGAAAAACACTTCAAATATTACACAAGTTTCATCTATCCACAAGTAGGTCTCCAGGAATTTTGTATCAGCTGTTAACTCTGGGCTGGTAAATCACACTCACCTAGAACATCAGGAAATTCTCTTCCTGAAGGTGACCCTCCAATACAGCAACATATTACATGCTATATAAAATTCCAGGTAATCAGTTCCCTCCCTAGAAACAAGACAATAGCCAAATTCTTTTCACTTTCTTTCTTTCTTTCCTTCTTTCTTTCTTTCTTTCTTTCTTTCTTTCTTTCTTTCTTTCTTTCTCTTTTCTTTTTTTGTTTTTTAACCAACATTTCTCCTGATACATATGTATTCATTCCAGTATCTACCTGCTCCAGGAATGACCTTGTCACAGCATCAATTAATGCCAAGGCTCCCCTTCACTTCTCTTTTGTGCAACTAGATGAACTTTCAAAGACTGACTTTCAAATTTAAAGGAGAGCTGTGCTTCTGCCTACCTGCTATTTTTAAGATCTTTTCTTCCTTACGCTGGAGTTTTCCATTTACCTCTCTTCCAGCCTTTGGGACAACTCTTCATTTTGGGATGATCACTGCCTACTCACACATCTCTATTTTTGCTAAGGTCCCAATAAGCATTCTTTGCTCTTCCCCTTCCACTTTCTTACTTGAATTCCTCTTTCTTTTGTCATTCCCTCGTTTAATTTTTATTTACTCTCTGAAGCAGGCTACTCAGGTGTTATCTGCCTCCCTCTGCTTCTCTCTGCACAAGGAATAAAGCAGCTGGCAGTAGAGCTCTTTCTTCTCTCTCAGCAGTCAGCCAGCTCTTCCTAAAGGATACTAACAGGGCTTCATTGTGCTAGAGGCTCCTTTTCTAAAGGACACAGGAGGACATACCCACATCCTTATTCTCTCCCTTTGATTAGCTGTGGGAACCTAGAGCTAATCTTTGTCCTCCTACCTACAGGATCTCAGAGTTCCATTTCCCTCCTACTTGTTGCTTTGTATAAATCTTACAGAAAACACCACACATAGCAAACTCAAGAGAAGATGAAAGTGAATTGACTCCTTTATAGTTCTCGTGACCCTGATTCCTACCAACTGTTTTATCCAGCCCAGCATGAAGGTTGCTCAATAGCTGTTTCCCCTTCACCTCTGGCTCAGGGAAAACAGATGTTGGGCTGACACTAAGACATCCCAGTTTTGAATTCTGCTTTTCCATTCGTCCAGATTATGACACATTCAGAAGCTGATAAAAGTACATCAATCTACTAAGCAAGACAGCTAATATCAGGAGACACATTTTTCTGCTACAGGGATGGTTGTTGTGAAAAAGTATCTGCAGAACAGATCAATAGCTGGGATATCGATTTTTTTTTCCAATTACTAATTTGGAATTGTATTACATTTTCCCATTCTAAATCTCTCTCAGTGGTGAATTTTTATATGTTCAATGAGGTAATAAGCATACTAAACATTTATAAGGCAATTTAAAAATTATCTTAAGCTACCTGAAGCAGACTCTAGGCTCTTTATGGCCTTGAGCATTAAAAACAAATCATTCATTCCATAATGTTTATGCATTTTGATCCAGATGCCCTATCACTCTGAGATGTTAAAGGCAAATGTGACCTGGTAGCAAAGCAGAAGTGAAAATGTCGTTATCAATTTGGGCCTTGTACTCAAGTTTTATCCTTTTGCCTTCTTCATATTAAGTCAGGAGGACATCACTCCTCTATCACCCTAGCTTTTCCTTCTTCAACTCTTTTCAACTTTCTTTTCTTTCTTCTTTTTTCGTTTTTAACTCTTCTAAAATTTGTGGAACTTGGGTATTAAATCTTGTAAACTGCAGATCTATAGCACACTTCCAATTTTGTTTAATTTGGTTCAGTCTCATGTATGGATTGCTGTGGAAATTCCCTGATGTTTCAAGTGTGGGCATCCACTTCCATCCTTGACTCATTGTATCTCACATTGATGGGTTATCCACAAGGCCAAGGTTTGGGTTTTTTAAGGTAGTCACTAAGGATCGTCCATAGGCCAGTCCCCTCAAACATAAATTAATAAATTAATATAGATAAGACACCAGATTATTTGTTATAAATGCAGAGCCCTAGATCCTATCCTTAGAGATAGTGCTAATACCATTAGCACTAAACATTTATAAGGCAATTTAAAAATTATCTTAAGCTACCTGAAGCAGACTCTAGGCTCTTTATGGCCTTGAGCATTAAAAACAAATCATTCATTCCATAATGTTTATGCATTAAAAGTCCTTGCATGGTCTGGTTCTCACCTACCATTTCAGTCTCAACTTGTGCTATGGCCCCACTCCCTTCCTCATCTAGCTATGTTGTTCTGCTATCATTTCTTTTGTCTAACATGCTCCCCTCTGTCTTAAGACCTTTGAATGTGCTATTCATCAAGAACAATACATTATATTACTTATTTCTGATCTGATTCCACTGTCAGAATGTAAGAACCATGAAGGCAAGAATTCTGCCTTCATCACTGTTGGTAATAAATAAATAATATACAAGGTGATGTTTTTTAACTTTTCCCAGTGACCTTCTAGTTTATCTACAAGTAAGTTTTTAAAAAAATATTTAACTTCTCTTGGACTTCAAGAAGAGAGAAGTCTACCCTGCTCCTCTCATCATAACGTGTGAGTTTTGACTCACTCTGCTTTGACAACTATAGTTCCTAGCAAATTCATACTTACTGGTGCTTAAGTAATACAGATCCAAGGTGCCTGAATTGAATATGCTATACTTATAATCACCCAATATTCTACATCATTGGTTTGAGAAAGTAATGAAAGTCACCTATGTATTTCTTTTGCATAATTATATTCTTATTAGGGATTTTTATCAGTCTTCTAATTGAAAAACCAATGCTGTTGTAATTTTTATTAGAATTCCATGTAATTTTGATATCCTTTTATGCCATGATATTTTTAATTTGCTGAGTTGCATATTATGGACCATCCAATTAAGCAAAAATATCACAAGCCTGTGTGGCCTAGGAGTGGGGATATTTCAGTTTTCAACGGTTTTATCTAAAGTAAGACTATCTCCCTTTGACTTAAATCTTACATTAAACAAGATCACCTGCTCGGGAAAGATTTTTCTCTTACTGCATTAAAATATTGCGCACTGTTTAATTATTTAGGAATTATGTTTATTCACTGCAGAGATATCTTCTGGGAAACTCCAGACCCTTTCGTTTATTTGAGGTCAAGTAGGTGTTTAGAGTAAGATGTGAATACTGCAGTGGCAAATTGATTTGTCTTGTCCTATTATTAAAGTTTCTGCCAAGACACCAGCCATATGTTGAAGATGGTGTTAACACTGGAAGAGGACTGAAAATGGCGGGGGGTTGGGGAATAAAGTTTAATACTCTCCCAGGATAAAAATTTTCTAGTGTGCTGTGAATTTGCAACTCTGAGTAAGGCTTTATATATATCACAGTGTGTGTCTTCTGTATGACTTTTGACTGTAGAGGGATAGCATAATTTCCAAACTTACTGACAGTCAATTTGGTTTTCTTCTTCCTTTAAGTCATCCCCCAGTCTCAAAGGGACATAACTAATATAACCACATTCAGTATCTATAAGAATATAATTATAGAGCATCAGGCTTAACACAAGCCAAGATGAGATAAGACAGATAAAAAAAAAAATTATAAATCACTCCCTAAGCCAACTGTTACTGTGATTTTTAAAATGTAATTCATTTATAGTGAATCTATAAACTAGTTTTCTAACAAATAATGAAAGTGGAATTTGCTCCAAAGTGTGTAGGAATCTTCTGTAATATTGATGCCATTGAAGAGTGAGAGAAATTGGGGCCTAGCCTGCGGGGCTACTATGGTATAAGCAGAAAAAGAAACATTATTACTTTTCAAAATTCATGAGGATGGAATCAACCCTCACATAAAAAAATTATAGTTTTTTTCTTAAATATTGTTCATTATTTGAGAAAATAAGACTCTACTTTTTATCTTCAGATCCTACTTATGCTTTAGTGGAATCATTTTGATGGCTGAAATTTCAGTACCAAGGACAGTGTCAAGCCTCCTAGAAGGGGGAACTGTGCACAGACAATGAACACCAGGCAGGATGCAGTTTTCTGACTGATGGAGTGAGAAAACAGACAGAGGGAATGGAGTACAGTACAAAGTGATTTCACTATCAATTTGGGGAAATTGATGGAAATATCAGGGAGATCTTGAGGAACCTATAACAATACAAAAGGTCTCTTTAAGCTATTGCCCTTAATGAAATAAGGATGTAGAGGGAATATAAACTTTTCTCATACCTTGATTTATTTAAAAGAAATATTTAATAGAAACATTTCAGTATAATTTTTTAAAAGTTATAATCCACATTAGAATACATGAAAAAAATATATGATATCTTAGACTATTCCAGATAAAACAGTCTTCCTTGAACTCTGTGTGTTTGTGTGTGTAGCTTTACACATGATTCCACATGTATGTGCTTGTGCATCTTCCAAGTATCAAATTTAACACTGTTTCACTAATAAAACTGACATGAAATATAAAGCCTATATTTTCATTAATCAAAATATATATATATAACAAGCAAAATTTTCATTTTGGCATGAAAATGTAGAACACTGTATAATTTCCTTCATTAGTATTATAATAATCAAAAGATGTATTGTTCATTTTGGCACTCTGTATGAATACATAATAATATTTTTGAAAGTATAAACCTCATATATTGGAATATCATAAAAAGCATTTTCTAAAATTTCTAAGAATCAGATAATTATATGAAAAAAATATATTTTTTAAAGATTTTACTTATTTATTTGACAGATAGAGATCATAAATAGGCAGAGAGGCAGGCAGAAAGAGAGAGGAGGAAGCAGGCTCCCTGCTAAGCAGAGAGCCCGATGCCGGAGCTCTATCCCAGGATCCTGGGATCATGACCTGAGCTGAAGGCAGAGGTTTTAACCCACTGAGCCACCCAGGTGTCCCTATAAAAATATATTTAGAGCTTTTGAAGCAGAAAGCTATAGGAGTTTTTAATTTATTTAATTTTATCATATTATAAGACTTTAGAGTTGGAAGTAGACTCTACAACTACCTAAATGAATTCACATGATCAGTGTGTTTTGTGATGTTTTTTTAGCACACTATCTTTTAAGAGAAAATAACCATAACTTCAATCTTCTGAGCTGTCTTGCAGGGTACTTTCTCAAATGTTACACATCTTCTCTATCACAGTAAATGGTACCATTCATTTGCTCAGCCCCCAAACTTAGTAGAAATCATTGATTCATATCTATACATAAACATCTCCCTGTACCTTCAGTAGTGACTATCAAGTCTTTCTCTAGAATATGGTCAGTTCTCCCCATCTTTACTTTTGCTAACATAGCCCAAGTTACTGTCCTTCTCACTGGAATATTACAGATGTCACCAAGTTGGACCAATTGCTTCTGCAACTTACCCATTATAAATTCTTCACATATGGGTATAATCATTCTGTTAATGCATATCTGATTATACCATAAGACTGTTTAAAATTCTCTAGTATTTCATTTTATACTTGATATAAGTCAAAATGTTTTGTTTTGGTTTTTTTTTTGTTTTGTTTTGTTTGTTTGTTTGTTTTCCCCCCTATGGCCTGTAAGGTCCTATATGATGAAATCTTTTCCACATCTCTGACTCATTGTCTTCAAACTACCTTTTGGTCAACTACTCTTTAGTTAAAAAGGTATTCCTAAAACACACTATGAGTGTTGCAATTCCAGGGCCTTTAATTTTGTTTTCAGTTCTTCCTGAAAACACTTATGCTCCATCCAAATTGTCATATGGCTGCTTCCTTCTCATTATTTATAATTCAGTTAAAATATTGTAACAAAGAGAAACCCACCAAGACAATGGGTCCCACTGATTATCCTGTGTCAGATAACCTGGCTATACAACTTCAGAGCACTTATCTCTACTTGAAATCTATACCCTAATATAAGCCCCAAAGTAAGAGAGATATTATCTGCCTTATTCCTCACTGTTTTTTCTAACTCTAGAAGAGTTTCTGACATGTACTGAAAGATATAAAAAAAAAAAAACTTGCTGAGTAAATGTATGACTGTGACACTATCTGTACAATTAATGACAAATATTTCAAGTTTCCTTCACTAAAAGAAAATAAAGGAGAAGAGAGGGGTTTTATAATATAAATTTTAAAGTTAACACGCAGGAAAATAATAATTAAGGACATATCAACAGTCATTAAAGCTACTGAAAACCTCATTCATTTAAATACAGGAAGTTTTTTTTTAAATCATTACCAATTTATTTCTCAAAATGAATAAGCAGCTTTATGAAGTACTACCATTCCAGATTTAAATCCATTACTAGGTAACAATGGGTCAGGGAGGTAGACATGCTAAGACCCTTGACAAAAAGTGTCATCCATTGAATAAGAGTCATTAGTGAAAAGAAGACAACAATGCAGTATCAGTCACTTGGTGGGACTTAACATCCTAAAAGAATAGTAAGCAATATAAAGAATGAGAAATCTGTTAAGAAATACTCTGTTAATAATATCTAAAGCTCTGGGGCGCCTGGTTGACTCAGTGGGTTAAAGCCTTTGCCTTCGGCTCAGGTCATGATCCTGGGGTCCTGGGATCAAGCCTTGCATCGGGCTCTCTGCTCAGCAGGGAGCCTGCTTCCCTTCTTCTCTCTCTGCCTACCTCTCTGCCTACTTGTGATCTCTGTCTGTTAAATAATTAAATAATTAAATAATAATAATAATAATGCCTAAAGCTCATACTCTCGAGTAAAATGAGTGCCATTTAAAGAAAGCCTTTTACTTTGATATAGTCCCACTTGTATATTTTTGCTTTTGTTGCTTATGTTTTCCATGTCATATGTAAGAAATCACTGTCAAGACCATTGCCAAGAAGTTTAGGACTTTCATGCATTTTGAGTCTATTTTTGTGTATAGTGTAGCTAGGGATCTACTTTGATTCTTTTGGATGTGGATATCTAGTTTTCCCAACATCAATTGTTGAATGGACTATCTTTTTCCCATCATGAGTTCTTGCTCCCTTTTTGAACATCAACTAATAGTGTGTGGGTTTCATTCTGTCCTCTCTATTCTGTTCCCTTTCTCTCTATGTTTGCCTTTATGCCAGTGTCATACATTTTTAGTTACTGTACCTTCATCACAGCAAAGGACATGGATGAATCTTAAGGGCATTATGGTAAGTGAAATAAGTCAGTCACAGAAAGACAAATACTAGTTGATTCCACTTATATGAGCTATTGAATGTAGTTAAATTCACAGAAGCAGAGACTTCAACATGGTTACCAGGCTGGGGGGATGGAGGGAGATGTGAGGAACTGCTGATCAGTGGGTGGGAATAAAGTTTCAGCTACACAGACTGAATTAAGTCGAGGTATCTGCTGTATGGCATAATGCCCACAGTCACAATATGGTACAATACACTTGAAAAATTCAGAGGATGGATACCATGTTAAATGTTCGTTCCACCAAAAAGGGTGCAGTCACAAGGAAACTTAGAAAGGTGATGGATGTGTCTGTTACCTTGACTGTGGAAATGGTTTAATCAAATTATGTACATTATATGTGTGCAATTATGTGTATATCAATTATACCTCAACAAAGCTATTTAAAAAGAATAGAATAAATGGGGCACCTGGGTGGCTCAGGGTTAAAGCCTCTGCCTTCAGCTCAGGTCATGATCCCAGGGTCCTGGGATCGAGTCCCGCATTGGGCTCTCTGCTCAGCGGAGAGCCAGCTTCCCCCCTCCCCCGCCTGCCTCTCTGCCTACTTGTAATCTCTGTCTGTCAAATAAATAAATAAAATCTTTAAAAAGAATAGAGAAAAAAAAAGAAAAACTTTTACCCAATATGCACATATATGCACACAAATACATACATACCTCTGTAATGAGAATATGTCATCAAAGGATATAAGTCAGAAATACACAAGATGGAAACCTAAGGAAAAATGGTATGCAAATGCGTGGCAATGTATGCTATTCAGAAGACTGAAAACAGTGACAAAAACTTCTTAAGCTCCATTCAAGTTAGGACAGAAGGAAAATGAAGACCACTGATAAATACTACCAGAAGAAAGAAATAAGATAAAGAAAACCATCATTTGGCTTCAGATTTCTATAGTAGTAGAAATAATCTTTCAATAGGGAACAATATCCACTGAGGGTCTACTCCATTCCACCTTGTGTGAGGCATTCTACACAATGCTTTTGCATTCAGTCCTCATAACAGCCCTAAAAAGGACATGTCCTATTGCAATTACTCAAAGGAAAAAAAAGAAAACCATGAGGTAGTAAGTAACCTGTAAAAAAGCCATACAAAAAATTCATGAGATGTAAACCAAGATGTAAATAGAAGTGACTCCAGAAATTACATTCTATTTTGCCAATAATGTTAAGCATTCAAATATTTTTATTGACATTGATGTCATTATTTTTAATATGTACCACGCAGTGAAAATTGTTTGGAAGGTCTGAAGTCAGCTACATTCATCTGCAACTCACCTGTAGTTACCATTCTTTTAAAAAACCTATTATTACACTGTCCACTCAAGGAACCCAAAAATATGCTTTTTAACCCTAATAGGTAGCTTATTAAAAAACAAACCAAAAATGTGTAAGGAGATAGTCTTGAAAGTTTTATTGTTTTTTTGTTTTCTCCTAAGGAGGTCAGTGGCAGATAGAAGGCACCAACCAGCCAGGTTCAACTGGAACAACATAAAGTTATTGGTAACAGGTAGGAGGAGAAGGTAAGAAGATCCAAGCATGATGTTAGCTAAAACTGACATAAAATTGATAAAATAGTTAATAGTAGTTTGAACTGATACGGAGTCAGTGTTTAGAACTGAACACAGTATTGATACAATTGTCTGCAGATAGCATCTAGAGAACTGGACTAATACACTCATTTGTGCATACACTCATTCCTTCTACAAGTGGTTATTGAAAATGCACTGTGTTCCAGGTATTTGTTTGATTTTGGGAAATGTGTACATTTGTGGCTGCCACTCATCACCAAAAAAATGCTAATTAATGCAATAGGGCAATGAACTAGTCAAATAACCAATCCCCTGACTCACAGGAGAAAACAATCTGTGTACTGTGTTGTCGTTACTTTATAAATTTTTCTGATTTTTGAGACTGTGTTCCTGAAAAAAAGACACAGTGTTTTTAGTTTAGTTTAGTTTTGTTTTTTTATTTGTTTGTTTGTTTGTTTTTAACCAATTATTATTCCTACAATACTGTTTTAGAGGTCTTTCTAGGTCATCTACGTTCTGATTTGTTATTTTACAAATCCATTTATGAGCTGTGAAGTGGAACATAAATCTGATTGTCCATATCTGTTGCCCAGGCAGGGAACCTTCACTGAAGTTAACCCGAATTGCGGAGTTTCAAAAATGTCCTCTGTTGGGGCACCTGGGTGGCTCAGTGGGTTAAGCCTCTGCCTTCAGCCTGGGTCGTGATCTTGGGATCCTGGGATCGAGCCCCACATCGGACTCTCTGCTCAGTGGGAGCCTGCTTCCCCCTCTCTCTCTACCTGCTGCTCTGCCTACTTGCGATTTCTCTCTCTGTCAAATAAATAAATAAAATCTTTTTTTAAATTTTAAATATAATAAATAAATAAATAAGTTAATTAAGAAATCCCTCTGTCGTAGAATAGATTATGGGATCTGAAAAAGAGGTTGGCAAAGGTGACCTCCAAGATTTTCTTATCCTATGCCTTTCACAACATCAGACAGACTCATCTCAGTATTATTCCCTGGTGTTGGATTAGGACACATTGCCCATCCAACTGTTTGAACTATCTCTAGATTGTTCTTGACTCCATCTTTTCCCACATTACCTTATTCAGTCAGTCACCCAAAGTCATCTTGGAAATGATTTTTAAATCCCCATAATTTTTACTGATCTCAGTGTCAATTCCTTAGATTTCATTTTTAGTCAGGTCTGGTTCCTTGTTTCATTTCTGCCTAATACACTCCCCTACATGGGCATGAGATTACCCTTCCTAGAATAAATCTAAATGAGGTACATCCTCATGTTAAACTCTGCAGTGGCTTTACATCACCTCTGGTTCTGAACTACCTTTTGTTCTCATCTCTTATTCCTTGCCTGGGACTCCTCGAACCTGCCCCCTTCTGCCAACATACACACACACAAATACACCCTATGTGTTACTGAACCTAACATGTATTTCCATTAATCCATGGTGTTTGACATGCTATTTTCTGAAATTTCCTTTCAGGCTCTGCCTGACAAACCCCTGTGCCCATGCCCAGACATAGTTCTAATACCACCTCCCAGATGAAACTTTCTCTAAAGTCCACAGGTCAAATGTTCTCTTACCACTGTGTGCACTCACTTATTACAATAGTTTCCAGGCTTTAATAGGTTTCTCTTCTTTGTCTTCCTAGGCTGAAAGCTCCTGGAGGGAATGAACTGTTATTTTCCTTGCATTTATCAAATACTCAACAAATGTCAAATGAGGTAATTTGTTTTTAGTTCCAATCTGACTCTCGGATACAATGACTGCTTCACACAGTCTTCCTGTCCACTCAATAAAATGTATGCATAATTTTAATTTAGCACTCAGTAAAGGAAGTAAGGAATTGTCATCCTCATTTTCTATACCTTATATCTTTTGCTCATATTTTGTTTCAGGGTAAAAAAAGAAGAGTTTCTTTGTGAAAAAATTGCTATAGAAACATCTAAATGTTAAAAAAAAACTGTACAACTTTTTTATATATTATTGCTTACTGAAAAAGTAACTATTTCCTTGGAAGTCATTGTGAAGGGGAAATAAAAAAGCATGTCTCTAATGAATGTGAGAAGGAAAAATCTAGCTTCCAGGAAGGTGATATGAATTTGATTAACAGATAGAATCACACTGTATACCATGAATGCTTTAAGGTCTATAAGATGTAAAATGTGAAAAGTAACTCAAAATAGTGAATTGACAAAGCACTCTAGATAAAATGTAAACAAAAAAATTCCATAAAAACTCCAAAACAGAAAAGTTTTGAACTTCAGGTATTATTATAAGTGGATATTCCCATAAGAGTTCCTGGAGATATATGCCAATAGATGCATAAGTGACTGAACTGTCATACCATTCCAGGTATATCGTGTTGGATATTGAAGGCAAAAGTAGCTATTCAGCCACAATCCACATTAGGAGTACTTTTCCTGAGACAAAAATTGAATCCTATCACTTATGCCCCACCTCCCACCTCTAGGATACCACTTATTAAAGCCAAAATTATCAAGCTCTATTACAAAGCTGTAATCATCTCGATAGTATGGTATGGGCAAAAAAATAAACACAAAGATCCAGGAAACAGAATAGAAAAACCAGGGATGGAACCTCAACTCTTATGATCAACCAATCTTTTGACAAAGCAGGAAAAATATCCAATGGGGGAGAAAAAAAAGTCTCTTCAACAAATGGTGTTGGGAAAATTAGACAGTCCCATGCAACAGAATGAAACTAGACCATTTCCTTACACCATACACAAAAATAGACTCAAAATGGAGACCTAAATGTGAGACAGGAATCCATGAAAATTCTAGAGGACAACACAGGCAGCAACCTCTTTGACCTCAGCTGCAGAAACTTCTTGCTTGATACATTTCCAAAGGCAAGGGAAACAAAGGCAGAAATGGGACTCCATCAAGATAAAAAGCTTTTCACAGAAAAGGAAACAGTCGACAAAACCAAAAGACAACCGGCAAAATGGGAGAAGATATTTGCAAATGTCTTATCAGATAAAGGGCTAGTACCCCAAATCTATAAAGAAATATCAAACTCAACACCTAAAAAAAATAATCTAATCAAGAAATAATTGAACATAATGATAAAAAACTATGAATGAAAAAGAAAAAATAATTAAAGCAGCATTATTATTAAAAAAAAAAAAAAGAAAAGAAAATGGGGAGAACAGGAACAGACATTTCTCCAAAGACGTATGAATGGACAACAGATATATGAAAAGATGCTCCACATCACTCAGCATCAGGGCTATACAAATCAAAACCACAATGAGATACTACCTCACACAAGTCAGAATGGCTAAAATTAACAAGTCAGGAAATGACAGATGTTGGCGAGGATGCAGAGAAAGGGGAACCCTCCTACTCTGTTAATGGAAATACAAGTTGGAGCAGCTATTTCAGAAAACAGTATGGAGGTTCCTCAAAAAGTTGAAAATAGAGGTACCCTATGACCTAGCAATTGCACTAGTACGTATTCACCCCAAAGATACAAATGTAGTGATACGAAGGGGCACCTGCACCCCAATGTTTATAGCAGAAATTTCTACAATAGCTAAACTATGGGAAGAGTCCAGATGTCCATTGACAGATGAATGGATAAAGATGATGTGGCATATATATATATATATATATGCTACTCAGTCATCAAAAAATGACATGTTGCCATTTGCAACAACATGGATGGAACTAGAGGGTACTATGCTAAGTGAAATAAGTCAATCAGAGAAATACAACTATATGATCTCACTCAAATGTGGAATTTAAGAAACAAAACAGAGGGTAATAGAGGAAGAGAGGAAAAAATAAAAGAACACAAAATTAGAGAGGGAGACAAAGCATAAAAGACTCTTAATCATAGGAAACAATAAGTGTTGCTGGAGGAGGGGGACGAGGAGGGAGTAACCGGGTGATGGATATTATGATGTAATGAGCACTGGGTGTTATATAAAACTGATGAATCACTGACCTCTACCTCTAAAATCAGTAACACATTATATGCTAATTGAATTTAAATTAAAAAATAAAAAAATAATTAGGTAAGTAATTAATAAATGCCAAAAGTATATGTGATACACACACACACACACACACACACACACACACCCTACTTGGAAATCCCTCAGGTGGTACAGAAGGCCTTTCGAAAGCTGCATCCTATCACTTGCCTGGTCATTTCCAGGCACTCTATACCTCATTCTCTGTAGGTGCCCGAGCGGCTTGTAGCGCATGCATGGTGATGCTTCTGGGCTCCGCCGTGCCCGCTCGTTGCCTCGGCCGCTGCTGCCTCAAGCTGTCGCCGCCGCCGGGTGGCAACGGTGCGGAGCTGCTCCAGCTGGGTCCGCGGGGGGGCCCCGGGCGCCACACGACTTTTTCGGTGCCCAAAAGTAAACACGCCATTAAGATGGCGGCTGGATGCGAGCCAGTAGGTGGAACTTAGGATTTTGTATCTATGTGGCTGCGAGTGATTGGTTGTGCAACCTGGTATATATAGACATGCACGGGCGGGGGAGAGTGATCCCAACAGCTACGCAGAAATAAAGCTTGCTTCGCTGAGGTCTCCTGGTCATTCTTGCTGGCGAGAGCTACAAGTGGTGCCGAAACCCGGGAAACCTGAAACCTACACTGAGGAGTTCTCAGTGAACGCAACGATCCGGTAAGTGTGCACAAAATTTCAGATAAGAAAGTTCCTAAGTATAGGACGAGAAGTGAGAAAGTTCCTAAGTATAGGACGAGAAGTAAAAGGGTTCCTAAGCATAGGACAAGAAATAATGGGATCAAAGTTTACTAAGATGGGAGGATTACTGACGGAGGTGCTTAAGGCTAACGGCACTCCGCTAGACTCTAACCATAAAACCGTTAAAAATGTTATCGAGGAGCAGGTCAGAGAAGCCTCTAAGGCAGGATCTAGCAGAGGGGGAGAAAATTCAGAGGAGAGCTCCTCTGAAGATGAGCTTGGGGAAGCCATGACACACTTAAAATTAAAAGAGGAAGTCCCTAACAAACCTTTAAAGGGAAAGACATACAAAGAAGCCGGGAAAAAATATGACTCCCTAGCGCCCTCTGTCAGAAGGTCAAGAATTCCTACCCCTGAATGTAGGCCTATAGCGCCACCTGCAGAATGGCCGCCACCATATAACACTTCATGCTCCCGAGGGGCATGCGGTTGTCCAGAATGTAGAAATGCAGGATGGAGGGACATTACGGACTTTACTAAACCCTCCCCTCTTGCATACCAAGTGTTAGAAGATCAAAATCAACAGAGGTTTCATCAACCACTAGACTTCAAACTTATTAAACAGTTTAAGGAAGCAGTCACTATTTATGGGCCACAGGCTGCTTATACACTTTCACTTTTGGAAGCAGTCGGTAGCATGAACCTTACCCCAGACGATTAGACTAACATGGCAAAAGCAACTCTGTCTGGTGGACAATACTTGATATGGAAAACTGCTTGGCAAGAGTGTAGCTCAGAAACTGCCCGGTGTAAAGCCGCGTCAGGGAATCCCCACTGGAATATTGACATGCTCATGGGAGGAGGTCAATTTGTGGGACAAAACAATCAGATTGGGTACCCCCCAGGGGTGTATGTACAGATAGCAGCTGCAGCCACTAGGGCTTGGAAGACCATACAGGGTTCTGGCGATTTGCAGGGACAACTTTCCAAGGTGTTGCAGGGGCCTAATGAACCCTATGCTGACTTTGTAAATCGTCTGCTCCAAGTAGCAAGGTGCATATTTGGGGATGTGGACCAAGCAATGCCCCTTGTTAAACAATTAGCCTATGAACAAGCAAATAAATGGTGTAAAGAGGCTATCCGCCCTTGGAAGTCTAAGGACCTGATTACATATATCAAAGTGTGTCAAGACATCACTGATACATTTGTTCAGGGCCAAGTTGTGGCAGCAGCAGTAGCCCAAGGGATAAGAAGTTTCAATGGAGGAACCAGGAGTTCTTCCAAGGCTTGTTTCCTTTGTGGAAGGGATGGTCATCTTAAGAGGGATTGTCCAAAGGGTAAAGGACCTCCTAGACCAGTCAAGCCCGCACCTGGTTTGTGCCCTCGTTGCCGTAAAGGGAATCATTGGGCTAATGAATGTAAGTCCCAGAAAGATATTCAAGGAAATCCCCTGCCGCCGAATAACTGGATTCAATCCAATAACTCAAAAAACGGGAAGCAGGGCCCCACGCCCCGGGGCCCAACACAAATTTATGGGGCACTAACGCAAATGCCCAGGACATGGTATCCTCCCTCGGAGAAAGGCACGCAACCTCTGGATCAGCAAGGCTCGATAGCAGAGCAGCCGCCCGAATGGTCCTAACTCCGGAGATGGGCATTCAAGCATTGGCCTCTGATCTAAGAGGGGGCCCCCCTCATGGTACTGTAGGTTTATTACTTGGCCGAAGCTCCACTTATCTCAAAGGTCTGATAGTTCACCCTGGGGTAATAGATTCAGATTATGAGGGAGAGATCAAGATACTGGTGTCTTCACCAAGGGGAGTTACTGCAATTAGCCCAGGAGATCAGATAGCTCAACTTCTCATACTCCCTAGCCATCATGAAGCCTTTCCCAGTAAAGGAAAAGAAAAAGGTACAAGAGGTTTGGGGTCTACGGGAGTTGACCTAACATGCCTGACCCTGGATAGGACTGATAGGCCCATAATTACCCTCAAGGTGCAAGGAAGGAAATTTTTAGGGTTACTGGATACGGGCGCCGATAAGAGCATCATCAGCCAACAAGAGTGGCCTCCGAGATGGCCCCTAACACAAGCAAAACAAACACTCAGGGGTTTAGGAATCGCTCAAAGTCCTGATCAAAGCGCAGCTACCCTTGAGTGGGAGGATGACAAAGGCCATAGGGGAACTTTTCAGCCCTATGTCTGCAATATTCCTATTTCCCTCTGGGGACGAGACGTTTTGGAACAGATTAGCGTCCTCCTGACAACTGAAACTATATACAGCCCCCGATCAATAGCTATGATGCAAAAAATGGGATACATACCAGGAAAAGGGTTAGGGAAAAAGGAGCAAGGTAAAATAGACACCATCCCTTTCACCTCAGAATATAAGGGGCAAGGCCTGAGTTTTCGGTAAGGGCCACTGAGGCAATGAAAATAACGTGGAAGACAGATACACCCTGCTGGGTGCCTCAGTGGCCCCTTACTAACGAAAAACTATCAGCTGCTAAAGCCCTGGTACAGGAACAGTTAGAGGCGGGCCATATGAAACCTTCTACCTCACCTTGGAATACACCTATCTTTGTTATTAAAAAGAAATCTGGTAAATGGAGACTTTTACATGATCTTAGAGAAATTAATAGGCAAATGCAGAACATGGGACCAATACAGCTGGGATTACCCATGATAACCGCCTTACCGAGAAACTGGCCATCAATAGTGGTTGACATAAAAGATTGCTTTTTCTCTATCCCTCTGCATCCTGAGGATACAATTAAATTTGCCTTTACCCTACCTTCTATTAATCATGCAGAGCCTAACCAAAGATATGAGTGGACTGTCCTCCCTCAGGGCATGGCTAATAGCCCCACTATGTGTCAATTATATGTTTCTAAAGCCATACAGCCTATCAGAGAGACTTACCCTGATTTAATGTGTTACCATTACATGGATGACATATTGTTGTGTGGATCTGACTCTACTATAGTTTCGGAAGCCTTAGTAATGTTACAAAAGGAGCTAAATTCATGGGGGTTAATTATAGCCCCCGAAAAGATACAGGCTTCCAACATCAAAGACTATTTAGGCATGAAACTATACAGTACCATGGTAAAACCTTCAAAAGCCTCCATTAGAACTGACAAATTACAAACACTCAATAATTTCCAAAAGTTATTGGGGGACATAAATTGGATCCGACCCTACCTGAAAATAACTACAGGAGAATTACAACCATTGTTTGATATTCTGAAGGGTGATGCCCGTCTAGACTCTCCTAGGAGCCTTACTCTGGAGGCGAAACAGGCTTTGAAAATTGTGGAGGACAGGCTTGCCTTGACTTCAGCAGATAGATGTGATCCTAACCAGATAGTCCAAGCCATAGTGATTCCATCCCCTTCTTCACCTACTGGAGTGCTATGGCAAGGTGGGCCCTTATAATGGCTGTACCTCCCAAACGCTCTTCTTTGGATAATCACAACATATCCAGTTGCAGTAGCCATGCTAGCTAACAAATTGATCACTGTTTGTATTTCTACTCTTGGAATCATACCTGACAATTGCATCGTGCCGTATACTAAGGAACAGATTCGCCTACTATGTGCTACCCTAGATGATTGGGCGATACTGACCACCTCTTACTCAATAGAATTTGATAATCATTATCCTTCACACCCACTTATAGAATTCACAAAGGGTATTGAATTCATACTACCAAAAATTAGTAGATCGACACCACTAAAAGAAGCCTCTACTGTCTTTACAGATGGAAGTAAAGAGGGCACAGGAGCTTATATCATAAATGGAATCGTGAACCCAGTAATAGTTCCTGCCAGGTCGGCTCAACAAGTAGAGCTACTAGTAGTGCTCCTAGTGCTCCAAAGATTTTCAGACACTCCCCTAAATATTATTTCTGATAGTCAATACGTGGTAAATGCAACAAAAAATATTGAAACAGCCATCTTTTCCTTAAGTGATTCACCTATTCCATGGATCTTAAGGCAACTACAAGAGGTTGTGCAACTGCGCACTGCACCATTTTTTTATAGATCACATCAGAGCCCATATGAGCCTACCAGGACCATTATCCGAGGGCAATGCTCTAGCAGACCACAATAGTCATTTCCAACTTATTTGCCCTACCTTAGAACAGGTGAAGCTGTTCCATAGCAAATGGCATGTGAATTCTAATACCTTAAGATACAGATTCCATATCACCAAAGAACAGGCAAGAGATATAGTAAGGACCTGTGGGAATTGTGCCACATTACTCCCAAAGGCCTTCAAGCTAATCACCTATGGCAAATGGATGTCACACATGTACCTGAATTCGGGCAACAAAAGTATGTACATATATCAGTGGACACTTATTCGGGTATCATAATGGATCTTCCCCTCACGGGGGAGAATTCAAAACAAGTCATCACACACTGCCTACGATGCTTCGCAGATTGGGGTATCCCAAAACAAATAAAGACAGATAATGGACCTGCATATACATCAAAATCTATCCATCAATTCCTAAGTCAATTTGGTATAGTCCATACTACAGGTATACCTTACAATCCACAAGGTCAAGGAATAATTGAACGCGCCAATGGCACCTTCAAACGATGCTTACAAAAAATAAGAAAAGGGGGAATAGGGGATGACTACAAGTCACCCCGTGATCTTACATCTCTCACCCTTTACATTTTAAATTTTTTGTCCTTGGACCATAATGGTACATCTGCAGCGGACAGGCATGCGGCGGTTACCGAACGCACTCTAGCCCAGGCAAAGTGGAAGGATATACTCACGGGCCAATGCAGAGGCCCTGACCCGGTCCTAAGATGGCACCGAGGTTCTGTTTGTCTTTTTCCACAGGATGCCCAAGTGCCTATCTGGGTCCCGGAGCGACTGATTAGAAGAATCGATCAACATGGCCTGCCCCGTCCTGATGCTCGGCCTGATAGCGATCCTGGTGACACCAGCATCCCTTCAACAGATGCACCAATGGGCAATAGTGAAAGCCTGGCCGTTCCCCATGCCACTGACGAATGAGTCCGCCATCCTCCCTCCTGTATACCTACTTTCATTCCCATGGCCATTTCTGTAAATCCTAACAATTCGCCTGTATTGCTCTCAAGACATAAAAGAGACTTTGGGATCACTGCAGCCATTATTGCGGCTGTAGCAGCCTCCGCAGCTGCAGCAACTGCAGCGGCTGTAGCTCTCACCACATCTGTAACAAGTGGACATTCTCCAGAAACTATTGACCACCGGATGTATCCAATCACTTTCTGGACTTTGCATAACCTCCATGGCCTATAATGACCTTTCTATTGCTGCTAATCTGTCGAAAGAGTTAAGCAGATAAGATTGACATAGCTCCATTACGGGATTGGGTATCTGTTGTAAATCCTTATGTTCCGCCGTTTTGCATCATTACGTAAACAACAATGTAGGCAACAGTTGGCGCTAGTACAAGCTTGCATGGCAGTGGAAGCTGGTACATTTCCCCAAATCTGGCTGGCAGCGCTAGATCGGTAGTCAATGACGGGTAAGATTGGCTGCATGCACATAGCAACCTAAGCCAGGAGTTCTCCTTCCAGGGGGAATTATCTGATGACGGGTAAGCATGTTCATGGCAGCTGACAACCTAAGACAGGCACGATCTCCTGCCTTGCATGCCTAATATAAAAGAAAAGGGGGAGATGTCGGTGCCCGAGCGGCTTGTAGCGCATGTGTGGTGATGCTTCTGGGCTCCGCCGTGCCCGCTCGTTGCCTCGGCCGCCGCTGCCTCAAGCCGTCGCTGCCGCCGGGTGGCGACGGTGCGGAGCTGCTCCGGCTGGGTCCGTGGGGGGGCCCCGGGCGCCGAGGGACTTTTTCGGTGCCCGAAAGTAAACATGCCATTAAGATGGCGGCTGGATGCGAGCCAGTAGGCGGAACTTAGGATTTTGTATCTATGTGGCTGCGAGTGATTGGTTGTGCAACCTTGGTATATATAGACATGCACGGGCGGGGGAGAGAGATCCCAACAGCTACGCAGAAATAAAGCTTGCTTCGCTGAGGTCTCCTGGTCGTTCTTGCTGGCGAGAGCGACAATTCTCTCTGCTCCAGTTTTTATTACCCAAACATACTATGCTAGCCCACTTTTCTTTCACTTCCTGTTACATCCACCTCACCTTTTCTACCCAGAAATAAACAAATCTTATCTCAGAGTCACTTCCCTCAAGAAGCCTTTGATATTCCCAGACACCCAGGTTTTGCCTGTCGTTTATGTCCATTGTACTTTTTAACAAAATGGTATTAAATGTAATATTATTTCACATTTCACAATATTATTTCATATATTTTAATGCATGCATTTTCAATGTATTACAAAGATATGGAGCTCGTACCAGGAGCACTGGAGTTAAAATAATTAAAAGAACATATATGGCTCCTAAACTCTAAGGATTACAGACAGTTGGGGAAGATGAACACTATATAAGCAATAATGATGACATATATACTTGAGTAGTAATAATGGAGTTATGAGCATATATTACAGAAGTCAAGCCAAGTACAGGGTCAAGGAAGGCTTCTCTGTGAAAGTGATGTGTAAACTGAAACCATAAGGATAAATACAAGTAATGTTTATTGTCTAACACAGAGCATCATATGGGGACAGCTAACAATAAATATTTTTTGAGTGAACAAAACAAATGACAAAGTAAAACTTCTGCTCAATTTCCTATGTAATTTCTGCAAACTTTGAACATCTTTTTGAAGAAATCGAATGTTCAAAGGCCCAGGTTTTATCTCTTAGTTAAAGGTAAAAGTGTATTTTTAGCATGAATAATTTAGAGTAAAATCCTACAACAACTGTGGCCCCACGTATGTTCCACCTCCTACCTTCAGGCTACTACTTACTAAAGCCAGAGGTGTATTTAATAGGTTGAGTTTTTAGGATTATGCCAGTTCCTAAAAACCCATTTTTTCTTTGTTTTTAGCTATGGTATAGACAAAATGTGTCTGATTTTTTCAACATGGCTAAAAATTTAATCATTCTTCATAAGAAAATTGTTCTGTCTGAATTTTCCTAAAGATGCAATCACTTTCGCAGTCTGCCTTCCTGCTACAAAGAACCTGATCATCACCCCCCTGCAAGACACATCACCCATCTTGGCATCCGTCCGCAGAGATTTTTTGAAAATTTCCCCTCTGACAGCTAATTCTCTTTTGTCAATCTATTTAGAGGAATGGAGCTAAAGCTGTTTTAAAGAACCAAGCTGCTGCCACTCAAAGGGCTTGGGGAATTTTTTAGCTTAGTGCCTTAATCATATATTTATTTGAACATAATGTGGCCCATGCCTGCCATTTTTCTAAAGCACTAATTCAGTAAGCATATGTAATCTGCCAGTAGGGACAAAAAACACACTAGTAAATCTTATTATCCACACATTTGCAAAAATGAGTTGGAAGATGTGTCCATAATACATGACAATATTACATAGCGTGTGACAGGCCTTTACTTGGAAAAGGAAAAATAAGTAGTACAAGGGATTGTGATGCACTTATTAATTCCATTTCCTGAAGAGTGATTTTTTTAAACTGTATTTCACTGCACAGTTGGACAACACTGCTATGTCTTATCTTCACTGAGGACAGACATCTGCATCTTGTGCTCCACACTGGAGAGTGTACCAATCTCTCTCACTTTGTGGCTTTTTCAGCAGAGTAAATTCTCACAATACTCTCAGTGATTTAGGGGAACTGACTTTATTCTTCAAAATTTTGTGTTCCTGATCTTCATAGCTTCATCGGAAAGTATGGGGGCTTTGCAGACAGAACGGTCTTTTTTGAAATTAGGGTTTTGGGTTCCAACTCTGCATTTATAAATTCTATAATTTTTCATTGGGCTATTTAACCAAAGAATGTTCTGCATTTGTAAATTAGGCATTTTATTTGCCTTTATATGATATCCCTAGTTAGGTATAAGTGGCAGAGTTGGAATCTGAAATCTAAATTTTTAAGATTCTTCTCTCAATTATTACATTTTGGGGCATCTGTAGATTTTTCTTTAAAGTGTTTGTTTAAATTCTAGTTGGTTAATATACACTTTACTACTAGTTTCTGGTATACAATATAGTGATTCAACACTTCCATACAACAGCCAGTGCTCATCAAACAAGGGTCACCTACTGAGCCCATCCCCCAACCCATCTTCCTTTTACTAACCATCTTTTTTTTTTTTCTCTATAGTTAAAAGTATGTTTCTTAGATAATCATATCAAAAAATGGGCAAAAAATATGAACAGACACTTCTTCAGTGAAGACATACAAATGGCTATCAGACACATGAAAAAATGTTCATCATCACTAGCCATCAGGGAGATTCAAATTAAAACCACATTGAGATACCAACTTACCCCAGTTAGAATGGCCAAAATTAGCAAGACAGGAAACAACATGTGTTGGAGAGGATGTGGAGAAAGGGGAACTCTCTTACACTGTTGGTGGGAATGCAAGTTGGTGCAGCCTCTTTGGAGAACAATGTGGAGATTCCTTAAGAAATTAAAAATAGAGCTTCTCTATGACCCTGCAATTGCACTACTGGGTATTTACCACAAAGATACAGATGTAGTGAAAAGGAGGGCCATCTGTACCCCAATGTTTATAGCAGCAATGGCCACGGTCGCCAAACTGTGGAAAGAACCAAGATCCCCATCAATGGACGAATAGATAAGGAAGATGTGGTCCATATACACTATGGAGTATTATGCCTCCATCAGAAAGGATGAATACCCAACTTTTGTAGCAACATGGATGGGACTGAAAGAGATTAAGCTGAGTGAAATAAGTCAAGCAGAGAGAGTCAATTATCATATGGTTTCACTTATTTGTGGAGCATAACAAATAGCATGGAGGACATGGGGAGTAAGAGAGGAGAAGGGAGTTGGGGGAAGTTGGAAGGGGAGGTGAACCATGAGAGACTATGGACTCTGAAAAACAATCTGAGGGTCTTGAAGAAGCAGGGGGTGGGAGGTTGGGGAACAAGGTGGTGGGTATTAGGGAGGGCATGTATTGCATGGAGCACTGGGTGTGGTGAAAAACAATAAATACTGTTATGCTGAAAAGAAATTAAAAAAAAATACTGGAAAAAAATGTCTGTTTCTTGGTTTGCCTCTTTCTCTCTTTCCCCCTGTTTGCTCATTGATTTTGTTTCTTAAATTCTACATATGTGTGAAATTCAGATGGTATTTGTCTTTCTCTGACTTATTTAACTTAGCATAATACTTTCTGGATCAAGTTTGTTATTATCAATAACATTCATATATTTCTCACAACAAAAATACAAAAAATTACAATATTATTATTTTTACTTTATAGATGATAAAAATGATCATTAGAGGACTGTTGTTACTTACCAGGTTAATGAATGAAGGAATGTGAAACCAAATGTCTGACTTATAGGTCATAACCACTGTGCTATATTGTTCTCAATGATTTTCCAAAATTCACATTTCTAAATTTAATCTGAGGTCAGGGATTATGTCTAAAGCAAGTAATAGGATTTTAAACATCAGTTGATTCTTTCTGAGTTTGAGTGGCAATATTAAGACAAATGTTATTAAATACTAAAAAAAAAAAAAAAAAAAAAGTTTTAAATTTACCATCCTGGAAGAAAACAAAAACTTACAATAGAAAATGCATCATCTTCATATCCTGTATGTCTCCTGTTACTTGCAAAGGGGAGATAGCAATAGTACATTGCTTCAGCGATTGTCATGAAGATTAAGGGAGATAACTAATGTTTGTAAACACTTAACACAGTGCTTACCAAATTAATGAATGATGCTACAAACTTGATTTCATAGCATCAACTACAGAAAATCAATTTTGGGGGTAAGATTTTTGCCACATTGTCATATATTTTATAGAAATATTTTGTTTCATATGCATGAATGAACAAATATATTTACAATTTATAGTGTAAAATGAGATCAAGACAATTTTCCAGTGTAAAAAACAGAAATACTCTAGGGAGCCTGGGTAGCTCATTCATTGAGCATCTGCCTTCGTCTCCGGTCATGATCCCAGGGTCCTGGGATAGAGCCCGCATTGGGCTCCCTGCTCTGTGGGAAGCCTGCTTCTCCCTCTCCCATTCTCCCTGCTTGTGTTCACATTCTCGCTGTGTCTCTCTCTGTCAAATAAATAAATAGAATCTTTAAAAAAAATGGAAATACTCTGAGTGCCACTAAATTTTACTTGAGTTCTTGTCCTGGTTTAGCATGACTAGCTTTTTTCACATCTTCTTCTAGAGGGCTTGAGAGCACTCATTTCCACTTAATCCCACCATTCATGGACTCTAAACTTTTACGTTATCTAATACCACCATCAGAGAAATAAGAAATATTAAAGATGAAAAAAAAAAAGATTTTACAGCTAACATGGTCTAATCACCATATTTGTAACTGGAAGTGCTGGGCTTATAAAAGTCACGATTTCATTTATAAAAGAGAAAAGAAGAGATAAGAGAGATGTACCAAGACAAAGCAACCTCATTCCCAAGTGGCTCATAATCCATTATAGAGAATTTAGGTATTAAAATTTAAGTACATCTGGACCTCATCCTGTGGCTCTAACTGTTACTCATCCGGGATGGAAACTGAGCATCCCCACCCTGTTTTCATAAAGGACATTTTGACAAACTATATTAATAATATACAGAGCATCACATACTTTAAAATGCACGATATGATAAAGAAACATATTAGCCATTTGGGAGGGTGTGTCATTGAACTAAGTGGAGGCTGAGAGGGTCTGAAGCATGAAAACAAATACATCTGTCCTTACTTTAAGGGAAATGTTGCTGTTTTAAACTGCTAACGGCTGATCAGAAAGAAGCAAGAATCTTCTAGAGGCAGTCTACCCTCAGTTCTTCCCTATATGTCCCTAGTGACTTGGAGAGTTACATTAATGAATCAAATAAAACTTATTATTGATGGATTTTTAAAACTTTTCACTAAAGGCAAGCATTAATGTATTAGGAGATCTAATTCACTGTTCTTCAAAATGCCTAAAGCTAAACTCCTGATTAAAACCTTTGAATATCATCTGAGATAATTTTTTTCAATTTATTTTAGCATGCATCAAAGTCAGTTTAGAAAATATCTTTACTAACAGTAAAAACAATACTGAATGAGATAGCTAAAATAGATGGGTGATTGATTTGTAGTTCTTTTACTTAAATCTGCAATAATTGAGCATGTTGCTATTAAATTACAGACATAATAATATGACTCCATTGATATGCCAAATATAAGGAAATTTGTGTGGGGAGGTGCTAATTATGGAGAACTGAACATATTTCCACTTTAAATTTAAAACTACGTTTTAAGTAACAAAGATTCTGTCTCCTAATCCCAAGCTAAGAAATCCATATTGGTTCAGGAAATGCAGTTTACAAATAATCATCAATTTGCTCTCATATTGATAATTCAATAACATTGAGAAATTCCTAGCATACTAGAATCAATTCTCTTGAGCATGCTAAACTGCAATTATTACAAGCCATCTGAGACTTTGTGTTGACAAGCCATTTGAGCTTTGTGGGTCAATGAAGAAATCAGTTGAAAGTATAGTTCTTTCTCCAGAGGTAAACCCAAAGGAAAAAATCTGTTCTCTATAGAAAATTCATTTCAGAACACAGGAAAAGGGAATATTCAAATGTATCAGAAAGAAGTCCAGTTCTCCCATGAAGCCTTTGAGGACCACATACATATATATATCAACCAGGAATAATGAGGACTCTTTTCTTATGTCTCTGGGCTTTTTATGGTAGAAACCATTTGATCTCTCTTGTCACTCAACCCTTCAATACATATTTATGAAGTGCTTCTTATGTGTCATGATCTATACCAATGAATAAGGTTAGAGATATAAATGTTTGCACCTTCCAGTGAACAGGGCAGATACATAAACAATTTCAGTCATTAGTCAGTATTATTATCTGTAAGAGAAGATTAGGGAAAAAGAGGGAGTAATCTGTTTTCCTGAAGCTAGGGGGATTCATATGGAAAAGAAATAAGCAAATTTTGACTCACCCAATGTGTACATTGGGATTGGGCAAATATAATAGTAACTAAAATTACCAATTGCCTGTGATGTGTTAGGCACTGCGTTAAGTGCTTTACAAAGATTGAATTATGTCACTTAATCCTCGTGACAATCCATGAGGTAGACACTAGTATTATCTCAGCTTTGTAGGTACAAACTGAGGCACAAGAGTAGTTCAGAATTTTGCCCAAGGGCATGTAGTGGGACGTTAGCTTTGAATATAAGACAAAGCCTTTTCTCCTGTCTACTATACTCTGTGGCCCTCCTGCTTCCCCGAGAAGCTGTCTTTCAAGTACTAAATGTTCAAAATCCACACATGAAAAACAGCACTGAGTACCTCGGTGTGTCTGGAGTAAGGATTCTATTTGGGGAGTGGTGGGCACAGGACTGAATGGAAGAAACAGATATGGAGCGCAAAGGATGGTATTACAATGCCATGCAAATTGAGGCTGCGGTAGAGAGACAAAAGAAAGGATAAGCTGCCATTAACTATGTTGGACAAGTCTGTGAGCATGATGAGTCTGTCCTAGAAGGAAGTAGGAAGTCAACTGATTAAATGCTACATTTGAGGGTCCTATTAGACTTTGAAGGTTAATTAGTGTCTTCATTAACAATCAATCAGGGAAACAAACTCAGTCAAGTGGTACGGAATATGGAGTTTACTTTAGGCATTAAACCTTTCACGATTATGGAAGTTGGCAAAGTAATCTATGGAAGGCTACTACTCTTGGACCTGACGGTGAGCCTAAAATCACAAGACGACACTGGGGCTGGCAATCAGTGAGAAAGCCGGAAAGGAAACTGGGTCATCAAGGAAAAAGCAGAGTTTTCAAGAATAAACCAAAATCTACAAAATCCAACGGGAACACATGTGGACCAACAGAGACTCGTGTCTATTCCTCAGTGTCTCTAACTTGCACAATGAGTGTGACTTTTAGAAGAAGGTGGTAGTGTTTGACACAGAGCTCCTGATTTAGGACCCAGAGAAGCCGAAAGAGGAGGCTCCGTAAGAGCCATAGGAGCTACATCCACCCACAAGCAGAGACACCGGTCAGTCACACGAAGCATTTGCTGCAGCAGTAGGTGCCATCCTTTGTGGACCTTCAGAGCGGAACGGTTGTGGCTTTTCTACGACCTTCCTACTGCTTGCCTTTCACTTTCTTCCGGATTTCATTTTTTTTCTTGAGGCCTTCCCAAACCACCGCCTGGAATTGCAATCCGACTCTCTTACACAAAATCCTCATTCCTGCTTTATTTTGGCCCAAAGATTTTTTTATGATACATATTTTTCTCTCACCCAGTAGAATGTAAGTTGTGTGAGAGCAGGCACATTGACTCTTCTGTTAAATAGTGTTTGCCAGTTATGCCACACGATAAGCATTAAATTTTATTTGCTGAATGAAGAAATACTAGTTTACAATTATATAAAACGGCCTAAAACCTTACAAATTATATTAATCATGTCCCATGTCATTCTGTCCAGAAAGAATGGCTCCCATCTTGATGTAGGTCCTTGAAAACAGCTCTATTTCATCTACAAGGCTGAATCCTATAAAATTGCTAATTTTTGATTCCTTTTAACCCACAAGAATGGCATTTTTATTTGGCCCAAGTAATAGGCTAAATACAGCACAGAAAAAAATGCATAGCAATCAGGATAAGTGTATAAATAAAACTGATCTGTGTTTTGTGTTTGTGTGTATGCATGTTTGCATGTTGATTAATTTTCTCCTTTGACTCCTTGAGGTTTGTAAATACAGTTCCAAATTCCGAAATCTACAGATTAAATGGATGCTGGGAACTTCATAAAAAGAACAAAGTCACTCACAAAAAAGGGCTGTCAACTACCCAGGATCCAACTACATGCAAACTTAACTGTTCCTCTGAACTTCTATGCAGCTTAAGTGCTCGCACTCACTACTTCAGTGGGGAAGTAGTACTATGCTTCTGCAGCATCATGATAAGATAGTCCTCTAATAGCTATTCTTCCCAATTGTAAAAGTGCAAAAGAAAAATTCAATATAACCTACCGAATATTTTAAAATAGTGAAGCAATCACAGACCTGTACCCTTGGGGCTAATAATACATTATATGTTTATTAAAAAAAAAACAGTGAATCAAATCTTTATTTATATCCTTATTTATACCCTTATATAATTTAATTATTTTATTTACCTAGATATATTTTTTTAAGATTTTATTTATTTATTTGACAGAGAGAGATCACAAGTGGGCAGAGAGACAGGCAGGGGGAGAGAGAGAGGGAAGCAGGCTCTCCTCAGAGCAGAGAGCCCGAAGTAGGGCTCGATCCCAGCATCCTGGGATCATGACCTGAGCTGAAGGCAAAGGCTTTAACCCACTGAGCCACCCAGGCACCCCTACCTATATGTTATTTATTTATTTTATTAGTTTATTTATCTTTTTTTTTTTTTTTTTTAATTTTATAATTTTTTTTTATTTAATTTATTTTTATTTCCAGCATAACAGTATTCATTATTTTTGCACCACACCCCGTGCTCCATGCAATCCGTGCCCTCTATAATACCCACCACCTGGTACCCCAACCTCCCACCCCCCGTCCCTTCAAAACCCTCAGATTGTTTTTCAGAGTCCAGAGTCTCTCATGGTTCACCTCCCCTTCCAATTTCCCCCAACTCCCTTCTCCACTCTAAGTCCCCATGTCCTCCATGCTATTTGTTATGCTCCACAAATAAGTGAAACCATATGATAGTTGACTCTCTCTGCTTGACTTATTTCACTCAGCATAATCTCTTCCAGTCCCATCCATGTTGCTACAAAAGTTGGGTATTCATCCTTTCTGATGGAGGCATAATACTCTATCCCCAGGGGTACAGGTCTGTGAATCACCAGGTTTACACACTTCACAGCACTCACCAAAGCACATACCCTCCCCAATGTCCATAATCCCACCCCCTTCTCCCAAACCCCCTCCCCCCAGCAACCCTCAGTTTGTTTTGTGAGATTAAAAGTCACTTATGGTTTGTCTCCCTCCCAATCCCATCTTGTTTCATTGATTCTTCTCCTACCCACTTAAGCCCCCATGTTGCATCACCACTTCCTCATATCAGGGAGATCATATGATAGTTGTCTTTCTCTGCTTGACTTATTTTGCTAAGCATGATACGCTCTAGTTCCATCCATGTTGTCGCAAATGGCAAGATTTCATTTCTTTTGATGGCTGCATAGTATTCCATTGTGTATATATACCACATCTTCTTGATCCATTCATCTGTTGATGGACATCTAGGTTCTTTCCATAGTTTGGCTATTGTGGACATTGCTGCTATAAACATTCGGGTGCATGTGCCCCTTTGGATCACTACGTTTGTATCCTTAGGGTAAATACCCAATAGTGCAATTGCTGGGTCATAGGGCAGTTCTATTTTCAACATTTTGAGGAACCTCCATGCTGTTTTCCAGAGTGGCTGCACCAGCTTGCATTCCCACCAACAGTGTAGGAGGGTTCCCCTTTCTCCGCATCCTCGCCAGCATCTGTCATTTCCTGACTTGTTTATTTTAGCCATTCTGACTGGTGTGAGGTGATATCTCATTGTGGTTTTGATTTGTATTTCCCTGATGCCGAGTGATATGGAGCACTTTTTCATGTGTCTGTTGGCCATCTGGATGTCTTCTTTGCAGAAATGTCTGTTCATGTCCTCTGCCCATTTCTTGATTGGATTATTTGTTCTTTGGGTGTTGAGTTTGCTAAGTTCTTTATAGATTCTGGACACTAGTCCTTTATCTGATATGTCGTTTGCAAATATCTTCTCCCATTCTGTCAGTTGTCTTTTGATTTTGTTAACTGTTTCCTTTGCTGTGCAAAAGCTTTTGATCTTGATGAAATCCCAATAGTTCATTTTTGCCCTTGCTTCCCTTGCCTTTTGCGTTGTTCCTAGGAAGATGTTGCTGCGGTTGAGGTCAAAGAGGTTGCTGCCCGTGTTCTCCTCAAGGATTTTGATGGATTCCTTTCGCACATTGAGGTCCTTCATCCATTTTGAGTCTATTTTTGTGTGTGGTGTAAGGAAATGGTCCAATTTCATTTTTCTGCATGTGGCTGTCCAATTTTCCCAGCACCATTTATTGAAGAGGCTGTCTTTTTGCCATTGGACATTCTTTCCTGCTTTGTCGAAGATTAGTTGACCATAGTGTTGAGGGTCTATTTCTGGGCTCTCTATTCTGTTCCATTGATCTATGTGTCTGTTTTTGTGCCAGTACCATGCTGTCTTGATGACGACAGCTTTGTAATAGAGCTTGAAGTCCGGAATTGTGATGCCACCAACGTTGGCTTTCTTTTTCAATATCCCTTTGGCTATTCGAGGTCTTTTCTGGTTCCATATAAATTTTAGCATTATTTGTTCCATTTCTTTGAAAAAGATGGATGGTACTTTGATAGGAATTGCATTAAATGTGTAGATTGCTTTAGGTAGCATAGACATTTTCACAATATTTATTCTTCCAATCCAGGAGCATGGAACATTTTTCCATTTCTTTGTGTCTTCCTCAATTTCTTTCATGAGTACTTTATAGTTTTCTGAGTATAGATTCTGTGTCTCTTTGGTTAGGTTTATTCCTAGGTATCTTATGGTTTTGGGTGCAATTGTAAACGGGATTGACTCCTTAATTTCTCTTTCTTCTGTCTTGCTGTTGGTGTAGAGAAATGCAACTGATTTCTGTGCATTGATTTTATATCCTGACACTTTACTGAATTCCTGTATAAGTTCTAGCAGTTTTGGAGTGGAGTCTTTTGGGTTTTCTACATATAGTATCATATCATCTGCGAAGAGTGATAATTTGACTTCTTCTTTGCCGATTTGGATGCCTTTAATTTCCTTTTGTTGTCTGATTGCTGAGGCTAGGACCTCTAGTACTATGTTGAATAGCAGTGGTGATAATGGACATCCCTGCCGTGTTCCTGACCTTAGCGGAAAAGCTTTCAGGTTTTCTCCATTGAGAATGATATTTGCGGTGGGTTTTTCATAGATGGCTTTGATGATATTGAGGTATGTGCCCTCTATCCCTACACTTTGAAGAGTTTTGATCAGGAAGGGATGCTGTACTTTGTCAAATGCTTTTTCAGCATCTATTGAGAGTATCATATGGTTCTTGTTCTTTCTTTTATTGATGTGTTGTATCACATTGACTGATTTGCGGATGTTGAACCAACCTTGCAGCCCTGGAATAAATCCCACTTGGTCGTGGTGAATAATCTTTTTAATGTACTGTTGAATCCTATTGGCTAGTATTTTGTTGAGTATTTTCGCATCTGTGTTCATCAAGGATATCGGTCTATAGCTCTCTTTTTTGGTGGGATCCTTGTCTGGTTTTAGGATCAAGGTGATGCTGGCCTCATAAAATGAGTTTGGAAGTTTTCCTTCCATTTCTATTTTTTGGAACAGTTTCAGGAGAATAGGAATTAGTTCTTCTTTAAATGTTTGGTAGAATTCCCCCGGGAAGCCGTCTGGCCCTGGGCTTTTGTTTGTTTGGAGATTTTTAATGACTGTTTCAATCTCCTTACTGGTTATGGGTCTGTTCAGGCTTTCTATTTCTTCCTGGTTCAGTTGTGGTAGTTTATATGTTTCTAGGAATGCATCCATTTCTTCCAGATTGTCAAATTTATTGGCGTAGAGTTGCTCATAGTATGTTCTTATAATAGTTTGTATTTCTTTGGTGTTAGTTGTGATCTCTCCTCTTTCATTCATGATTTTATTTATTTGGGTCCTTTCTCTTTTCTTTTTGATGAGTCGGGCCAGGGGTTTATCAATTTTATTAATTCTTTCAAAGAACCAGCTCCTAGTTTCGTTGATTTGTTCTATTGTTTTTTTGGTTTCTATTTCATTGATTTCTGCTCTGATCTTTATGATTTCTCTTCTCCTGCTGGGCTTAGGGTTTTTTTCTTGTTCTTTCTCCAGCTCCTTTAAGTGTAGGGTTAGGTTGTGTACCTGAGACCTTTCTTGTTTCTTGAGAAAGGCTTGTACCGCTATATATTTTCCTCTCAGGACTGCCTTTGTTGTGTCCCACAGATTTTGAACCGTTGTATTTTCATTATCATTTGTTTCCATGATTTTTTTCAATTCTTCTTTAATTTCCCGGTTGACCCATTCATTCTTTAGAAGGATGCTGTTTAGTCTCCATGTATTTGGGTTCTTTCCAAACTTCCTTTTGTGGTTGAGTTCTAGCTTTAGAGCATTGTGGTCTGAAAATATGCAGGGAATGATCCCAATCTTTTGATACCGGTTGAGTCCTGATTTAGGACCAAGGATGTGATCTATTCTGGAGAATGTTCCATGTGCACTAGAGAAGAATGTGTATTCTGTTGCTTTGGGATGAAATGTTCTGAATATATCTGTGATGTCCATCTGGTCCAGTGTGTCGTTTAAGGCCTTTATTTCCTTGCTGATCTTTTGCTTGGATGATCTGTCCATTTCAGTGAGGGGAGTGTTAAAGTCCCCTACTATTATTGTATTATTGTTGCTGTGTTTCTTTGATTTTGTTATTAATTGGTTTATATAGTTGGCTGCTCCCACGTTGGGGGCATAGATATTTAAAATTGTTAAATCTTCTTGTTGGACAGACCCTTTGAGTATGATATAGTGTCCTTCCTCATCTCTTATTATAGTCTTTGGCTTAAAATCTAATTGATCTGATATAAGGATTGCCACTCCTGCTTTCTTCTGATGTCCATTAGCATGGTAAATTCTTTTCCACCCCCTCACTTTAAATCTGGAGGTGTCTTCGGGCTTAAAATGAGTTTCTTGGAGGCAACATATAGATGGGTTTTGTTTTTTTATCCATTCTGATACCCTGTGTCTTTTGACAGGGGCATTTAGCCCATTAACATTCAGGGTAACTATTGAGAGATATGAATTTAGTGCCATTGTATTGCCTGTAAGTTGACTGTTACTGTATATGGTCTCTGTTCCTTTCTGATCTACCACTTGTAGGCTCTCTCTTTGCTTAGAGGACCCCTTTCAATATTTCCTGTAGAGCTGGTTTGGTATTTGCAAATTCTTTCAGTTTTTGTTTGTCCTGGAAGCTTTTAATCTCTCCTTCTATTTTCAATGATAGCCTAGCTGGATATAGTATTCTTGGCTGCATGTTTTTCTCGTTTAGTGCTCTGAAAATATCATGCCAGCTCTTTCTGGCCTGCCAGGTCTCTGTGGATAAGTCAGCTGCCAATCTAATATTTTTACCATTGTATGTTACAGACTTCTTTTCCCGGGCTGCTTTCAGGATTTTCTCTTTGTCACTGAGACTTGTAAATTTTACTATTAGGTGACGGGGTGTGGGCCTATTCCTATTGATTTTGAGGGGCGTTCTCTGAACCTCCTGAATTTTGATGCTCGTTCCCTTTGCCATATTGGGGAAATTCTCCCCAATAATTCTCTCCAGTATACCTTCTGCTCCCCTCTCTCTTTCTTCTTCTTCTGGAATCCCAATTATTCTAATATTGTTTCGTCTTATGGTGTCACTTATCTCTCGAATTCTCCCCTCGTGGTCCAGTAGCTGTTTGTCCCTCTTTTGCTCAGCTTCTTTATTCTCTGTCATTTGGTCTTCTATATAACTAATTCTTTCTTCTGCCTCATTTATCCTAGCAGTGAGAGCCTCCATTTTTGATTGCACTTCATTAATAGCTTTTTTGATTTCAACTTGGTTAGATTTTAGTTCTTTTATTTCTCCAGAAAGGGCTTTTATATCTCTCGAGAGGGTTTCTCTAATATCTTCCATGCCTTTTTCAAGCCCGGCTAGAACCTTGAGAATTGTCATTCTGAACTCTAGATCTGACATATTACCAATGTCTGTATTGATTAGGTCCCTAGCCTTCGGTACTGCCTCTTGTTCTTTTTTTTGTGTTGAATTTTTCCGTCTTG
Organism: Mustela erminea; assembly: GCF_009829155.1. Lineage (NCBI taxonomy): Eukaryota > Metazoa > Chordata > Mammalia > Carnivora > Mustelidae > Mustela > Mustela erminea. Next base: position 77,593,506 of record NC_045622.1, on the reverse strand, counting down.
TCATTTTGTCCAGATAAGAGTATATGAAGGGGCAAGTAAAATACTAAAAGGGTGGCAACAACCCCAGGAAAAAATGCTTTAACCAAATTAGAAGAGATCCAAAATCGTGAGGGGGGAGAAAGGGGATAAAAAGAGGTTCAAAAAGGAAGAAAGAAAAAAAAAGAAAAAAGAAAGAAAAAAAAAAGAAAAAAGAAAAGAAAAGAATTTAAAAAAAAAAAAGGAAAACACCTGAGAAAAATGTAAAAATGAAAAAATATATATATTAGATAAACTAGTAAAAAATCGTTAAAAAAGAAAAAGGTAACAGTTAAAAAAAAATTTACGCGAAGGCGAGAAAAGAAAAAAACAAAAAACTGAAAAAGAAAAAAATTGAATTAACTGCAAGACTAAAAAAAAAATCACAGGGAAAAAGCCATGAGTTCCGTGCTTGGCTTTCTCCTCCTCTGGAATTCTGCTGCTCTCCTTGGTATTGAAACCGCACTCCTTGGTAGGTGAACTTGGTCTTGGCTGGATTTCTTGTTGATCTTCTGGGGGAGGGGCCTGGTGTAGTGATTCTCAAGTGTCTTTGCCCCAGGCGGAATTACACCGCCCTTACCCGGGGCCGGGGTGAGTAATCCGCTCGGGTTTGCTTTCAGGAGCTTTTGTTCCCTGAGCGCTTTCCGTAGAGTTCCGGAGGACGGGAATACAAATGGCGGCCTCCTGGTCTCCAGCCCGGAGGAGCCGAGAGCCCAGGGCCGCACTCCTCAGTGCGCCCTCAGAGAACAGCGCCCAGTTACTCCCGTCTGCCTGACCTCCGGCCGCGCTCCGAGCTCTCCGAGCCTGCGACCAGTTCAAGGTAACACCGAGCTGTGAGCTTACTGTCGGCTCTGTCTCTGTAGCCGGCTTTCCCGTTCCAATACCCGCAAGGTCTGCGACACTCAGACACCCCTGATCCTTCTGTGACCCTGCGGGACCTGAGGCCACGCTGAACCCGCGTGGGCTTCGCCCCGGTTTAGCCTCTGGAGCGATGTCCCTCAGCGGAACAGACTTTTAAAAGTCCTGATTTTGTGCGCCGTTGCTCCGCCGCTTGCCGGGAGCCGGCCCCTCCCCCCGGGGTCTATCTTCCCGTCGCTTTGGATTCACTTCTCCGCCGGTCCTACCTTTCAGAAAGTGGTTGTTTTTCTGTTTCCAGAATTGCTGTTCTTCTTCTCTTCGATCTGCCGATGGATTTTCAGGTGTTTGCAATCTTTAGATAAGCTATCTAGCTGATCTCCGGCTAGCTGAAGCAGTCTCAGCCTGCTAATTCTCCGCCATCTTGACTCCTCCTCAGTTTATTTATCTTTAATTTAGTTTTATATAGTTGTCCTCTGAGCGAATCCAACGACTTCACTGTGGGAAATACACGTGTGTGTACACAGATACATATGGACAAAAGAAAAAAAATCTGCATTTTGTCCCTTCCCACAGAGAGTAAGGAAAAAAATTATTTATATTATCATTTTTAAAAAGCCAGTTTTCATGTGTTTCTCCTCCTTTATTCATTCCCTATTTACTCCCGCCGCCCTTTTTAAAAAAGATTTTATTCATTTATTTGACACAGAGAGATATCTCAAGCAGGCAGAGAGGCAGGCAAGCAGGCCCCTGCTGAGCAGAGAGCCTGATGCTGATATAGGTCTCCACCCTAAGACCTTGAGATCATGACCTGGGCTGAAGTCAGAGGCTTAACCAATTGGGCCACCCAGGCGCCCCATTTCCCTATCTACCTTAAGAATGGACTGTTTTATTCTTCTCAAATTTGAGGTGGCAGGTTAAGATGAGATGTTGAAATGGGAGTAGGAACAAGGTCCTGAGAGAATGCAGAGTTAAACAAGGAAATTAATTCATGATTCCCTGTGATATCTTGGTGTACGACTAGTTTGCTTCCTCAGCAATTCTGCAAGGTCAGACAATTCTTGTCCAACTCTACATTTGAATGACTTGAGGTCAATAAAATTATCCAAGCATTTATGCATTTTATTTAGCTTATGTATTTTATTTATTTATTTGCATTTTGCATTAGGGCAAAAATAATTTGAAACAGCTTTAGAATTACACATTTAATAATTAAGAGTATTCACATCAGGACACAGCTCTCTTTGGTATCTAACTTTCAAACTTGTCAGCTAAATTATGCCATGCCTTCTTAATATGAAAACTTGTTAATAATCAGGTAAGATACCAAGGATTTGTATTTTCTCTTCTCAAAAGGACTGGATTTCTTCATTTGCTAAAATGGAATATAATGACTACAAATCATTTTTAAAGATTCTCATCTTCAATTTAAGCCATAGTAATTCTAAATTGCTATAATATCCCTAGGAAGACTTCATAAAGAAAATTCTCTCTCTACTAAGATCATCTTTTAATACTCCAGCCCCCTGCAGTTGGCTCAGTAGGCATTTTATAATTCAGAATGCCAGGGTTTTATTTGATTGTTTCTTTAATTTTACTGATGGAAATGTCTGGTTAGACTTGTTTTGCCCTTCATATATTTTTTAAACATACACATGTGTCTCCAAAAACCTTGCAGGGTAGGGTAAAAGATCTTTTATTAAAGAAAAAAAAAAAGGAAATAAGAGCCTGCATCAAAATATTGCTTTTTGTGTAAATCTTTCTCAGCCTATTTTTCATGTGGGAAGTTACTTGTTCAACTACAGGGAGACTCCTTACATACAAAACATGACACTGAACATTAACTGAGCAAGTTTATGCTCTTGTGTGTTATAGTCTTCCGAAAAGTTGCCTATCTTATAGCTGTTATCACTTTAGATAATTGATCACCTTATACTGAAATACACACACATGGAATTTAAACTGAAAATCTTTTTTTAAATTTTTACAGTTGACAGCAGGGACTTGTTACATTTGACTGTTAGGTACATCAGGGGTTAAGGACTGTAGATTTTCAACTTCATGTTGGGCCGTGCGCATGGTGGAGGGCAATTTATATAGTAAATACAATTAAATTTTACATTAGTACATAAACCAGACAGGTTTATTTCTGCAATGTGCACTATGAGAGTAATTCTATATAAGAACTTTAATGAAACCAAGGTATTAGATATTTACCCTTGCATCCTAAATCTTATCTATAACAGAGAATGTGACATCAGGCTTTGGAGTCAGAAGTTGGGTTTGAAACCCAAATCTACAGATTGGCAGAAAAAAGAATTAAATTTTCTAAGCCTTATTTTATCAGATAATATCTCTAAGAAAGGTTATGTGAGTATTGGAATTTGCCGACCTTCAGAACCAAGTACACTGCAAATCTAGTCAAAACCTTAAATAAATACAAGATAACATGTTAGTGACCTTCACAGAGACATGAACTAAACATTATTAGAATTTATAGTGTCTAAACCCAAAATATTACTTGAAGTAGTTGTGCTCACGGATATGACGATAGTACCTATATTGTTGCCATCTGTTTCCATGGTTAACTTATTAATTTAAAATTGAATTTGATCATATAAGTGAAAGTGCTTTATAAAGCCTGAAAGAGTTCAAAATATCCATTATTGTTCTAATTTCTATTGCTATTAATCATAACTTCTGTTTCACAACGAATCCACCAATTTGACAATGCAAAGTGTGAACCTCCTGCAATTTCACAATTATATCGGAGTGACTTGGATTCTATTTCAGGAAAGTACTTTTATTTTTTCTTCTGACCTCATCTCTACTGTGCAAGAAAAACAGTGCAGACATTGGGCTACATCATTTCTTGTCAATGTCAATCGGATTGATATCACAACGGGCTATAACCCGAGAATGATCTGATGTGAAGTATCCAGAACACCTCTCTCCTCTTTGTGATCTGTACTCTGAGGAATAGTAAGTCGGTCTGTTTCCATTCGAGTATGTTTAGTAGAATTATTCACTAAATGGGTCTTTTATTTTATTCTTGTTATTTTGTTGTTAAGCCAACCTCCATCCTTCAAGGAACTGATTCGCGATTTCATAGAGGACTGAATAAGAAGCTTATCTTATCATAGAGACCCTACTGAGGAGAGTACTAAGGGTTTTTTTTTTTTTTTTTAATAGTTTGGGATGTCTTTTATATTCCAAATCTTGTTTTGGAAAACAAAGCTAATGGGATAAAATCTATGAGGCAAATTGATAAAAATAGCTCGAGAACATTATCAACAGAGTTATAAATAACTGAAAACCACATATTTTGGGTCCACGTTGTTTATCTCTTTTCACATATAATGGAAATTTTGTTTTTAATGAATACATTACTGTTGATATGGGCTTAATGTTTCCTCATTTGTAAAAGGAAGTGTACTATGTGGGATTTACTGATCAAATCCAATTATTTCCTCATATGTAAAAGGGAGTGATTGGATTTGATCAGCAAATCCCACATAGTACACTAATTCCACACAATGTTCCAGTAATTTAAGGGTTGAAAGTCTAAATATTTAGTTTGAGAAAATCTGCACTATTTTGGCAATGTGATAACAAATAAGCTCTGGGTGCAGTGAAAGCTGATTTGTAACATTGCCAATTTACGTGGTGTAAGTAGTCCCACAACGTCCAGTTTCAAGCTACTGACAGCTTAACAACGGACTCACAATATTGCTGAATATCTAACAATCAATACTCACCCACTGAGAAGAACTACTTCCTGCATATCTTTGTACATTCCTAAGCTGAAGCTAAACATTCTTAAATGATAGAAAAAGAAAAGTCCTAGTGTTTAGCCTAGCTTTTTTTCTCCAAAGACTTTTGACCATTAAATACTTATTATAAACTAACATCCACATCATACACTTCTACAGATCATAAAATTGGCCATATCTTCTCAATCCATGCAAGTCAGTCCAACATCTAATGCCTATCACCTGTATTTATTTGTTGGGGGTCTTTGTTCCAGGAAACACTCATCTTGCTTATGTTGCAAGATAGAAATAGGGAATTAAAGTCCTTGGAATCAGCCTCAGCCAATATCTAACAAAAGTTTTATAATATCATCCTAATGTCTCAAAAGATGATAAACTCTATCACCCTTAATTGTCCACCTTCCATGTTTTGTCTTACTTCTCCATCTCCTGCCATTTTTATCCTACTTCCCAAATTGACCATTTAGTTTTGGATTCTTGTTTTGGAGTCAGGTTCAGAGAAAATCCAAATTAGGTTTTAAAAAATGGTGGGCCAGAAGATCTCAGCAACATATTGTGGTTCTAATTTTCTAAGATCAAAATACATACAGAGATGATTGCTGACATCTTCAGACTGGAAGTTTCCAGCCTCTTTTAACATTGCACCTGGCTTGCTTGAGTCACTTAATACAATTTTGCTGAGCTAATTCTTTGTAAGAGCGAAACCAAGAGATGTTGACAAAGGGAAGAGTATGAGGTCAGGGTGTGCTTCCTATAAACTTTCCAACTTAGGGGGACTAACTGGATACTTCGTCTTTATCTGAGAGTCCTGGAGATCCACTGGCCCCTCACTTTGCCAACATTAGCCTCACTTCTTTGTCTCCTCTGTGGTGGTCACTTGGTGTGTGCTTCAGTATCTCCATCTCTCTTTAATCTTGTGTTGCTTTCGGATCTCTCGATGATGAAGAGATATTTCTTTCTCATAAGTCCTTCCAACTCATCTTGCGTACTTACAGAAAAAGCTCCCTTATAAACCCATTCATGACGTCACTTATTGAGACTATACCATACGCTCTGCTTCTTACATACTTTAAGGATTTATAAAAACAATTTTAGGTAGGTATTCTTGAACCCATTTTGCAGGTGAGGAAAGAGGCTCAGAGAAGTAATTTTCCAAGCTTGGGACATTTATTAAATGGTGCAAACAGATATTTCCCTAAATCCTAGACTCTTTTCGTTAGTTCATACCCCTTCTTATATTTAAAAAACAACAAACAGAATTAAGAGAATTTTGCATATATCCCATGCTAAGCTATGAGTACCTGATTCCTTGTAAATCCCTTCTAAAAAAATATCTAAAATATTATTTTCTCAGTCTCTTTTGTGAAGCAGTATGTAGCAGTACAAAGAATTGTCCCAGAAAAATCTCATTTTCTTTAGTGCTGTTACCATGGACAACATGTTAAACCTCATTATATAATCATTATAATAACAGCAACTACAATAATAATAATAAGTCATGGATTCCACAATATTGTTGTAATGGTCTATATAAATTAACATATTAAAATGCTTGATACATTCTTCCCAAAGCATAACACATCTCTAAAATCTGCAACTATTATTATGAACGAACATGACATAAGACTTGAATAAAAGGTGTCTTTAGTGGAGTATCTAAGAGCCTCTAAAAATGCATTTAGAATTTGGGTTGTGGAGATAGGCAGCTCTATTCCAAACAGGGAAATAATATTCCCTTGCCAGCCATGACTTTTAAAAATTACCTCTGCCTTCAGAAATTCTTTTATAGTAGCACCTCCTTGATGTGAAAGGTTGGATGTTGATTCCGCAGGAGCAACATTCCCTCGTTATACGTGAACCCTCAGAAAAGAATTGTTTTAATAAGAGCCCTTTTAGGAATTTATATTTTGGAGCCAAGTACAATTTAAAGAGAAAAAAAAAAAACAGGTTTCATGAGGTAACATGAAACAGAAGAGGATTTGGAAGCTTAAATCTATTCTGCAGTTTTATAAGTCATTTCAGTCTGGTGCTAAGTGCAGGTAGAATTCACAATAGCTTTTAGTTATTTGATACTAAAAATAGATCACCATAAAATAGGTTCCAAAGGGGGGGGGATGCTATTTTCAATTACAGGAATTACAGAATTACAGGAAAACCAAATTGAGGAAATTTTATCCTCATCATTTAGAAACTTTCAACCTGGGCTTATATTAGTATTTGCATGATTTTCCCAACCTGTCTAAAAGAGAGTTCCAGAGAACCAGTCCTATTAGGTGCTGTTCAGTCTCTCAGTGGGAACAGTGAGTTGGTGAAGAGCGAGCATACGATCTTGAAAGCAAAACCTCCTCAACTTTTCCCAGTTGAACAGTAGACAAGAGACCGTCACATAGGAGGTTGACCTTGGGTTCACTACAGCTGCAAACATGCTTATCCAGGGAACCCAGTAACTCCTGCCTGAACTGCTATCCTACATCTCTTCCATTCGGCAATTCCGAAAGCATCATAATGTCACATGTCCCCAGATGGTTTTGTTGCCTCCGTCGGGTTGCAAGTTAGTGTTAGGCATCAGCACAGCATAACATAATGCAATACATAACTGAATATTGTTGATAAGGCAGGAGGAGGGTACCACAGAGATTTTTCACAAGAACTTCCCAGCGAAGACGTGCCAAGAATGTTTTAGCAGGGGTTAGGCTCTGAGTGCCATTACCTCCAAGGCTTCAGTTGTACATATGGGGAGTGGGGAGGAGAAGGGAGGTGAAATGTCCTCTGCTTCCTCGCATTGAACCCTGAAAAGGATGGGGCTGGGTGGAGAGCACTGTGTGGGAAGGAGGACATAGGAAAAAGGAGGAATTAAAGTTAAATTAAAAAGATCAAATCTGGACTCCTGCTCTCTTTTATTTCCAATGATATCTAGGATTGTTTAGTTAATTAGCTAGACTAATTAAGCACCTCTATTAAAATTTTCATTTACTGAAGCAATCAATCAGCAAGTCATGCTCAATGTCTAAACTTAAGGGAACATTAAATTTGCTTAATTCTTTTTGATTGAAAAATAATAATGCCTATTACTTTTGTATCTGAATGGTAATTCTCACTGCCAGAAGATGAAATGATTTTCTCCCTATTTTATTTAATATCTACACCATTACTAGGAGATAGCTATTATTATTTATTCCATTTTATGAACAGAGATAATTCCTATTCAGATAAGCTTTAAGAAGCTGAGGTTCAAGATGCAAGGTAAGCTGACTATAGCCACAAAGTTCGTCTTTAGCAAAGCTAACACTTGAACTACTTTTGCCAGACTCAAGACCTATGAGCCAAATCCTCTCCAGGAAAACGATGTCAAGTCAGAGGCCCAATTTGAACTTCATAGCTTGTATAAGTTTTTTTTTTTTTTTTTTTTTTTCTTATGTACCCCTCCGTTTCGTCTCTCTATAAAAGTAAAGATAGTTTCTAATTCATACAAATATTGTGACAATTGAGTAAGCCCATGCATATAAAGCACTTAGAATTGTGCCTGGATATTGAAAAGGCTTGTCTAAGGTTACTTATTTTTAGAACAATGATGACCACAATGAGGATGATACAGGAAAAGCAGAAGGAGAAAAAGATCACAATAACGCACAATCCTTGCAAAGATGCAACTGAGGGGCGCCTGGGTGGCTCAGTGGGTTAAGCCGCTGCCTTCGGCTCAGGTCATGATCTCAGGGTCCTGGGATCGAGTCCCGCATGGGGCTCTCTGCTCCGCAGGGAGCCTGCTTCCCTATCTCTCTCTCTCTGGCTGCCTCTCCGTCTATTTGTGATTTCTCTCTGTCAAATTAATAAATAAAATCTTTAAAAAAAAAAAAAAAAAAAAAAAAAGATGCAACTGATTTTTTTCCAGTGGCTGAAATTTCCACTGTTGTAATAAAACTCAGCTTGTAAGTTGCCTGTCTGCCTGTAACTCCTTATCCCTCAGAAGCACACAGAGAAACACAGGGAGGAAGCTCACCCAGACAAAGTAAGCCCAGCCTGGGCACTTCTTACTCTAGTGGGACTGCTTTGGCCATCCTGCCCACTATGAAAGCAGTACATTTATGGGAAATGCATTTAAGATCCACTCCAGAAGCCAGAGATGCAACTTTCTCTTGCACTCTACTCTCTGTAAGTTCCAGAAAATTCTTTCTCCTGTCCTAATGAGAAGCAGGGGAAAGAGAATGCTCAGCAGACAGGATGGAAAGACCCAGGTCCTAGAGTGTAGAAACGGAGGGAAAATCTGCATTTTCTATCTCGTCTCTAGACTGAATGCCCATTGTGCATTGTGATTTGGTGTTGCCCATCAGGCAGATGGAAACTTAGGAGACTCCTTTCCTGTGGTGGTAAAAGTTGATTGCAAATTTCCCATATCAAAGTAACATAAAATCTAAGATGCTATGGCTACAAAGAAAGAGGTTTATTATACTTTAACTTTTTAACTTTTTTTTTAACTTTTCAAATATAAAATAAACATAAAAAATGTGTTTCACAAAGCATCAAAGTCCCCAAAATGATTAAAAATCAAGAATAAAAGAGAGAGAGAGACATTTTTAATAACAGAAAGCAAAGTAAAGTGAAAACAAAATTCCTTCTATTATTATAGGTTATCATATTTGGAAACTGGTTCTACTTTCAAAGTTCTCTTTCCCTTGTATTTTTCTCAATGCCTTGTCAGGCCCTCACTATTTTCTCTCATAAATAATGAGAAAACATAAAACATCTCAAAACATAAAACATCTCAAAAAATAAATGGAAAAAAGTGCAGTTTGGCAAATTGTACTAAATGTTTGCCTATGGCTCTTATTAGTGTCTTGTCAACAGTTTTCTAAGACAAACTTGTCAATTTCTAAATTTCTAAATTAAATCAGTTATTTTGGAGGTTTTCTTGGATGAATCCTAAAAGTTTTCATCTTACTAATATGAATTTAAGATGCCAATGATGGTATTTTTCCCTTAAATTATCACGGTTAAGTAGACAGAAAGCATCTTTATTGCGAAATGGCAGATTTGTTGGTAGAAGAAAGAGCTTTTGGATTTGAGTTTCAGTTGCTTTCTCACCTTGAATAAGATTCTTGAGCTCCAGTTTCCTCCTGTGTAATACAGGAAGGAAAGTACATTCCTTGAAAAAAATTGCTTTTAGGATTACATGAGATGATTTACATAAAAGCAACTTCCTATGCTGGTTACCAAATTTTACGCATTAAAGATTATCATCATTATTCTCCTCACTGACAACATCATCATCAGCTGTGGCTTTCAAAATTTCTACCTCTCTTAGACTAACAGATATCAATTCTGAGTTAAATCAGACTCTTAACTGCGGGATGCCATTTTTTTTTCTTTTGATAAGCAAAAGGACCACTTTATTAATAAAGACTTAACATATGCAACATTTCTGCATGGGAAAGGGATTTACAATTATGAAGTCCCTCCTATGTGACAGATACTGGTGGCAGTGCCATGTGTGTTTAGGGGATGCCTGCTGTCCAAACATCCTCATGTCAGCACTACCTCCTCACAATAAACATATAATTTAAATTTAAAACAGTGTGCTCACTCTACATAGTATTTTGAAAATATGCACAGTTTCATCTACAAATTTGATCCATTTGATCTCATATGTCTAAAAATTTTCGTGCTGCCTTTACTAGACCTTGACTCACAGCATTCAGTAGAATACTCACACATCCCATCAAGCAACTATTTTATAGAAGCTAAAATGATGCTTCTCAATAACAGACTTGCCAAGAGCTATTAAAATATTAGCCAAAGGGGTGAGAGAATGCGAATGACAGATACAACCAAAACTGGAGATATGTACATTCTTGGTTGTAGAATTATGGTCATGATATAGCTAGACGAGTAATGGCACTTACGTTGTGTGGGGGTGAGCTGCAACTAGAAGTACCCAGAAATGAGTATTAGGACAAGGGCCACGAGAAAGTCATTTCAAACAAAGATGAAAATTCAGAATCTTGCATTTTATACCATAATATGATAATGACAAAGACTAACAGTTATTCAATTCTTAAGTGTTTATACATATGAATTAATTTAACTCCCCAACTGTCCATTCAGTGGGATCATTGATTTTTCATGTTATTCGAGAGGATTTGGGGTGGAAAGTTGTTGAATTACTTGGCTAATGTCACTTCGACAGATACTCCAACTTGAAGCCTGAAACCCTATCTACCAGGTTCTGTTGTCTCCAAACCTACCCCTGCTTCTTACCCATGAGGATGGTTTGCTGTAGAGGATAAAACATGAATATGTAAATACTTTGCACTACTCTGGAGAAGGATTTATTTCATTGATCTCTGTATCTGCATAATCCATTCAACTAAGCTATGCTAGAAATGTACTTCAAAACAAACACAATCTGTGTACTATCTAAATTATGTCATGTGAAGCAATATTTCACTTAAAAAGCTATTATAGAAATCTGCATTTATATCATCTAAAGAAGTTCAGCCCAATTTGTCCATAAGAAAACTTAAACTCAACCAGACCTCACCAGAAGACTGATCATAAGTCAGTCCGGTAAATTTCTGGCATTCCATTCAGGTGTATCTTCTGGACCTCTTTTTTCTATCTCTTTTACTCTTCTTTTCTACACCTTGTTATTACACACACATGCACACAATGGTTATAATTTAAAAACCAAGCAACAGTAGTTGATATCACTTTTTATAACCAACCTATTGCAATTACAAAAGTGAAATACATGTTGTTTATGGTTTATGATGAAACGTCATACCTATTTCGCACAACGGGTACAAATGGAAGGAGTAGCAGAGAAGACAGCTAGGACATGATAACCACGGAAAATTCTAATCAAGCTATTTAAAAAAGACAATCCCAGGTGATATGAGGAGAGCACAGCTTGTTTTGCATGTCCCATTTGCTTAAGGTCTTGAAAGCACCAGTTTTTTTTTTTTTTTTCCTGAAAAATTCAACAATTCATTCACCACACTGTGCTTCAAATGAGCTCTTCCTGGATCTAAAATTCAAAGTTGTACTCAGAAGGCAAAACTGTGACACATCTGAGAAAACTCAAAATACTTTTATGTAATGTCTCAAGGCAACGCCTGGTCTGTGGAGGAAAGAGAATCTCTTGAGAACTTCATGCACAGCATGGTAAGGTGTTTGGTTCCTAAGCCCTCAGGGCCACAGGACAAGGTCAGTCACTGAACATCCGTGCCCTCTGTAGCCGACCAGAATCATTGCAGGCACGTGCACAAGCCCGAGAAGTGGTGTGCTGTTCCTTCCAGGTGCCTGGAGATGAGCCATTGGCAGTGAGTCACAGAATCTCAGTGTGGTCTAGCACCCTGTGCTTCTGCTAGCTATCCAATCCCTCTCAAGATTTAGTCCAAAATATGTAAGAACACTATAAAAATAGAGAACTGTAGAACCCTGAAATACTGACACACCTACGATACAGATCCTCCTGAGAGCTCAGGTTCCAGTTAGAATATCCTGTTTTGTTGGGCGAGTCCTAATTCCAATAAATTACTGGAGCCTCTATTCCTTAATCAGTAAAATGAGTTTGGTCCATTCACCTTCACATAGATATTAGGAGAATTATATGCAATAAAACTCATTAAGATGCTCTGCAAGATGTATTCTCTTCACAGTTGTTAATTGTTATTGCTATTATCATTTTATTCATGTCTCTTATGTTTTTTTAATGCTGTAGATATCAGATACAGTTACTGAATAATTAGCAAACTTTTAGAACTCAAAAATAAATATTACATCACTGGCCTTCTACCAATTAGTCCCAAAAGAAGATGGAGTACAAAGCAAACAAACAAAAGAAAAAGAAAAAGAAAAAAACCTGAAGATTTGAAATCATACTTACAGCAGAAATGATGACAAACAGTACAAAATACATAAATTCCTTCACAGAACTACGTTTCACCACTAAATTATGTGTTCAATCTACATGAACACCCTATTAGTGATCAAGAAATAGAAATAATTATGAGCGGTCTCAGTAAAGCAGGACCCCTTTGAAAAGTGATGGGCTAGGAGGTTAAGGAACTAAGTTTGAACTCTGCTTACTGGGGGAGTTTTAAAAATTTAACTTCCTCAGTTAAACACAAAGAAACCATCAAAGGTGGAATTCCTAGCCAAAATATTCCCAAATCTGTTCAAACTCTGAGGTCCTGTAATCTTGAAATTAACTTCTTGGTTAACAAGTTGACTATGACTGCCACATTTATTCCTGTATTTTATTGATAGTACAGTATTTTATAGCCTTTATCTCCAAGTGTACTTTCCCTAAATTACTTGTTTGCCTCTTGAAAAAATCTTAGGAGAAAGATAACTCAGAGAATATTACTTGTACTTTATAGATGAAAAAGCAAAACACAATTGAGACAACAAAATGGCACACTTTATTTTTCTAAATTATAGTGCACTAAATTGACTTTTTTTTTAAATTCATAACTACTTTATACAACCATGGCTCCTATTTCATTCTAAAGTGCTAGGTATCAAAACATGGGGAGTATTTAGCTCAAGTGATTAGGGCACAATGACTAGGAGCCTGAGTTTGGGATTTTAATTTTCGTCAGCTTTGCTAATCTCTTGAATCCACTTCCATGAGCCCAGTCTCAGCCATTCTGAAAACGGACACGCTCACTACTGGGCACCATCAGCGTTGGGAGAAAGAACAAATATCAATTTGTACACACTCATCCCCTACTACTGGAATCTAAGGTAAAAAACAAAACAAAACAAACAAACAAAAACACCCCCCACTAAACTAGGAACTCCATCTCTGCACTTAAAGAGTATATTAGAGTACGTGGAGTAAATAGACTATCACAGTGTGCAATCAACCTCGTGGGTTCAGGAAACACTACCCCCAAATATGGCACTTTGGCACACTGAATATTTTAGGCTGAAGAAGTTTCAGAAAACAGCAGAAGCAGGAAGGTCACACTAATCTTCCTCTCACCATTCCTAAAGATTTTTTAAAATTTATTTATTTGACAGACAGAGATCACAAGTAGGCAGAGAGGCAGGCAGAGAAGGGGAGGGGAGGCAGGCTTCCTGCTGAGCAGAGAGCCAACTTCTGGGATCATGCCCTGAGCCAAAGGAAGAGGCTTTTACCCACTGAGCCACCCAGGCGCCCCTCCTACCCTTCTTATCAGAAACAGATATGAAACCCTCCTATGGGAGGTACCTCCCTATACCTGGAGGAAAGGTATATCCTTATATCTGAAGACAAGGGAATGCCAAGAAGAATCGTAACAACCATGACTTACCAAGTTTCCCTGAGTTTACTATGGGTACCTCATATTCCTTAGTCTGTCATATTGATATACAATTGCCCACAGTTCATCAGACCTAGTATAAAAATACACAGGTCTATTGCTTTGGGTTTTCATTTCCTAATAAAGTTTTCCATGTCACATAAAACTTATTAAATAATCATGTGTTTTTTTGTTTGTTTGTTTGTTTTTGTTTTTGTTTTTTTTTCTTATTAGCCTGTCTTTGTCAGTTTAATTTTCAGACAGGGATACCAGGAGAGTTGAGGAAAACTTTTTCCTCTTCTACGAACCCTTCAACTTTTCTCTTCTGTTAGGCCATGGTTTAATAGGACTTCCTTCTCAAATTCTCTAAGTAGCTAATGGGATCTGACAAGGCTAACAAGGCCAGGCTCTTTAATTAAATTCTTAACCCACTACTTAGAATCAAATGGGGAATTTGACATTTAAAAGGTATTATCTTTATTTATCCATTACTTGAAATGACAAACATAATGACAGGGTTGAAGAAAACATATGTTCTACTTTCTTTTCAAATCAGTAAAAGAGAAAGAGTATTTTTTTTATTTTTTATTAATACATGAAGATCAGAACATAAAGGAAAAAGGAGACATGCATGTAGCTCTCTCATGACTATGTTGGCAGACATGGATAGAGCTAGAGAGTAATATGCTAAGTGAAATAAGTCAGAAAAAGACAAATACCATATGATTTCAGTCATATGTGAAACGAAACAGATAAGCAAAGGGGAAAGAAAGGGGGCGGGGAGAGGGAGCAGCAAACCAAGAAACAACAGACTCTTAACTACAGAGACCCAGAAGGGAGGTGGGTGGGGGATGGGTGAACTAGGGATGGCGACTAAGAGTACACTTAACCAGGATGAGCACGAAGTGACGTACAAATTGTTGAATCACTATGTTGTACACCTGAAGCCGATGTTACAATGTACGTTTACTCACTGGAATTTAAATAAAAACTTTTAAAAAAGAGAGAGAGAGAGAGAAAATCTGTCAAGGCAATGGACATTGGGGTAGGTATGTGCTATGGTGAGTGCTGTGACGTGTGTGAACCTGTACCCCTGGGGCTAATAATACATTATATGTTTATAAAAAATTTAAAAAATTAAAAAAAAATATCTGTCAAGGCAGCTAGTAAACAAAACAGAACAAAACCCAAACAGGTTAGAACAGCTGCTGTTGCCTCGGAGTTGTTGAACAGGCAGTCCAAGGATAAATAAAATGGAGGAAACGACTTAGGAGTAATGAGTGATGTCTTAAAGGCACTGAAACTGACCAAAACAGCCTTAACATATCCCTAAGCTTGACTTAATTTTAGACAGGCCTCTTCCTGACTCTGGGTCCTGACCTCCCTTTTTTTAGGGCATTTATTTAAGTAAACTCACTGTAATTCCTTCCCTGCCCTTTTGAGATGTAAATCTTTAAAAAGCTTCTTGCAGAAAAAAAGGAGAAAAAAAAAAAAGTGTCTTACCAGTTTTCCATCCCAGGCATATCTTCTAGAATGCACAGGGTGCTATCTGAAAGGCAACCATCAAAGAAGATGGCACTCCTATGTTCAGGTCTGTGTGGGAAGGTAGGAGCCTAACTTTTAGGGGCAATGATTAGCAAATGCAGGTGGCCTAATCACAGAGAAAACATTTGCAAATGCAAGAACAATTCCATGTGCACTAGGCATCCCACTGATTCATCTCCCCCCCTACTTCCTTTAGTACTTCTTCTCCAGCTCACCTGGGGAGAGTAACTACCTTCCTGCCATTCCTGTCAACAGAGTTGAATTCAGACTTTGCTCAGCTTCACTCCCCTATTGTAATAGCCTTGACTAACATGTCCAATGCCTATTTCACTTTGTCTGGTGCAATTTTTGCATGCCAAGATTTGGTCAGGGTTTTCTTTGTGCTTTTACAACTAAAAATCAGGAGGATACATACAAATCTTTTCACTGCAGCCCATCTGTGAGCAGAGGACGTCCACAGCAAGCAGCAGGTAGCAGTATTAACAGAATGTATTTACACATGAAGGAAGTGCTTGGAGAGTACAGATTCAGCCCTACAGGATGACCCAGGATCATTCAGAAATTAATCACAACAGGAAATCCTAAATCAAATAAAAATACAATTGATTTCACCTCTACAACGTAAAATGGTTCCAGAGCTCAGAGCTGAGCTTTGAAAACTAGGAAAGGCCGAAATATCAATAATTGGCACATCGGCAATGATACAGGTTGGGGGAGAGGAGAATCTGAATTGTCCAGTGTGGGACTGCCATCAGCATGGGATACTGAATGCTTTGCTGTGCATCAAAATATTGTAAGGATGTCAACTCACAGTTAAGTTGCTTAGCGAAAACTCAGACTAAGATCAAACAAGAATTCAGCAATAAGGTAATGGAAGACAACTGAATCCCAGAAAGTAGACCAGCCTTCCAGGAAGCAAGAGGTCAAAATTTGTTTTCGAAAAAGGGGGAGAGAGGTGCCTGGGTGGCTCAGTGGGTTAAGCCTCTGCCTTCGGCTCAGGCCATGATCCCAGAGTCCTGGGATCGAGCCCCACGTTGGGCTCTCAGCTCAACAGGGAGGCCTGTTTCTGTCTCTGTCTCTGCCTGCCTCTCTGCCTACTTGTGATCTCTCTCTCTCTGTCAAATAAATAAAATCTTAAAAAAAAAATGGGGGAGAGAAATAAAACATGCAAGTTGCCAAATTTGCTTCGAGAGAAACCTCCTGGGGTGCCTTGGTGGCTCAGGTAGTTAAGCGACTGCCTTCGGCTCAGGTCATGATCCCAGGGTCCTGGGATCAAGCTCCGCATCAGGCTCCCAGCCCAGGGGAGAGCCTGCTTCTCCCTCTCCCTTCCTCTCTGCCTACTTGTGCTATCTCTCTGTCAAATAAATAAATAAAATCTTAAAAAAAAAAAAAAAAAGAAGAAGAAGAAGAAAGAAAGAAAGAAAGAAAAGAAAAAAGAAAAGCCTCCTGTCTCACCTGGACTGCATCTTCAGCTGTGGCCTGTACCACCCCCAGGGATACCCACTGAGCCCATACAGGTAGAAGCAGGGTGTGGGCTGAGGAGGAATGACAGTAGTGCTTTGCATGTGGACAAGATTGGGGTGGGGGGGGATATGGGCATAAGGAAAATGCCAGAATTTGGTAAAAGGGAACTATCACTTAATAGAGTATATGTATCTTCAAGCCAACTAAACCTTGGTTCAAAGCCAATCATTGCTTTTTCCTGTTTGGGTGAATTAGACATGCTGATTTCATTGAGGTTCATTACATTTTCCATGAAGCCAGAGGTGACAGCATTTGCCTGACTGGGTTGCTATAAAGATGAGAGAAGTAATACATGTAAAAAGCCTACTAACACAGTACTTCACATAGAGTAGGTGCCCAACAAATGGTACTAGAGGTGCTTATGTTACATTATAGCCTTGCATCAAGTTTCACTCTTTGAAAATAGCAGTGTAAGAAAGATAGGTTACAGGAGCTAAATAAACTTTTCTCTACATAGAAACAATGTCTGGAATATTTTAAAATAAAGGCTTCTATTTCAAAGCTCTCCAATGTTAAAATGGAAGGAAAGAAAGAAAAAGCAAGCAAGCAAGTAAGCAAGCTGCCTTCTGTTTGAAAAAAAAGGAGCTCAAAAAGAAAGGGACCTGAGCATTAGGAGAAAATCCTTGACGTACTCTTATCACATCCTTACCATAAATCCTTACCATATCTAAGATTCAGCTCCCTTACCTTTACTGTTTTCACAGTTTGAAATTTGGATCACAAAAGGAGTGTGTCTGATAATTTCAAGACTGTCTGAATACTAGAATATTAGTCTGAAAAGACAGAGATGTTGATTCATAAATAGATCCCCCCCTCCTGAAAAAGAAATAACTAGTAAGTTCAGATAACCAGTAGGCTAATTTAACTTTTTGATGGCCAATAAAACAGTTTGCTAGTAATTATATTAATTCTATTACCTTGTGAGATCCTGGGAGATAATGGTTATTTATCAGTTGTGCTGTGGTCAGTAGTGGCATGAAGGCGAAGCTCTGGACACTTAGTGAATACACATGTCCTGTTGCTCTACTGAGCACTCTATTACTACCGTGATAGAGAGATAACAAAAATAAAACATAAGAGCTGCTTAACATGCAATTTGAGATCTTCAGGGGAAAAAAAAAAAGCTTTTAAAAAACCTGAAACAGAAGTTGTACTGATTAGAAGACAAAAAACTATTCAAAATAAAAGAAAAAAGCATTTATCAATTGTACTTAGAATAATAAATAAGTGAGGGATAAGCAGATTATAATAAAGATTCTGACACTGATCTACAAGCAGTTTTTCTCATATCATGACAAATAGTGCTAAAATATATTTATTTACCAGTTATTCCTGTTAATTTTTGCACGTATCACAAAGAAACCACAGTAGAGACCCACTGAAAATGCCACTGCACCCCATCCAAAGGTGTAGTTTTAAAGCTAAATGCAGGATGTCTGGGTGGCTCAGTGGGTTAAGCCTCTGCCTTGAGCTCAGGTCATGGTCTCACGGGCCTAGGATGGAGTTCCACATCAGGCTCTCTGCTCAGCAGGAGTCTGCATCTCCTTCTCTCTCTCTCCCTCTGTATTCTCCCCCACCCCCCACCCTGCTCTGTCTCTCTCAAATAAATAAAATCTATTTTTAAAAAATAAAAATGCAAATTTATAATGAAAATGACTTCTGAAAACATGGTGGTCAAAAACTTAGAACAGATTTATCTGATTTGAATTAAACTTGCTTATTTGGTCAATATTGACAATACTGTAAAATGGTAGATATAGCATAAAATCACTATTTCTTTTTATCTGTAGGGATTTGAGAAAAAGGGAGGCATCAAAGATGACCACAGATTGTTTCTCTCAATAACTCCACATATAAGGAAGATAGTAGGACACATATCTTTTGGATTTCTTAAGTTTGAAATGTCATTTAAGCTTAATAATTGGTATGTTTATTAAACATTTAGATATAAATACCTGGAATTCAAAGGAGTGGTCCAAGCAGAAAATATGAATATAAGAAGTATATATCCTCAATGCTACTCACAAACTTGACATAAAAAATAGAGAATAGGTGGAAGAGAGGTTTAGGGGGTGTCTGGGTGGTTCAGTTCGTTAAGGGTAGAACACTTGACTTCAGCTCAGCTCATGATCTCAGGGTCCTGAGATTGAGTCATGCCTCAGGCTTTATGCTTGATATGAAGCCTGCTTAAGATTCTCCACCCCCACCCCCATCCGGCCCACTCACACACACGTGCATGCTCTCTCACTCTCTCTAAGAAAGAAGGAAAGAAAAAAAGAAGAAAGAAAGAAAAAGAAAAGAAAAGTTTTGAAGACCCAGGTTTGATATATTCCAACAAGGAATATCTAAAAAGGTAAGAAACAGTTATCAAAGGGGAATGAGTAGGAATGGTCAATGAGAAAGGAAAAGATCCCAGAGATGTGGAGTCATGAAATTCAAGTAAAGCAAATATTTTAGGAATGTGGGAGTGATCAAGTATTGCAAATACAGCTGGTATAACTTAATATGAGAACTATGAACTAATATTCTAATTTAGCAGTATGGTGTTTACTATTGACCTTGAAAGGAAAGAGCTGCCTTTACAGAGGTGCAGTCAAATGTGAATTTGTGTGAATGAAAATATATTTAAAAGGACAGGCAGTCTTTCAGAGAGTTTTGCCATTAAAAAGAGCAAAAAAAAAAAAAAAAAAAAAAAAAGAGCAGAGAAATATGGCAGCAACTGTAAGGCAATGAAGGGTTGAGTCATGACATTTCAAAGATGGGTGATACAACAGCATAATATTTATGAAATAGAGAAACTGATGATACATAAGAGAAGGGACAATTATCAGATATTCTTGAGTATGAGTAGAGTATAGAGCCAATGCACAAGTGTAAGGACTGACTTAAGTATATGGGTAATCCACCCAGTGTAAGTATAAGCATAAAGTCAAAGTAAATGGGTAATAGTGTAGATAGACTGCTAGATGTGCTAAAAGCATGCAAAAGCATTCTTAAAATGTATTAATTAAGTTTCCTTCAGAAAAGGTTGGGCAATCAAAATAAAATCATTTTATGTAGGTTTGAGGGACTATTTGCCAAGATGTAGGAAGTGTGAAGGAGAACCAGAAGAGGTAGTGCAGTAGTGTGAAGCTATAAATACTTTGGGGATATAAAGTGTGGAGACATAAATTCTAGAGAAGAATGTTTAACTCGGCAGATAGACCTTAACAGAAGTCATGATCTTGTTGAAAATCCTAACAGCTCTAGTTGACCATGTATTAAGAACACACAAATATATTGAACTCTCTACCCAGCTTCCTTCCATCTGCTGCCAGGAATTCCCTGGCCCAATGGGAAGCCAAAAGATGAAAGAACAAACTGATATAGTCCATAGAGTATAGTTTTATGGGACACAAAGAAGTGTAGTAAAAGCTGTAAAGTACAGGTAGAAGGGTAAATGAACAATGTTCAACATAGATCACTTCTATTTTCTTAATGAAAGATGAAGCAGAGTATGATTAGTTTTATGTGTCAACCTAGCTGACCTGCAATGCCCACATATTTGGTCTAACATTATTCTGGATATTTTTGTGAATGTGTTTTTGAATGATATTTACATTTAAATTGGTGGACTCTAAGTAAAGCCTGTTGCCCTCTGTAATTTGAGAGGGTCTCATCCAATCAGTTGAAGAAGAATAGGACAAAAGATCAACCAACAAGAAAGAAGGAATTCTGCAGCAGACAGCCCTGAGACCCAAACTGCAACATTGGCTCTTCTCTGGGTCTTTAGCCTGTTAATCCATCTTGCAAATTTTTCATTTACCAGCCTCTATAAGCATGTGAGCCATTTCCTTAAAATAAGTCTCTCTCTCAATAGATGGATATATTTTGATATAAATGATATCTCTCTCTCTCTCTCTCTCTCTCTCACACACACACACACACACACACACACACACACACACACTTCCTCTTGGTTCTGTTTTTCTGGAGAAACCCAACTAACATATAGGGATATCAACTAATACAATGGGTTGAGCAGGAGGAGTTTAAAGATTGGGGAGAGAGAAGGAAGTATAAAGTAGGCATCATATTGGGATAATTGATAGACTGAGTGATGTACAAGAATGCAGGACTGCTCACCAGTAAGGGGCCACTGCCACTTAAGAGTACTGATCATAAGTTCTGGGGTGCCTGAGTGTCTCAGTGGGTTAAAGCCTCTGCCCCAGGAGTATATACCCATGAATAGCCAGGTTTATACACTTCACAGCATTCACCATAGCACATACCTTCCCCAATGTCCATAACCCAACCACCCTCTGCCTACTCCCCAACCCCCGGCAACCCTCAGTTTGTTTTGTGAGATTAAGCGTCTCTTATGATTTGTCTCCCTCTCAATTCCATCTTTTCATTTTTTCTTTCCCTACCCCCCAACCGCTCACTTTGTCTCTCAACTTCCTCATGTCAGGGAGATCATATGATAATTGTCTTTCTCTGATTGACTTATTTCACTAAGCATAATACCCTCTAGTTCCATCCATGTCATCACAAATGGCAAGATTTCATTTCTTTTGATGGCTGCATAGTATTCCATTGTATATATACACCACATCTTCTTTATCCATTCATCTGTTGATGGACACCTAGGTTCTTTTCATAGTTTGGCTATTGTGGACATTGCTGTTATAAGTTTTAACAATATACAGTCTTACATGTGATAAAAATAACATGTTTTCATAGTAAGAGAGAGAAAGTTCGAGATCTAAGCTTCATACACATGTATGCATATATATATATATATAGTAATCTATAAATATTTATTTGGTAAAATACACATATGTAACATAGTACATATTATAGGGGTAGATATATTTCTGAACATTCAGAATTGAAGACGGAAAATAAAATTGGGATGGAGCTAGATACTCCAAACATAAATTTAATTTCTTCTTTTCATCTTTTTACTTACACTTTTTGCATGCTATGGTGTTCTAAATGGTTGTGATAACATAATAAAACTTCCAGAACTCTCTGCCCAGTCTTAGTGATCTTGATTTTGAGGTTCCCATTTAATTGTTAGAAATAGCATTTATGGGGTGCTGGGGTGTCCCAGTTGTTGGGCGTCTGCCTTCGGCTCAGGTCATGATCCTAGTGTTCTGGGATCAAGCCCCACATCAGGTCCCTATTCCAAGAGAAGCCTGCTTCTCCCTCTCCTGCTTCCCCTGCTTGTATTCCCTCTCTCACTATCTCTCTCTCTTTCCTGTCAAATGAATAAATAAAATTCAAAAAAAAAAAGAAAGAAATAGCTTTTAGTAAGGAGAATTCATGAATAAATCCAGGACGTTCCACTCAGGTGGTGTCCTAGTCAGCAGCTCTTGCAGTGATCAAGGCTTTGCACACCAGCAGGGATCAGCAGGAACACGCTTTCAGGAATGCTGATTGTGTTGACACCCCAAGTACATCACAGTCAAGCGTGTTGCATAGAAAAACTAGTTTTGTTAGCTGTATGGACCAATGTTGGTGATAAACCTGACTTCCCAACTGCTTTTAATGTACTGCAAAGAAAATAAATGTGAGAGAAAGAAGAATCTTGTGGAGAAAGCAAATGTGAGAGGAAGACTCTTAAAAGAAGGATCCTCAAAGATCCACTTTAAGTCTCTTAAAGTGGACGTTAGAAAGAGAGTCATGAAAAAACTGTGAGTAACCCAAAACAAATCAATTAGAAATGTTAACTGAGTGCTTTCCACACTGTTCTATCACTGGTCACACTGATATTTTTAATAGATGTAAATAAAAACTACTTGACAACAATATGAAATTTTATCTATTTTACTATTAATTCCCAGTGATAATAATAATTATGGTGACAGCTAACATTGATGAGATGCTGACAATAAGCCAGTGACTGATCTCACTTTCCATATATTTAACTTTTCACAGTAAGTCTGTGAGATAGATAGTCTGTTTATCTCTCTTTTATAGTTGAAGGAAGAAAGAAGCCTGCCAAAACTGCTGAATTTACAACAAATATATGTTTAACTAATTTTTTTTTTTTTTTACTTCATTTCTGGAGTCATGGAAAAACTGACACAAGTTGAGCTTGAGGCTCTGGAAGATACAGAACCACCAGAGGAGCTTAATTTTATAAGAACTTAATTGGCTGAAGTTTCAGAAGGATGCTTAATTATAGTTGTGGAAAGAAGGTCTTTTAAAAATCATTACAAGGGATCAAGGAGCACAGGTCAGAGCTTGTGTAACTTGAGTCAACAGGAACATTTAATTAACCCATTTATTCTTCAATTAAGTTTATTAATGGGGACTGGATTAGATTAAAAAAAATAAAACTCTCAATCCTTGTATATTTCAGTGGCAATCATTACTTTCCAAGTGTACAAATCCTACTAAAGAATGTACAGATAGCATCATTCTACTTACTGATACAGACTTTTTTTTTTTAAGATTTTATTTATTTATTTGACAGAGAGAGATGACAAGCAGGCAGAGAGGCAGGCAGAGAGAGAGGAGGAAGCAGGCTCCCTGCTGAGCAGAGAGCCCAAGGCTCTCGATCCCAGGACCCTGAGATCATGACCTGAGCCGAAGGCAGCGGCTTAACCCACTGAGCCACTCAGGCGCCCCTGATACAGACTTTTTTAAAAAAAGATTTTATTTATTTGAGACAAAGAGAGAGGGAGATACTGAGAGAGAGAGCACGAGCAGGGAGCAGAGGGCAAAGCAGGCTCCCAATGGAGCAGGGAGCCTGGTGCAGGCTCCATCCCAGGACCCTGGGATCATGATCAGAGCCAAAGGCAGAGACTTACCCAACTGAGCCACCAAGGTGCCCCTACTGTAGAGTTTTCTTTTCTTTCTTTCTTTTTTTTTTTTTAGATATCTATTTATTTATTTGACAGAGAGAGATCACAAGCAGGCAGAGAGAGAGGAGGAAGCAGGCTCCCTGCCGAGCAGAGAGCGGGATGCGGGGCTTGATCCCAGGACCCTGGGATCATGACCTGAGCTGAAGGCAGAGGCTTTAACCCATTGAGCCACCCAGGCACCCCTACTGTAGAGTTTTCTTAATGAAAATTCGTTCATGACCACAATATCTCAAAGAAAATGTAGGTGAATATATAATCCATTCCAGGATAGAATCATTAAATTAATTATTATGTAAATAGATCATTAGATAATTAGATTGGTAGATAATTTTTTTAGGTGAGGGACGGGTGTTATAAATAAGCAATTATTAATCTGATGTTAACCAAAAATGTTTAGGACCATGAGAAAATCTGTATGAATACCAACAAGAAAGGAAAGCACAAGATATCTCATTTTCAGAGGGATCAGGATTATATTTGGTAGATAGGCTCACATATTGTAACTGTTCTTTCCATGATACAAAAAAAATAAAACATAATTTTTTTATTATTTTCTTTGTTCATTTTTTTTCTGTATCAAACATGCATGCATGCAATTATAGTTGGAAAATAAAGTCACCCTTTAGAATGTCTTATATAGGAGTGCTTGGGTGGCTCATTCAGTTAAGCATCCAACTCTTGGTTTCAGCTCGGGTCATGAGCTCAGGGTCCTGAGATTGAGCCCCACCTTGGGCTCCGCTGCCAGCAAGGGGCTGCTTGAGAGTCTCTCCCTCTCCCTCTGCCCCTCCTCCCACTCACGCTCATCTCTCCCGTTCTAAAAAAAAAAAAAAAAAAAACTTAACATATCTTATATATAAATATATATTAGATATATTTTAAATATATACATATTTAAATTCACATAAATAATTAAATTAAAATCATGAAAACATAACATGTTATTTATTTTTAGGTTGCCCTAAGATACACATCGCAATCTCTTCACACCCTTAAGGGTTTTGTAAGGGCTTGGATAAAAAATACAATTATTTACCAAATGCCAATGGGGGACAAATGATCCTACCAAGCGAACACAGTGGTGTGCTCAGTACCACCACCTGCCTTGACTCTACCTAAAGGGCTAAAACAATTAAAGTACAGAAGCACAAACTCAAATAGCTGCATTTGGAGAATAGTGGCCAGAAGTTACAGTTTCTGTGAGTTCTAACTAGTGCCAAACAGTAACAAAGCAACTGTATAAAAAATCAGCCTGTTTTTTTTTTTTTCAAGCTTAGAGCTTTTCACCTGTAAAAGGAGTCTGGTGGGCAAAATATTGCCTGAGATATCCTCTGGCTTCAGTGGTGTATCAAAGATTACTTATGTAGAATCCTAGCAATGTTTTCATGTCAGTCATAATAATTTGTTTATCTTAACTGAGCTTTTCTTCTTCACTCCGATCATATTATAATAACATGTTAGGACTGAACTGACCACCAAGATCACCTTGAAAAGCTCATTAAACTTCCTAATGAAATGTCAGACACTTCTACAGATACATCGTTAATACTTCCAAGTAAATAACAATGTCTTCACAGGTCACAGACTACTTAAATTACTCAGTGAAACATTTCCAAGCAAGGCCCACACTTTAATAATACACATGCTGACACTTACAATCAAAGCTGGCATGTCTTTTTAACACATCATTAACCATAAATCCACATATTCAAACATTTATTCAAGCCTCACAGAGTTAACTCTTTTTTCCTTTCTCCCTTCTTTCCTGCTCTGAGCAATTCAGCGGGTAGCAGTCTTATAAGTGCCACATGGACAAAAACTAGACAGCAATGTGAGGAAAGCCACTATAGAGAGATGCATGCTACCTGGGATCGGAACAGATCAGGAAGTCAATCAATTTACATGGAAGGGGTCGAAAAGGCATCAAAGGTACCTTTCTTTTCTTTTCTTAAATTTAAATTCAATTAATTAACATATAATGTATTATTTGTTTCAGAGGTACAGGTCTGTGATTCATGAGTCTTATATATTACCCAGGGCTCTTTACAACACACACCCTCCCCAATGTCCATCACCCAGTTACCCCTTCCCTCCACCCCTCTCTCCTCCAACAACCTTCAGTTTGTTTCCTAAGATTAAAAGTTTCTTACGGTTTATTTCCCTCTCTGGTTTCATCTTATTTCATTTTTTCCTCTCTTCCCCTATGACCCTCTCTTTTGTTTCTTAAATTTCACATATCAGTGAGATCATATGATAATTGTCTTTCTCTGACTGACTTATTGCACTTAGCTAGTGAAATAGATAGTTCACTAGTTCCAGCCACATCATTGCGAATGATAAGATTTCATTTTTGATGGCTGCGTAATAATCCATTGTATATCACATCCTCTTAATCCATTCATCTGTTGATGGAGATTTAGGCTTTTCCCATAGTTTGGCTATTGTGGACACTGCAGCTATAAACATTGGGGTGCAGGTGCCCTTTTGGATCATGACTTTCTTATCTTTGGGGTAAATACCCAGTAGTGCAATTGCTGGGTCATTGGGTAGCTCTATTTTCAACTTTCTGAGGAACCTCCATACTGTTTTTCAGAGTGGATGCACCAGTTGGCATTCCTCAAAGAAGATTTGACCTGAATGGTGTGTCTGATTGTGGGGAGGAAAGTACTTGTGAGGCATGGAACCTACAGACATTTGTAATGGGTTCTATACATTCACAAAGCCGCAAAAATGACATTTGGATCAAGTTTACTCAGTTTCCCAAAAGGCTGATCTCAAGTGATCTATCTAATATCTAAATACTTTTATGTAAATACACATATATGTATTTATGTATTTATTTATATGCACTCATGAATAACACATACATGTAGCAGAAATGATCATATATTGGAAGACAAGAGTGACAAAAAACTGAGGTTTTGTGCAGATTCTACCTTCCTACAGTGAGGAGCATATAGTGCAACAAGAATTATTTCTACATGGTTCCCAATTCACTATTGTCTTATTCAGGTGGAGGACTAGGGACACTCTCTGAATTAATAGGAATTTCATAAATCCATAGTGTTTGACCCCATGCCTTCAGAAAAAGAGCTTTCTTGTGATAAAACTCACAGAATGGAGATTCTGATTCTTTATTGTCAGACAGTGCACTCAGTTTGCTTTTGAAAAGAAACAGATTATTTCCTATTTTGTGGCACAATCAATGACCAACTTCCAAAGGAAAGACAAAGAGGATGTTTATTAAAGGTCTAACTGAACCAACACTACTCAGTAAATACACTGATGCAAATGTATCCTTAGAATTTATTATAGTCACCATTTTTTCCCAAGGAAATCTTCAAAGAGAATTAGTTAATAAGTAAGATGTTTTGGTAGCTATTTTCAATATTAATGATGATGAAAATGATAAGGATTCTTATAAACTTATGAGACAAATAAAAAGAAAAAAAAAGTGTAATTCGAACAAGAGAGATTTTCTGCCCAACTAAGAGAACTTAACAATCTTTAAAAAAATTGCCTCTGACACTGCTGAAAAATGAAGTTCTGTGTCAGTTCTGTTTTATTGATTCACAAGACATTGAATATGAAGTGATTTGCTAACAGTCTCATGTTCTGTGTCTCAGGGCGCATTTAATAGTGCAACATAAGGGAAGCCTAGGAGCCACACAAATAGCACTGCTTTCAATAAAAATCCCAAAGGCTTAAGGAACCAAAATCGTTTCATTTTCCATCTCCCAGAATGGTGATCCTGAAAGAAGAAAAATAACCTCCCCTTCCCCCAAAATAGAAGTATACACCTAGAGGACTCAAGTAAGGTACCCTTCAGTTACTTATTAAAACTTACCATGAAAAAAAAAAAACACAAACAAACAAACAAAAACAAAAAACTTACCCTGTGTCATGTACTGCTTTAGAAACTGGGGCTAAAGAGAACCAACAGGGACCTGCCTCACTCAGCCATAGACAAGGGCAACGCAGTGCAGTAACATTTTAAAATATGAGAAATGTAGAGCACAAAGAAGGGGGCATTAATCTAGGTCTGATAAAATCTGTAGAAATGAAGCAAAGTCTTCCACAAAAGTTTAAGGACAAATATATTTTGATGACAATACTTTGCCTTATTTGAACAAAAGCAAAAGAGAGAGGGAAAGAGAGAGAGAGAGAAAGAAAGAGAGAGAGAAATTCCTCTCAAATAAGACATGAAACATGTAAGAACAATTTTTGGGGGGGGGGCGCCGGGTGGCTCAGTGGGTTAAGCCACTGCCTTCGGCTCAGGCCATGATTTCAGGGCCCTGGGATCGAGCCCCGTATCAGGCTCTCTGCTCGGCAGAGAGCCTGCTTCCCTCTCTCTCTCTGCCTGCCTCTCTGCCCCTACTTGTGATCTCTGTCTGTCAAATAAATAAAATCTCAAAAGAAAAAAAAAAAAAACAATTTTGGGCATAAAAGGAGTTTCCAGACTGAACAAGAATTTAACATTCAGTAATACTGAATAAAGGTATACACCAATCACTCAGAGAAAAAAAAAAAAAAAGGATTAAGTACCTAAAAGAACTACAATTCTCTCTTTTCTATATAGCCATGGACTCATTTCTATACATATCTGTTGTTCTGAAGATGGTAATGCGGTTCTAACTGCAAGAGAGGCTGAGAGGCTAGTAAAGGGAGCCCCGTGCTAAGCAGGTGTAAATTTTCTGCTAAAACTCACTTGTATTACCAAGATTGAGAGAAGGGATGTATGTAGACATATGGTTGTTTCCACCACATTATTTTATTTAAATTCTACTGATGACCAAAAGAGGCAGTGAGTGACAGACCACAGGTAAGTAGCATATATACTACAATAATAAATATTGCAATAAATAACTTTTTTTTAAAGATTTTATTTATTCATTTGACAGACAGAGATCACATGTAGGCAGAGAGGCAGGCAGAGAGAGAGGTGGAAGCAGGCTTCCTGTTGAGTCCAATGTGGGGCTTGATCCCAGGACTCTGGGATCATGACCTGAGCCTAAGGCAGAGGCTTAAACCCACTGAGCCACCCAGGCACCCCTACAATAAATAACTTATGTATTAAGTTATTAATACATAATTACTATTATTACTATTAAGTAACTTACAGATACTACAATAATGAGTACAATATAACTTATGTGTTCTGAAATATAAAAAAGTCTGAAATGTATAAAATTTTGAGAGATTGTCTACAAAAACTAGTTTGAGATCCACAGCTTTAAAAATAAAACTTCTAAGTAAACTGCCTTTCAGTGACCAAATATCCAACTATCCAAATATCCAACCCAAGAAAGGGCAGAGAGTCTGATGCAGGGCTCGATACCAGGACCCTGAGACCATGACCTAAGCCGATGGCAGAGGGTTAACCCACTGAGACACCCAGGGGCTCCAAGAAAGGACTATTCTTTTTTCTTTTTTAAATGGTAAAATAACTCAAAATGAATCACTAGTATAGCATTTTGATAGGAAACCTTATTCCTCAAACCTGAAAAAAATTAAAACCGTATTTGGAAATACATAACAGCTGATAATTGAATTGTAAATTCCTTTTTGTTTACTCTTAAAATCAAAACTTCTTTTTTAAAGTCATATCTAGGCAATTCATGTATTAGGTCAGTGTTAATTACAAGAAAAATTATAAAGTTCTGTTAGTCTTGTTTGGAAAAAAAGGGTAAGTGTAATTTCACTGGAAACCCAGAAAGCTGGGTTCAACAGAGGCATAATCTCATCTAGAAAATAAGAAATCCACGGGAATATGAGAGGTGTAGCATCCAACATGACAGAAACAGGTTTATGAAGAATACAAAAAGAGGTTTATTTTCTCACAGCTGTGGCAAGAATAGTGAGCTTAGACACTGCATACCTGCATAAGATACGTAGAAAGATTGAAAGAGACAGTTATTTAGGTGGTTAGTTTCACATCTATTTCAAAGTCAACAGCCATGGAGGTGGAAAAACAGTGGCTAGAGTGAGAAAAGCATCTTAAAAGGAAAAGGAGAAAATGGAGTGCCGAGTTCCTTCTCTACTCTATGAAATTAAACGACTTGAACAGCCTCTAGGATTTACTTTTCCTTATCTCTTTCTTCCATTTCAGAATGTGTTCTGCTTGACTTCTGGATTGTGCAAAGTGAAATCATGTATATAAAAGGACGTGCTTGCCCCAAGAAGTGCAATTACACGTGTAAAATGCTAGACACAGGGGTGGCTTGATGACAGCGGTGCTTTCTATTTCTTTGGTGAGATATTTTTATTGTTAAAATACATAAAGCTGGCAATAAAATAGTCAACAAATAGTTACTGAATATCAGCTACGTGACAGGCACTAAGTTCCTAAATAGTTGTAAGAGAGGTGACAAAGGAGGAGGAGCAAGGAAATTGTAAAGCAAGGCAGTCATGCCTGCTTATTTCTTAACATTCTTAGGTTATGATTTATGTTATGACTTAACAGTCTTATTTCTTAACATTCCAGATGCCTTCTCTTCTTTGAGTATAAAATTATTTAAGTCCTTATTATAATATCACAATGTCCACTGATTGCTTTGGCGATCCCGCATTTCATTCTAAAGGTGCATCTAAACCGAGTGCTTCAGTACTCTTTCTTGCTCATAGTGCATAGCAGATCATTTAATCCACTGTCCTGCTCTTCCTTGGCCAGTAACAATATCCAAGGCCCAAGATAGACTAAGGAGTATTCTCTCTACAGCTGCCCTTAGACCATACTTGTAGTGCTACAAATGACTACTCTTTGAGATCTCCCTTCTCCCCCCTTTAGAGTTACAAAGTGACCACATTCCCTGACATTTTTGAGAACTCTTCATCTAAACAACAGAATCCCTTCTGTCTACATGGAAGAAATGCAGATGGCCACACCTCAGGTCACAAGCACTCCAAATGATCGTGAGTAGCCAGCCAGCACCTGCCCACTGAGCAGCAGTTGAGAACCTCTTGTTAAGAGACTTTCTATTCAGAGGGTGGCCTGTGACTGGCTGTATTGGCGTCACTTGGGAAATTGCTAGAAATGCAGAATACAGGCCCTGCTCTTAATCAGAACCTGCATTTTTTTTTAAAGATTTTATTTATTTGACAGAGAGAGATCACAAGTAGGCAGAGAGGCAAATAGAGGGAGAGAGAGAGAGAGAGAGGAGGAAGAAGCAGGCTCCTGGCTCCTCGCCTAACACAGAGCCCGATGTGGAACTCGATCCCAGGACCCTGAGATCATGACCTGAGCTGAAGGCAGAGCCTTAACCCACCAAGCCACCCAGGCAGCCCCAGAACCTGCATTTTTATAAGATCCCTGAGTGTTCTCAAATATATTGGAAGTTTCAGGAACATGGTGGAAGACAGCTAGCTTAAAAAAACAAAACAAGGGGAGGAGTCAAGATGGCGGAGAAGTAGCAGGCTGAGACTACTTCAGCTAGCCGAAGATCAGCTAGATAGCTTATCTAAAGATTGCAAACACCTGAAAATCCATCGGCAGATCGAAGAGAAGAAGAACAGCAATTCTGGAAACAGAAAAACAGCCACTTTCTGAAAGGTAGGACCGGCGGAGAAGTGAATCCAAAGCGAAGGGAAGATAGACCCCGGGGGGAGGGGCCGGCTCCCGGCAAGCGGCGGAGCAACCGCGCACAAAATCAGGACTTTTAAAAGTCTGTTCCGCTGAGGGACATCGCTCCAGAGGCTAAACCGGGGCAAAGCCCACAGGGGGTCAGCGTGGCCTCGGGTCCCGCAGGGTCACAGAAGGATCGGGGGTGTCTGAGTGTCGCAGAGCTTGCGGGTATTGGAATGGGAAAGCCAGCTACAGAGACAGAGCCGACAGTAAGCTCGCAGCTCGCAGCTCGGGGTGACCTTGAACCGGTCGCAGGCTCCGTGAGCTCGGAGCGCGGCCGGAGGTCAGGCAGACGGGAGTAACTGGGCGCTGTTCTCTGAGGGCGCACTGAGGAGTGCAGCCCTGGGCTCTCGGCTCCTCCCAGCCGGAGACCAGGAGGCCGCCATTTGTATTCCCGTGCTCCGGAACTCTACGGAAAGCGCTCAGGGAACAAAAGCTCCTGAAAGCAAACCCGAGCGGATTACTCACTCTGGCCCCGGGTAAGGGCGGTGTAATTCCACCTGGGGCAAAGACACTTGAGAATCACTACAACAGGCCCCTCCCCCAGAAGATCAACAAGAAATCCAACCAAGACCAAGTTCACCTACCAAAGAGTGCGGTTTCAATACCAAGGAGAGCAGCAGAATTCCAGAGGAGGAGAAAGCCAAGCATGGAACTCATGGCTTTTTCCCTGTGATTTTTTTTAGTCTTGCAGTTAATTTAATTTTTTTCTTTTTCATTTTTTTTTTTTTCCTCGCCTTCGGGTAAAAATTTTTTTTTTTTTTAACTGTTACCTTTTTCTTTTTTAACGATTTTTTAATAGTTTATCTAATATATATATTTTTTCTTTTTTACATTTTTCTTAGGTGTTTTCTCTTTTTTTAATTCTTTTCTTTTTTTTTCTTTTTTCTTTTTTTTTTTTTTCTTTCTTTCTTCCTTTTTGAACCTCTTTTTATCCCCTTTCTCCCCCTCACGATTTTGGATCTCTTCTAATTTGGTTAAAGCATATTTTCCTGGGGTTGTTGCCACCCTTTTAGTATCTTACTTGCCCCTTCATATACTCTTATCTGGACAAAATGACAAGACAGAAAAATTCAACACAAAAAAAAGAACAAGAGGCAGTACTGAAGGCTAGGGACCTAATCAATACAGACATTGGTAATATGTCAGATCTAGAGTTCAGAATGACAATTCTCAAGGTTCTAGCCGGGCTCGAAAAAGGCATGGAAGATATTAGAGAAACCCTCTCGAGAGATATAAAAGCCCTTTCTGGAGAAATAAAAGAACTAAAATCTAACCAAGTTGAAATCAAAAAAGCTATTAATGAGGTGCAATCAAAAATGGAGGCTCTCACTGCTAGGATAAATGAGGCAGAAGAAAGAATTAGTGATATAGAAGACCAAATGACAGAGAATAAAGAAGCTGAGCAAAAGAGGGACAAACAGCTACTGGACCACGAAGGGAGAATTCGAGAGATAAGTGACACCATAAGACGAAACAACATTAGAATAATTGGGATTCCAGAAGAAGAAGAAAGAGAGAGGGGAGCAGATATACTGGAGAGAATTATTGGGGAGAATTTCCCCAATATGGCAAAGGGAACGAGCATCAAAATTCAGGAGGTTCAGAGAACACCCCTCAAAATCAATAAGAATAGGCCCACACCCCCTCACCTAATAGTAAAATTTACAAGTCTCAGTGACAAAGAGAAAATCCTGAAAGCAGCCCGGGAAAAGAAGTCTGTAACATACAATGGTAAAAATATTAGATTGACAGCTGACTTATCCACAAAGACCTGGCAGGCCAGAAAGAGCTGGCATGATATTTTCAGAGCACTAAACAAGAAAAACATGCAGCCAAGAATACTATATCCAGCTAGGCTATCATTGAAAATAGAAGGAGAGATTAAAAGCTTCCAGGACAAACAAAAACTGAAAGAATTTGCAAATACCAAACCAGCTCTACAGGAAATATTGAAAGGGGTCCTCTAAGCAAAGAGAGAGCCTACAAGTGGTAGATCAGAAAGGAACAGAGACCATATACAGTAACAGTCACCTTACAGGCAATACAATGGCACTAAATTCATATCTCTCAATAGTTACCCTGAATGTTAATGGGCTAAATGCCCCTGTCAAAAGACACAGGGTATCAGAATGGATAAAAAAACAAAACCCATCTATATTTTGCCTCCAAGAAACTCATTTTAAGCCCGAAGACACCTCCAGATTTAAGGTGAGGGGGTGGAAAAGAATTTACCATGCTAATGGACATCAGAAGAAAGCAGGAGTGGCAATCCTTATATCAGATCAATTAGATTTTAAGCCAAAGACTATAATAAGAGATGAGGAAGGACACTATATCATACTCAAAGGGTCTGTCCAAAAAGAAGATTTAACAATTTTAAATATCTATGCCCCCAACATGGGAGCAGCCAACTATATAAACCAATTAATAACAAAATCAAAGAAACACATCACAATAATACAATAATAGTAGGGGACTTTAACACTACCCTCACTGAAATGGACAGATCATCCAAGCAAAAGATCAGCAAGGAAATAAAGGCCTTAAATGACACACTGGACCAGATGGACATCACAGATATATTCAGAACATTTCATCCCAAAGCAACAGAATATACATTCTTCTCTAGTGCACATGGAACATTCTCCAGAATAGATCACATCCTCGGTCCTAAATCAGGACTCAACCATTATCAAAAGATTGGGATCATTCCCTGCATATTTTCAGACCACAATGCTCTAAAGCTAGAACTCAACCACATTAGGAAGTTTGGAAAGAACCCAAATACATGGAGACTAAACAGCATCCTTCTAAAGAATGAATGGGTCAACCGGGAAATTAAAGAAGAATTGAAAAAAATCATGGAAACAAATGATAATGAAAATACAACGGTTCAAAATCTGAGGGACACAACAAAGGCAGTCCTGAGAGGAAAATATATAGCGGTTCAAGCCTTTCTCAAGAAACAAGAAAGGTCTCAGGTACACAACCTAACCCTACACCTAAAGGAGCTGGAGAAAGAACAAGAAAGAAACCCTAAGCCCAGCAGGAGAAGAGAAATCATAAAGATCAGAGTAGAAATCAATGAAATAGAAACCAAAAAAATAATAGACAAATCAATGAAACTAGGAGCTGGTTCTTTGAAAGAATTAATAAAATTGATAAACCCATGGCCCGACTTATCAAAAAAAAAAAAGAGAAAGGACCCAAATAAATAAAATCGTGAATGAAAGAGGAGAGATCACAACTAACACCAAAGAAATACAAACTATTATAAGAACATACTATGAGCAACTCTACGCCAATAAATTTGACATCTGGAAGAAATGGATGCATTCCTAGAAACATATAAACTACCACAACTGAACCAGGAAGAAATAGAAAGCCTGAACAGACCCATAACCAGTAAGGAGATTGAAACAGTCATTAAAAATCTCCAAACAAACAAAAGCCCAGGGCCAGACGGCTTCCCGGGGGAATTCTACCAAACATTTAAAGAAGAACTAATTCCTATTCTCCTGAAACTGTTCCAAAAAATAGAAATGGAAGAAAAACTTCCAAACTCATTTTATGAGGCCAGCATCACCTTGATCCCAAAACCAGACAAGGATCCCACCAAAAAAGAGAGCTATAGACCAATATCCTTGATGAACACAGATGTGAAAATACTCAACAAAATACTAGCCAATAGGATTCAACAGTACATTAAAAAGATTATTCACCACGACCAAGTGGGATTTATTCCAGGGCTGCAAGGTTGGTTCAACATCCGCAAATCAGTCAATGTGATACAACACATCAATAAAAGAAAGAACAAGAACCATATGATACTCTCAATAGATGCTGAAAAAGCATTTGACAAAGTACAGCATCCCTTCCTGATCAAAACTCTTCAAAGTGTAAGGATAGAGGGCACATACCTCAATATCATCAAAGCCATCTATGAAAAACCCACCGCAAATATCATTCTCAATGGAGAAAAACTGAAAGCTTTTCCGCTAAGGTCAGGAACACGGCAGGGATGTCCATTATCACCACTGCTATTCAACATAGTACTAGAGGTCCTAGCCTCAGCAATCACACAACAAAAAGAAATTAAAGGCATCCAAATCGGCAAAGAAGAAGTCAAATTATCACTCTTCGCAGATGATATGATACTATATGTGGAAAACCCAAAAGACTCCACTCCAAAACTGCTAGAACTTATACAGGAATTCAGTAAAGTGTCAGGATATAAAATCAATGCACAGAAATCAGTTGCATTTCTCTACACCAACAGCAAGACAGAAGAAAGAGAAATTAAGGAGTCAATCCCATATACAATTGCATCCAAAACCATAAGATACCTAGGAATAAACCTAACCAAAGAGACACAGAATCTATACTCAGAAAACTATAAAGTACTCATGAAAGAAATTGAGGAAGACACAAAGAAATGGAAAAATGTTCCATGCTCCTGGATTGGAAGAATAAATATTGTGAAAATGTCTATGCTACCTAAAGCAATCTACACATTTAATGCAATTCCTATCAAAGTACCATCCATCTTTTTCAAAGAAATGGAACAAATAATTCTAAAATTTATATGGAACCAGAAAAGACCTCGAATAGCCAAAGGGATATTGAAAAAGAAAGCCAACGTTGGTGGCATCACAATTCTGGACTTCAAGCTCTATTACAAAGCTGTCATCATCAAGACAGCATGGTACTGGCACAAAAACAGACACATAGATCAATGGAACAGAATAGAGAGCCCAGAAATAGACCCTCAACTCTACAGTCAACTAATCTTCGACAAAGCAGGAAAGAATGTCCAATGGAAAAAAGACAGCCTCTTCAATAAATGGTGTTGGGAAAATTGGACAGCCACATGCAGAAAAATGAAATTGGACCATTTCCTTACACCACACACGAAAATAGACTCAAAATGGATAAAGGACCTCAATGTGCGAAAGGAATCCATCAAAATCCTTGAGGAGAACACAGGCAGCAACCTCTTCGACCTTAGCCGCAGCAATATCTTCCTAGGAACAACGCCAAAGGCAAGGGAAGCAAGGGAAAAAATGAACTATTGGGATTTCATCAAGATCAAAAGCTTTTGCACAGCAAAGGAAACAGTTAACAAAATCAAAAGACAACTGACAGAATGGGAGAAGATATTTGCAAACGACATATCAGATAAAGGACTAGTGTCCAGAATCTATAAAGAACTTATCAAACTCAACACCCAAAGAACAAATAATCCAATCAAGAAATGGGCAGAGGACATGAACAGACATTTCTGCAAAGAAGACATCCAGATGGCCAACAGACACATGAAAAAGTGCTCCATATCACTCGGCATCAGGGAAATACAAATCAAAACCACAATGAGATATCACCTCACACCAGTCAGAATGGCTAAAATCAACAAGTCAGGAAATGACAGATGCTGGCGAGGATGCGGAGAAAGGGGAACCCTCCTACACTGTTGGTGGGAATGCAAGCTGGTGCAGCCACTCTGGAAAACAGTATGGAGGTTCCTCAAAATGTTGAAAATAGAACTGCCCTATGACCCAGCAATTGCACTATTGGGTATTTACCCTAAAGATACAAACGTAGTGATCCAAAGGGGCACGTGCACCCGAATGTTTATAGCAGCAATGTCCACAATAGCCAAACTATGGAAAGAACCTAGATGTCCATCAACAGATGAATGGATCAAGAAGATGTGGTATATATACACAATGGAATACTATGCAGCCATCAAAAGAAATGAAATCTTGCCATTTGCGACAACATGGATGGAACTAGAGCGTATCATGCTTAGCGAAATAAGTCAAGCAGAGAAAGACAACTATCATATGATCTCCCTGATATGAGGAAGTGGTGATGCAACATGGGGGCTTAAGTGGGTAGGAGAAGAATCAATGAAACAAGATGGGATTGGGAGGGAGACAAACCATAAGTGACTCTTAATCTCACAAAACAAACTGAGGGTTGCTGGGGGGAGGGGGTTTGGGAGAAGGGGGTGGGATTATGGACACTGGGGAGGGTATGTGCTTTGGTGAGTGCTGTGAAGTGTGTAAACCTGGTGATTCACAGACCTGTACCCCTGGGGATAAAAATATATGTTTATAAAAAAGAAAAAATTAAAACAAAACAAAACAAAACAAAACAAAACAAAAAAAACACAACTGTTTTGGGTAAGGAAGAGATTATAAGTCAATATGAAATTCCAAATTTAAATAGGGCATAATGTATGATTTTGGAAGGTTCTTAATGTATAGAAATATTCCTATGAAATAGCCACTCTCTCATAATTCCTTGATACAAATTTTAGGTTATTAATATGTACCATGATATGTTAAGAAATCTATTTTTTAGAGATAATGGAAAATGATAATGGAAAATGGAAGTTTCTCTTGCCTGGGGCTACAAACATTTTTGGAACACAGGCCTCAGTGAATGATGGACAATAACGCTCCATCCAGTGTTGTTTTCTGCAACATTCAGACATAAGGACCCATTGTCTGCAAAAGGACCCGTTACTGTTTTGAATGTCAAGTATGGTAGGTCTAGTCAATTCCAACAAGGTTGATATTTTTATTTCAGCGCAGAGTTCAAAAAGTTTCTTTGCACTAATGATTCACTAAGTCTCACTAAGATTCCCTGAGGTTGAAACCTACTAATTTCACTATATCAAGGTGAATAAACCATTCACAGAAGTGGTGAGGAGGGAAAAAACGCAAACAAAACAAAACAAACAAAAAACCCAAAAACAAGAACAAGAACAACAACAACAACAAAAACAAATGGGAAGGGGCAAAAGAAGAAGTATTTCAGTTGATGGTTGAAATTACCAGAAAGTCTGTTACTTTCCTGAGGTTACTGTAAGAAATTACCACAAACTAGATGGCTTCAAACAAGAGAAATTCATTCCGGAAGTCACAAGTCAGAGGTCAACAGGGCTGACAAGATATGGAAGCAACCCAAAAGGCCATCCGTATTTGAATAGATGAAAGAAATGGGGTATATCTACAATAGACTCTTACTCAGCCATTAAAAAAGAATGAAATCTTGCCATTTGTAACAACATGGATGCACCTACAGGTATAATGCTAAGTGAAATAAGTCAATAGAGAAACACAAATGCCATGTGATTTCAATCATATGTGGATTTTTAGAAACAAAACAAAAAAACAAAAGAGACCAAAAACAAAAAGAAAAACAAATAACCCAGACTCTTAAATACAGGGAAAAAACTAGTAGTTGCCAGAAGACTGGTGGCAGGCGGTGGGGGATGACGTACATTACGGGGATTAAGAGTTAATTGTTGAGCACTGAGAAATGTTATAAAGTTGCTGAATTATTATACTGTATGCCTGAAAGTAAGAGGACACTGTAATTATACTTGCATTTAAAACTGAAATTAAAAAAATGAAAGATACCACCTCCCTTCCAACAACAAAGTCAACAGGCCAAAATTATGGTGTTTGTCGAGTTGCGCTCCTTCCAGAAGCCCTAGGAGAGAGTGTGTTCCTTGCCTCTTCCAGTCTCTCATGGCTGCTCGCCTTCACTGACTGATGGCTGCATCTTTCCAATCTTCAAAGCCAGCATATTCAGATCTCTCACTACTTTGTCCTCACACAGCCACCTCTCTATATGTATGTCAAGTAAGGACACATGTGAATACATTTAGGTTCCACCAGAATAAATTATGATAAGCTCACCATCTTAAGATCCTTAACTTAACCACACGTGTAAAGACTCTTCTTTATAAGGTAACATGTATGGTTTTCAGGGATTAGGACCTACTATCTTTGGGCCATGTTTCAGCCTACTACCTGTATTTTCCACATAAAAACTGATTAAAGACTATATCATATGTTTGGTTTGTGAACAGCCATATATTAATAGGTAACAGTTTTAGGAAGAACAGGGAGGGGCACAATGGTAGCTGTTCTCATAACCATTATTTTACTTGACCCTCATAACAACTTGAGGTAGGGGTAATACGGTGCGTTTAGTTAAATAATTAGAACACAGTATCACAAATAGTGTTTAAGATGTGATTTGAAGCTGGTATATTTTTTCTGTCTCTATTTCAACTTGGCAACTTTCTTATTATCCATGACACCTACATTTGTGCTTCTAAGTATTCATGTTTTCTATATGTCTGAAGGGGAGAATAATTTGTAATTGCCTAAGTAATTGTCTCAAAATATTTCTAACACTCTGTGAATTTGCACACTCACTAGAAATAAACTCTAAAAATATTTTTAATCAACTTTTTAAAAAAATGATATTTTCCCACCTCAAATATAGATTGAAAGAAGAAAGCTTTAAATCATAGAGACTCTTAATCTCAGGAAACAAGAGGGCTGCTGGAGGGATGGCTGGATGATGGACATTGGGGAGGGTATGTGCTATGGTGAGTGCTGTGAATTGTGTAAGGCTAAAGATTCAGACCTGTACACCTGAAACAAATAATACATTATATGTTAATAAAAAATAAAAATGATAAAAATAAAAATAATCCTGGTAGATCACCAGATAACTATGCATGTTGTACTTCTTTATGACATGTGTTAGAGCCCAGCCTAGTCGGACATTCAACTTTTTATAAACACTCCTAGAATATTCTGAGAAGCTCTAAGCAAACCCAAAGACAGTTTATAGTCCCTTAGGTATTTGTTTGAAATATTAATAGCCATCCTCTTGGAATTTATCTTGACTCTAATAGTTAAACATTGTTAACTCAGAGCTTTGTGTTGTTTCTACAGAATAAGAACTTACAAACTTAGAATCCTGAAGCTGGAATTTAAGGAACTGTGGGAATCACTTGATCCAAATCCCTTACTTTAACCAATAACCCTCAAGAAAGTCGTGACTTCTTCAAAGCAACACAGTTAAGTTTGAGATGCTGGTGGAAACTTCACTCAGTAACAAGCCCAAGTGAAGTATTTTTCTTATTGCTTCCTTCTTCCCTTCTTCCCTCCCTTCCTCTCTTTCTTTTTTTCCTTGGTGATTTCTAACTTTCATGCTTTTGTTCTCTCTTTTGGTGCAGCGTGTCGGTAATCAAAGTACGATACCTTGCCTTGCAGCCCCACACGTAAAAGACAGGGGAGCAAGTTTGAGTGATTTCTAATCAATATGAGGTTTTCTGATTCTGTATGATTTTCAAAGTCATCACAAGTTTGACTTAAGGGATACTTCTCATAATTTCAGAGACTTTCATTCCTATGAATTATGAACAGTGACCCATCCTATATAATTTATATAAATAGAAGCTACATAAGCAATATTAATTATTCACTCAACAAAAAACCTATCAAATTCTTATTATGTTTCATCAAATATACAGAGGATCTAATGTTAAACAAAGATAATGTTCCTGTTCTTATATCTTATATTAAAAAAACAAACATGCATTTAGTTAATAATACTGTACTGTGGAGCACTGGGTGTGGTGCATAAACAATGAATTTTGGAACACTGAAAAAATAAAATTTAAAAAAAATACTGTACTGCGCACATAAAATTTGTTAAAAAGATAGGTTACATGATGTGTGTGTGTGTGTGTGTGTGTGTGTGTGTGTGTGTTTACAGACTTTATTTTTCAGAGCAGTTTTAATTTCACACCAAAACTAGAGGAAGGTTCCACTTGTACATAGTCTCTCCCCACCAGAGTGGCACCTTTGTTACAACTGCAGAACCTACACTGATACATCATTATGACTCAAAGTTGATAATTTACATTAGGGTTCACTCTTGTGTTATAAATTTTATGGGTGGAAAAATGTGTAACAAAATGTATCCGTAACAGTATCATGCAGAGCATTCTATGCTTAGTGATCTTCTGTGCTCCGCCTGTTCATCTCTGTTCTCCTCTCTAACTCCTGGTCTAATAGCCACTGGTCTTTTCACTGTATCCATAATTTTGCCTTTTCCAAAATGCCATATAGTTGGAATCATATAGCATGTATCCTGTTCAGACTGGCTTCTTTCATTTAGTAATATGTGCTTACATTTCCTTTGTGTCTTCACAGCTTGAAAGTTCATGTAGTGCTGAGTAATATTCCACTGTCTGGATTATGTCAGTATATGAATAGATCAATCTGTCAAAGGAAGGTTGTGTCCAGGTTTTGGTGTTTTGAATAAAACTACTATAAACATCCATGTATAAGTTTTTATGTTGATGTAAGTTTTCAATTCTTTTGATAAATATCAGGGAAGTGATAGTTGGATCATATATATGTAGGAGTATGTTTGATTTTGTGAGAAACTGCCAAACTGTCTTCTAAAATGGCTACCATTTTGCATTCCCAACACAGCAAGTGTTTTTACAAAAAAAAAAAAAAGAAAGAAAGTAGAGAATGATCATGAACAAGTAAATCAATGAATTATGTAATATAATTCAAGAAATCTTAGCTGTTATAAAGAAAACAAAAATCAAGAGGAGGGGTCAGAGATTTTTCTATTACTCATTGATTTTAGAACAAAGCTATATATTGTCTTAAATTGTAGCTTTATACTTTTGATTCAGATGCAGTACAAATAAATTTGTTATTTTGCTGTTAAAACGATGGCTGGCGAGGATGCGGAGAAAGGGGAACCCTCCTACACTGTTGGTGGGAATGCAAGCTGGTGCAGCCACTCTGGAAAACAGTATGGAGGTTCCTCAAAATGTTGAAAATAGAACTGCCCTATGACCCAGCAATTGCACTATTGGGTATTTACCCTAAAGATACAAACGTAGTGATCCAAAGGGGCACGTGCACCCGAATGTTTATAGCAGCAATGTCCACAATAGCCAAACTATGGAAAGAACCTAGATGTCCATCAACAGATGAATGGATCAAGAAGATGTGGTATATATACACAATGGAATACTATGCAGCCATCAAAAGAAATGAAATCTTGCCATTTGCGACAACATGGATGGAACTAGAGCGTATCATGCTTAGCGAAATAAGTCAAGCAGAGAAAGACAACTATCATATGATCTCCCTGATATGAGGAAGTGGTGATGCAACATGGGGGCTTAAGTGGGTAGGAGAAGAATCAATGAAACAAGATGGGATTGGGAGGGAGACAAACCATAAGTGACTCTTAATCTCACAAAACAAACTGAGGGTTGCTGGGGGGAGGGGGTTTGGGAGAAGGGGGTGGGATTATGGACACTGGGGAGGGTATGTGCTTTGGTGAGTGCTGTGAAGTGTGTAAACCTGGTGATTCACAGACCTGTACCCCTGGGGATAAAAACATACGTTTATAAAAAATAAAATTTTTTTAAAAAATAAATAAATAAAACGATGGTCTATTTTGGACACACCATTATTTTTTTAAATGAAGCTATATAATGATGATCTCAGAAAATAGCCATTTACCATACCACTTTTCCCCCAAGGAATAATTCTTATAATTAGTTTTTACATATCCAAATTATTAAGAGAATAAAGAACCTGATCCCATTGTGTTCAGAGTTTAAAATTTAAGTGAGTTTTTCTGATTTTTTAAAAGTTCTCAGAGGCATAGCTATTCCATGTAGTGATTCTGAAGATAAGACTAACACAAAACTTACAATCTCATATCATAAACATTTCCATTATGTATTAACTGGGATATTATGTGTATATTAATAATTTTTAAGTCATTACTTAGATTTATTTCTTCTCCTTGTCAGTCATTCCATCTTCTCCAATTTCTTTTCTTTTCTTTTTTCTTTTTTAATATTTTATTTATTTATCTGACAGACAGAGATCACAAGTAGGCAGAGAGAGAGGAGGAAGCAGGCTCCC
Source organism: Mustela erminea (assembly GCF_009829155.1). NCBI lineage: Eukaryota > Metazoa > Chordata > Mammalia > Carnivora > Mustelidae > Mustela > Mustela erminea. The sequence continues at coordinate 77,550,252 of NC_045622.1, read as the reverse complement.
TGCTGAACAAAGAGCCCGATGCAGGGCTCGATCCCAGGTCCCCAGGATCATGACCTGAGCCGAAGGCAGAGGCCTTAACCCACCGAGCCACCCAGGCACCCCTTCTCCAATTTCTTTAAATGGATTCCCCTCACACATTTCCTTTTTTCACACCTCTAACTAGTTGTAGCTTCCTCGCCCTTGGATATCCCAGTCTATGTCCTTGAGTAAAGACTACTTAACATGTTAAGTTGTCATAGAAGGGATAAACCCCATTTCAAGTTTGGACATAAAAGCTGGGTAGGCACAGAGGTTCCAGGAATGATGTTGGATCCATGATGCACAAAGGAGGTGATAATGGAGAGAAGGAGGGGCAGAGTAGCAAATACAACATAATAATGTATCTCTGGCAATTAAAAACAAAGCAGTTCCTACCGTTTCCTTCCAGGCACAGAGATAGAGATGATCATTTACCTGGTGTTATAGGACTAATGTTTCCCTAGTGCCATTTTTACTGAAAATTTGAATGTAGCAAGTAAATATAAAATGAGAAGAGTGAAGATACTTAATATGTTTGGAATGAGGGTGGAATTATTTGCAAGGGAGCATTGCTAACAAAAATATGGTGATGCAAATATATCGTGCATGACTTGGGACCTGAAATGATTAAAATTACTTACAGGCTCTGATCTGAGGGATAGTAAGAAAATGAGTGAGGATAACAGGGAGTGATAGATGTATTCAGTGGCTTTCTGGATACATTGTATGAGTCTAATATCTACTCACTCTTTTGCAATGAACTTTTCTTCCCTGTAGAAAATCCATCTGTTTTCAATAGGGCAGAAATGTGACTCATTCACAGCCAAATAAAGCACCCCTTCCCTTGGCCATGGTGAGTGTCCCAGGCACGTGAGTAATTCAGAATCTTCTCTGGAATTTTTCTGCTGGTACAGACTGAAAGGACTGTCTCATTTGGCTATTGTTTCTAAACTGGTAGGATGTTAATCACATGGTTCTTGGCCTTCTCATCTGCCATATGGAGAGAGATATTTTGAGAGATGGAATGAGACTATCCAAAAATTAGAGAAGTAGAGTAATATCTGACTTTGGTGTTTTTATTTAAGAGAAATACGGAGTTGTATGCTTAGAACCATTTTGTAAGCAAATACTTATTGGTGCATAGCATTACTTACTGATGAACTAATTTTACTTCAGAACCCAGTGATAGCAATTATAATGATAATTATAATTGATAATTTCCACATGTGAAGTTTCCAAATGTGAAGAGCTAAATATGTGCTAAATGTCTTACATGCATTGTTTCTTCATTTACAAAATTAATATTCTGAGGTATATAAAAAACATAATGTTTATTTATAAAAAATGAAATTAAGAAATCAAACTTTCTGCTTTACTTGAGGCATGACAGAGAACATCAGCTATTCCCCTATCAGAAAACAGAAACAGTGACCCAGTTCCTTCCACGGGCACAAGTCACACAATTTCAACTGAGAAACATTTCTAAAATTGCATACAATTTTAGATATAGGCATATAGCCAACATTCTGATGCAGCAAATTAGAACTTGGCAGAATTAATTGATTTTAACAGTAAATAAAATAAAATTTAAGGTAGATTGTAATCTCCCATAAGACAGTACTTTTGGCTTACCTCTGAAATGCTGAGTAAGAATTATATGTCCTTGCAAAGCAGAAAGATCACTGATGTACTTGTATCTGAGGAAATTTTCAGATTTATTTTTCCGTGTATTATGCTTTGGCTTTATTAGATTGGCTGCCCCAATGTCTTCCTGTGACACATACCTACAGTATTGATCTGGATGCTAAAAACACATATGTGATTTGCAAGTAAGCTGGCGTGAAATTTGACTCAGCTACAAGCATAAATTAACTGCTTGCTTCACGCCAATAAATAGTTAATAATCTTTCTTTTTAAAAATATTTATTTATTAGAGAGCATGCATGTGCAGGGGAAGGGAGAGAGGGAGAAGCTAGCTTCCCGCTGAGCAGGGAACCTGATGCGGGGCTCAAAACCAAGACCCTGGGATCATGACCTGAGCTGAAGGCAGACACTTAATGACTGAGCCAACAAGAGCCCCAATATCAAGCTTTTTTTTTTTTTTTAATGTTTATTTTCTTGGTCGTGAATAGCTATAAATTTGAATCCTTTCCTTTCTCTCAAAAGTCACCTCCCCAATAAAGCATTCAATGAGGGTATTGCCCTCATCTGCACCCTTACAGTATTGTATTGAAAAAATTATTATTTCGGGGCACCTGGGTGGCTCAGTGGATTCAGTCTCTGCCTTCAGCTCAGGTCATGATCCCAGGGTCCTGGGATCGAGCCCCACATTGGGCTCTCTGCTCAGCAGGGAGCCTGCCTCCCCCTCTCCCTCTGCCTGCCTCTCTGCCTACTTGTGATCTCTGTCTGTCAAATAAATAAATAAAATCTTTAGAAAAAAATATTATTTCAATCTGTTTATTATGATTATTCATGTAATTTTCATAATTGTTGTGTCTTATGTGCAAAAATGATATTACTAATTTTTTTTTAAGATCTTATTTATTTATTTTGAGAGAGAGGTTGGGAGAGAGAAAGCATGAGTGGGAAGGGGCAAAGGATGAGAGAGAATCTCAAGCTCAAGCAGCCTCCAAGCTGAGCACAGAGCCTGAGGACTGTGGGACCATGACCGGAGCCAAAATCAAGAGTCAGACACTTAGCTGACTGAGCCTCCCAGGTGCCTCTTAAATTCTGTTCTGTATGCTCCTTGTTGAACAAATATTATTTTGTATGACTTACATTGGTAATATTTATATCCTTTAAAAATCCAGCACAATGTTGGGACAATGTTAGGGATTAAGATATTTATTCTAGAAATGAATATATAAATAAATCTCATATGTGCTTCTAAATAAGCAATATTAGAGTACTTCCATTGACAGATCTTTATGTAATGAAATGTTTGCTCTTTCCCTGTCAAAAAATGCCCAAGACTCGCACCTAATAAAATGTTCCCTCCTTGCCCTGTTTCTTTTTTCTTTTCTTCTTCTTTTTTTTTTTTTTTTTTAATGCCTAAGAAATTTACCTAAGCCATTGATGGTGGATTGGTTTGAAAAGTATCAAATTCATTTCACCTAGAACCTCAGAATGTGACTTTATTTGGAAATAGGATCTTTGCACATATAATTAAGTAAAAACCAAGTTATAGGGGCGCCTGGGTGGCTCAGTGGCTTAAAGCCTCTGCCTTTGGCTCAGGTCATAATCTCAGGGTCCTGGGATCGAGCCCCGCATGGGGCTCTCTGCTCAGCAGGGAGCCTGCTTCCTCCTCTCTCTCTGCCTGTTTCTCTGCCTACTTGTGGTCTCTGTCTGTCAAATAAATAAATAAAATCTTTAAAAAACAAAATAAAACACACAAGTTATACTGGATTAGGGAGAAGACCATTTGAAGACAAGAAGGTGAGATTCTTGAGAAGCCAAAGAATGTCAAGGATCGCCTGGAGGCACTGGAAACTAGAAAGAGACAAGGCAGGATTATTCCTTATAATCTTCAGAAGGAACACTGCTCTGCTGGCAATTTGATTTTAGACTTCTGGCCTTAAGAAGCGTGAAAGAGTAAACTTTCGTTGTTTTAAGCCAGCCAGTAGGTGGTCCTTTATTACGGGAGCCCTAGGACTTAATGTAGATGGGAAAACTTTACCGACTGGGTACACAACGAGCCACAGAACTAAGCACTTAAAAAAGGCAAACCAGCAGGATTCAAGTGAAAGACTCTAATGGAATTACTTAAAAACATCTCAGGCATGTCCTGGACTCAGAATATATTGGACTCAAACTTCACACCTATCCATCTGCAGACAGCCATGAGGGCCCGCTTTCAGAATGATGACCCTGAAGGATGCTGTCACATTATGAAATAACCCATCAGCTTCACTTGAATGTGTTTACTGAGGCAGGAAGATGGAATAATATATTTTACAGAGATTTACAGTCAGAGAGTTGAACCAAAATGAGTTTTCTTCTTAAAATTTACTAGAGATTTCTCTAGAGCAGTAGTTACTGACCTTTACTATTTTTGTCTCAGCCACAGACTCCCTCTGAGAATCGAAACCCTCTCCTCTGAAAAATACACATATGTATCTATACTTTTTTTGTTACCTTATAATTTCAAGGTGGTCAGAGAATCTCTGATACCAATCTTTCCATTTTATGGGTTCTCTAAGCATCTCTACTGTAAAGAATAGCAAATTAGGGAAAGCAACTTCATTTTCCAAATGTTGAGGTATTGTCCATTGTTTACTCAACTCATTTAACTTTCTGGTGCTAAGAACAGACCAAAGTGTGGTCTTAACTTATTCTCACTGCACAGAGTCCTGGCCCTATGTTCCTTTTGTATGCCAAAAATGTGAATTACAGTATTTTAGAAATGGTAGGATTCTAACTTCAAAAGTCAGCATCTAACTGAGGAAATAATCCAGAGAAAAGCAAAGTTAAAGTCACATTATAAGGATAGGTAAGATGCCATTTATACACAAAAGATATTGTCACATACACGCATGCATAACTGAATGGTCTGTCATTGGTACTTACAGTAAGTATTCAGAACCCTTGTGATGGTCTGCCATTTACTAAAGCTGGTTATCATGGACTTTAAACCTTTATTAAGAAAAGTTGTTAATACACAGGCTACCAAATTTTGGAAAGCTGCTTCCACAATGTGAATGTTATCCATAGCGTTAAACCTGTATCTCTGAGGAAAAACTAAAGCAAACAAATTAGAAATAAAACAAACAAATCCCCTCTATTTTTAAAGTTCATTATAGCTCCAGGGAAAACATAACTTAGTCTTTGCTAATCAGACATGATCCCTACGATATCTATGTAGATACAGAAATTAGTTACATGAGAAAACAGGACAGATGTTATCCATTGTCTAATGCTCAAGGGATAGGGTTGTATGATACCAGAGCCTGCAGGGATGGGGGCATCAAGCTGGCTGGCAGCTTCCTGCTGATGGCAGAGGTAGCCTTTGTCTTAAGACAACCAGCTCTGGGGTGTATTGTGATTATTCCTGAAGCTCAGTCTACAAGCTATCTCTCTAGTTCTCCTAACAACTTTCTGTGATCTCTATATGACCTAATAAATCCTTTTCTTCTCATCAGAGAATTCTTTTTGTCACAGCTGAGAACAGCAACTGATACACTGCATCTAAAAACACATGTTCTATTCCTCATAATCCTGGAAATGTCAATGGCTCCTTGGAATTACTGGGAAATCTACAGACTGGTCAGTGACTTGACCTGTGACAAGAGTTTTCTGCCAGCACTTATAACAAGAACAATAAAACCAAACATAAAAAAAGATCAAGTCAGTTATTAGTAAAAGCTAGAGGAGTTGCATTAGTATTTCAGAGTCAGGTTAAACTATACAAGCCATGCAATAAGTAGATGAGCGAAAGAATCGAGAGACTAAAAAAAAAAAAAAAAAAAAAAAAAATGGAGCTATCGGTAACGGTGAGAGGGAATGCCTGCTACTGAGACAGAGTAGCGTTGACAAATTTCTGATCTCTATCCCTGGGCAGAGGGAGGCCTACTTTTATGGTTCTTCATCTTGTTGTTGTTGTTATTATTATTATTAGTGTGATTATTTATTTTATCCTTACTCTGGACCATCCTGAATGAGTCTCAGGAAAATAATCAATCATCAGAATCTATCTTACAAAAAACATCATAAAAATTAGTTGTGGGGAGGATGGGCATTTTCAGCCTACTTCCCTCCTACCCTTTTGTTTTTTTCACTCTCTTCCTTTCCATTTATCTCCATAATCTGATGACAGACTATGTTTTCATACCAATCTAAATTAAGTATTACCAACTATGTATTCCTTTAAAAAGTCCTGGACATTATCAAAATCACACATTTTATTAGGGAGATTTGACTAATCAAAGACAGTTGTCACAATGTCTAATTTGTCTAATATTTCAACACCTATCTACTATCCTATGCATACCTTGAGCATTTTTTATGTCTAAGAAAATTATAAACTTATTTTATTCTAGGGGGTAAAATGAATAATTTTAAAGAAAATTAGAAGAGAGGAGAGAGGGTGTTTGAGAAGTACAAAGTCAAAGAGACTTTAAGCTTTGGAGTCCATGAGATTGGTTATATCACATGATAATGAAGTTATCATATATATATAAGTAAGAAAAAGGAGGCTGAGTTTTTTTGTTTCTTTGTTTTATTTTTTGGTGCAAATTTTTATATTTGTTCCAGCCACATAATAACCAAATATAAAATAAGCAATTGAATGCCAAAAATGGATATGAGATATCAAAACCAGATAATCAAAAAATCATGAACAAACATGTAGGAAACACATGTAGTCCAGGACCAGATGCTTCACAGATGAATACTACTATATATATATATTTTTTAATCTGCCTAAAATAAATTTATTTAAAGAAATTAAATCTCCAAGAGATATACTTCCCACCAAACGACAATACAACCACCACACAGTGGGCTGACAAGCATTGACCAGCGAAATCCAGCAGATATTTATGAAAGCAATGACCCAGATGTTAAACAAAGTTTTCTAGGTAATAGAATAAGAGGAGCTTCTTCCCTACTCATTTTATGAGGTCTGTATCACATATTTTTTTTTTTTAAGAGAGTCAATACCTATTCTTCTTAAGCTATTAGATAAAACAGAAGAGGAAGGGAAACTTCCAAATTCACTCTACAAGGCCAACATTACTGTCAAAATTAGATAAAGACACTACCAAAAAAAAAAAAAAAAAAAAAGCTATAAGCCAATATCTCTGAAGAACACAGATATAAAAATCCTCAACAAAATATTAGCAAACAGGGACACCTGGGTGGCTCAGTTCATTGAGGAATCTGCCTCCAGCTCAGGCCATGGTCCTAGGATTCTGGGATTGAGTCTCACATTGGGTTCCTTGCTCTGTGGGAAGCCTGCTTCTCCCTCTGCCTGCTGCACCCCCTGCTTGTGCGCTCTCTCTGTCTCTGACAAATAAATAAATAAAATCTTTAAAAAATATTAGCAAACACAATTCAAAAACACATTAAAATCTCATTTACCACAATAGAGTGGAATTTATTCCAGGAATGCAAGAGTGGTTCATAACTCACAAATCAGTCAATGTAGTATGTTCCATTAACAAGAGGAAGGATAAAAGCTATATGTTCATCTCAACAGATACAGAAAAATCATTTGACAAAGTATAATATAAATTCATGCTAAAAATCCTCAGCAAAGCACATTTAGCAGGAAAATAACTCAACATAATAAAGGCCATAATGAAAAACCCACACCTAGTATTATACTAGAAGGTGGAAAACTGACATCTCTTCCTCTAAGATCAGAAACAAGCAATGATGTCCATTCTCACTACTTTTATTCAACATGGTACCTGAAGTCCTAGCTGCAGCAATCAGACAAGAAAAAGAAGTAAAAAGGCATCCAAACTGGTAAGGAAAAAAGCCAAACTATCACTATTTGCAGAATAACACAATATTACATATAGAAAACCCTAAAGATTCTACAAAAAAATTTCTAAAACTGTTAAGTGAATTCAGTAAGGTCACAGGATATAAAAAGTACAGAAGTCTGTTGTGTTTCCATACACCAATAATGAAGCAGAAGAAAGAAATTAAGAAAACAATCCCATTTATAATTTCATCAAAAAGAATAAAATATCTAGGATTAATTTAACCAAGAAGGTGAAAGACCTATACTCAGTACACTATAAGACATTGATGAAAGAAACTGAAATGATACAAAAGAATGCAAAGACTTACCATGTTCATGGATTGCAAGAATTAATATTGTTAAAATGCCCATAATACCTAAAGCAATGTACAGGTTTAATGTAATCCCTATCAAAATACCAATAGCTTTTTTCACAAAGCTCGAACAAATAACCTAAAATAGTGGAACCACAAAAAACTTTATAGTCAAAACAATCTTGAGAAAGAACAGGGCTGGAAGTATTAAAGTCCCAGATTTTAAGATATACTACAAAACTATAATAAACAAAACAGGATGGTATCAGCACAAAAACAATAAAATAAATAAACCACATTTAAATCAATACATAAATCAATGGAACAGAATAAAGGGTCCAGAAATAAACCCATTTTTATATGGTTGATTAATCTATGACAAAGGAGTCAAGAATATACAATGAGGAAAATACAGTTTTTTCAATAGATAGTGTTGGGAAAACTGGACAGCTACATGCAAAAGAATAAAACTGGACCACTTTCTTAAACCATACACAAAAATAAATTAAAAACTAGAAAAAAACATAGGTAGTAATCTCTTAGACATCACCCCTAGCAACATGTTTATGGGTATGTCTCCTCTGGCAAGGAAACCAATCCATAAGTAAACTACTGGGACTACATCGAAATAAAAAGCTTTTACACAGCAAAGGAAACCATCAAGAAAACAAAAAGGTAACCAACTGAATGGAAGAAGATATTTCCAAATGATATATCCAATGAGGGATTAATATGCAAAATACACAAAGAACTTATAGAACTCAAAACAAAAAAGATAAACCATTTGATTAAAAAATATTGGCAGATAATTTGAATACAAATGATACATAAAAAGATGTTCAACATCACTAATCATCAGAAAAATGTAAAACAAAACTACAATGAGATACCACCTCATATCTGTCAGAATGGCTAGTATCAAAAAGACAAGAAATAACAAGTATTGGTGAGGATGTGGAGAAAGGAGAAATTACAGGCACTTTTGGTGGAAATATAAATTGCTACAGCCACTGAAGAAAAAAGTATGAAAGTTCCAAAACTAGAACTACCATGTGACCGAATAATTACACTGTGGATTATTTACCCAAAGAAAATGAAAACACTAATTTGAAAAGATATATGCACTTCTATGTTTATTGTACCATTATCTACAATAGCCAAGATGTGGAAGCAACCTAAGTGTCCATTGATAGATGAATGGATAAAGAAGATGTGGTATACATATATAATAGAATATTACTCAGCCATGAAAAGGAACGAGACCTTACTATTTGTGACAGCATGGATGGACCTCGAGCATGTTGTGCTAAGTGAAATAAGTCAGAGAAATCAAATACTATATGATTTTCCATTTATGGAGAATCTAAAAACACATAAGTAAACAAATGAACAAACAAACAAAAACAGACTCTAAAATACAGAAAACAAACTGGTGGTTGCCAGAGGGGAGGTGCGTGGGGGAAAGGATGAAGTAGATGAAACAAGTAAGAGGTACAAACTTCCAGTTCCAAAATAAATTAAGTCATGGAGATAAAACATATAGCATAGGGAATGTAATCAATAATATTGTAACAGTTGTGTGGTGACGGATGATGACCAATTATTACACTGAACACTGAGGAACGCAGAGAATTGTAGAATCACGGTGTCACACGCTGAAACTAATGTAATGTTGCACATCAGTTACACTTCTATAATGAAAATAAATAATTTAAGGTAGCCATACTAGACTTCCTACAAATCAAAACAAAATAAAACAGAGACAGATTAGGATACTACTAGAAAGCTGGTGATATATCTATTATAAAATCAAATTTTACGTTGTAGGAAATCTAACATTGTACAAAATTATACACTGAAAACACAGGATATACAGGAAGACAATCACTGGGAAAGACCCCTTGCCATGGAACTTTGTAAACATAGCATTAAGAACATAATGATGATATCAATAAAAACATAGCCATAATATGATATTTCTCATTTTTTCCCAAATACCATAGTCAATCATTTGCAGCCTTACAGTTAAGATTTAGTATTTCATCCTCTGAGATGAAGATCCTAAAGGGAATTTCTTCTAATAAAGCACTTTATCACAAAAATTAAAACCTAAGGCATACTTTTCATTAATCTCTTTTTTTAATGCAGGGGGAAAGTCCTAACAGAATCTTCTATACTTACAGCTCAGTCAGATATCTTGGTGCACTGAAAAGCAATTTTTTAAAAATGTTTTGAAGGCACCTAACTGCCACTATCAACACTAAAGGGAGGTTCTTCTGTATATTTTCTTATTCCCTTGGATTTGTAAAGAGTTCTCTAAAATGTAATAAGGTTTCCCCCTGACTGCTTCAAACCTTAACATGTTAGGAAAAAATTACACATAAACCAAAACAATTTTAAGAAAACTTTACTGGCATCATTCCACCATTAATTCCTACTGTGGTGATTCTGTTCCAAGAAATACACTGTGGGGGAATAGATTTGACTTGCATGTTCCATGGAAGAGAAAATAAGCAGAAAAGCAGAGGGCTGTAACTCAAAACATTCTGCCCCACACTGCATTTGCTTTTTAAAAGGTCAGAGTATTTTTCCCACTCCAAGGGACAGCTGAAATCTTAAGTCTCTCTCCTCTACCTATCCCTCCCATCCCTGCTTTCTCCCACTCTAAAACAAAACAAAACAAAACAAAACAATACCACTCAGAAGAATAACCCATTAGAAGAAAATTAAACTACAAGAGAATCATCAGAAAACTGTTTAAAATCTCTTTCCATTCTTTGCACATGCACATCTGATAGACCATTTTAATGTCATAATCAGAGTCCTGATGATGAATGTTTGATACCAAAACATTTGTAAAGTCTATTTTTTAAACTTGATATCAAAGTGGAAATCATTTAAGGAATAATGTGAATAACGAGGTTTATCTATTGTTTAAGTGTCTCAAAAAAGTAAAAAGAAGGTATGGACAAACGAAGGAATGAGAGAAGGAAAAAGAAAGTAGGAAACACTAAAGTGATTGACTTGGGATTCAAAATAAACATAATTAGTGAGACTGGTCAAGGAAAATGTATCATTAATTAGTCATGGTTTCATAGTCCTAATTAACTGCATTCAAGAAAAAAGGTGGAAAGAGAAATGTGGCAGAGGAATTATAGAAAATAAAGTAGTTGTATAATAAGACAAAGAAAATACATATTTTGTAGGGTTCTTTGAATTTAAAGGTTCTAATGAAAGCTGTTCCAGCTTATTTCTGTTCAACTCTACATTACTTTAAGATAATCCTAAATAAATTTTTCATTCCAGTTTGGCTCTTCCTAGCATGAGGTCAATTTCTAGCTAGGCTTCTTCTTCTTCGGCTCCTGTAATGTCATTGGGTAGACAGATGAATTTATGAAATGAAAAATATTTTTTAATATTAGCACAAGCAAAGTATAATTAAACAGGAAAATGAACTAGAGAGGTATGAACTAATAACACTATCAAATATATAAAAGTGGGATTATCTACTCTTTGAAATTCTCGACATTGTAATTCCTTTCCATTGGTACATAACCGAAGGCGAAATTGGCATATGATCAATAATCCAAAAGCTGTTGCAAGTCTATAAGTGGGTTTGCATCTATGCTTTGATTTATATTTAGAATTTGCCTGAAAAATATCTTACCTCATTCTGGAGATCTCGGATCATTTTGCTTTTTCTTTCCATGTCAGTCTTTAAAAAATTAATCTGAAAATGAATGGAATATTATTTAAGCACATTTCAAATTCATTCCTATGGCTTTTATCAATTTATTTTCATGGTTTTTGAAGCATAATACAATGATTATCTCTTTATCAACAAATATTGCAGAAGAGCAAAGGATTAAAATTTTCATTAACAAAACTTTCATAATTTCATAATTTCATACACATATGCATTAATTAGAAAAAGGCTTTTCTCAAAGACAAAAATATTGTTTTATAAATTGAGAAACCATGCATATTATAACTGTGATTCTCTTATCTACTTAACCTCAATTAAAAAAATGTGTTTAAAAAAAAAAAAGGCCAAACAGCAACAACAAAAAGCTAGATTCTAGGGTTGGGCCTAGAAATCTCCATTCATAAAACACTCTGCAGGTAATTTTGACCTATAGCAGGCTGGAAAGCAATGGCCTAGTGAAATTAAGGCACAGAATGTTATAACGCTGTACCAAAGAAACCATGTTTCCTTCTGAATTTGATATTGTTGGAATCTGTAATCTTGGTCAGTTGTTCAAACTATGCTTATACAAACATTACACCTTTGCTGTCTGAATATATCTGCCTAAGTTTTTTGAAAAAAAAATTCAATATAGCATAGTTGTTAAAATCTGAAAGTTTATAGTCAGTGAGAGTTCACTCTGATAAAAAGTACTTTTATGATAGTGGATAAAATATTTAATTTCTCCAATTTTTAATTTCCTGTTAGTCACATTTTTTTAAGTACAAGGAAACAGATAAAATCAGTTTTACTAAAATGTTTTATTTAATTCAATATACTCAAAATATTATTAGTTTGACATGTAATGGATTAATGATACAATTGACATTATTTTTTACAATGTATCATTAAAATCCACTGTGTGTTTTACACTAATAGCCTATCTCAATTTAGCCTAGCCATTTTTTTTTTTTTTTTTTTTTTTTTAGCCTAGCCATTTTATAATGCGCAATAGCCTTATATAGTAGTGTTTACATATACTGGACAACACAATCTCTGAGGATCCCTGGACTGATACAAACGAGACTGGGAATGTGGGTTATCTCTGGAGATACACTGAATCAGAGGAAATTGAGTTTAGGAGTAAAATGAATTTCACCATATATATATACGGATTAAAAAAAAAATAGTTCTGAAACATTTCAAACATAAACAAAAGACCAAAAAGCAATATGTTAAAACACCTCTGAGCCCAAACCTAAGAATAAAGAAATGTAAATATTTTGTCCAATTTTCTTCAGACCTTGTAAAAAAAAAAGTTACACCTACTATTAAAGCCCCACCTAATTTTTCTTCCTTCACTCTCCAGAAATTATTGTGTATGAGTCCTGTGCATGTTTTCCTACATTTTGCTTTCTGTGTATTATGTAAATCCTCGTTAACAAACATTAACATTCCCTCTTTTATGGCTTGTATAGAGGTCCTTAAACAATTCCTTCAAATGGTAATGAAATTCTAAACCAATTCTGGATGGTCAAACTACATGTAAAACAAGCAGAAGTCTGAGAACTACCACGACTATTGTTTTGGTCATCATAATTTTCAAGTTAAAATTTAACTCTGAAGATAATGACAGCAACCTGAAAACATAAGTCACACTCTGTCCCACTAAGAAGATAGTTCTATTTGGCTGAAAATGCAAAGGAATGTAGGATGTGGTGGTGTTCAGAATTAGATAGGTATGCAGCCCAGTAGGGTATGCCCCAACAGACAGCTTTGGCACCCATTTCTACTGCTGTGTACAGCCTCAGTCTACGGATAACCAATCTTGGGGCCGGACCAGCCTTTGTGATTCTTAATATAATTGCAAGATACCTTCAGCAATATTACAGCAGGAAACTTAGAAAATTAAAAAAAAAAAAAGTTTTATGACTTACAAGTCCTGGAAATTACATGGCACACCTGGGGCCACACAGTGAGGCCATGGATAGAAAAAGCCAGGGAGAGTGAAGGCCTGAGGTTCTGCTTTTATTGGGGTGGAGGGTAGGGGCCTGCCTAGGGTTTCCTGGGATCACTTTTTTCTTTTTTTAAACTTTTTTTTTTTTTCCAAAGATTCTATTCATTCATTTGAAAGACAGAGATCACAAGTAGGCAGAGAGGCAGACAGAGAGAGAAGAGGAAGCAGGCTCCCCGCTGAGCAGAGAGCAGGATGCAGGGCTCGATCCCAGGACACCTGGATCATGACCTGAGCAAAAGGCAGAGGCTTTAACCCACTGACCCAGGTGCCCACTGGGATCACTTTTTAATTGGTGAATTTAAAACATAAGAACACAAGAGGAGAAAAAAAACAGCAGCCTAAATGGTCAGTTACAGAAATCAACCAAGATCTCCAAAGGAGCCTGAACTACTTTGGAGCGTAGACCTTGGGAGGGCAGCACCTGGCCTGGACTCCCCTAGTCTTGGGCTGGCCCTGTGTGTATTTCAGAAGGCCGTCCTACAAGCGAACACCTGCAAGTCACAGCTTACGTCAACACTTGCATTACGAGAAAGAAAAGCCAGCTGTCAGAGCTTATACCACATCTACCTAGGCACGTGAGAAATTTTGGTACGTTACAGATTTGCCTTTAAGTCATGAAAGACAAAGCCACCTTGCTTAATGACCTGTTCTTCCACGGACCCGCTATTTTTCCCAAATCATCACATTTTTATATTATTCAATATATATGATACATAATTAACAATTTTCAAATTATTGTATTAGTTTTTATATCCAAACACAATAGAAGGGGTTCTCACACATTACTTCAAAACAACCTTTAAAAGTAGCTAGAGGGGCACCTGGATGGGTTAAAACCTCTGCCTTCAGCTCAGGGTCCTGGGATGGAGCCCTGCATCAGGCTCTCTGCTCAGCAGGGAGCCTACTACCCCACCCCCCTGCCTCTCTGTCTACTTGTGATCTCTGGCTGTCAAATAAATAAATAAAAGCTTAAAAAAAAAAAAAGGTAGCTAGAGCATGCTTTTCTTTTTTCTTTTTTTTTTTTTTTAAAGTAAACTCTATACTCAACATGGGGCTGAAACTGCTAACCCTGAGATTGAGTTGTCTGCTCTACCAACCGAGCCAGACACCCCAAAAACTAACTTTAATTAAAGAGTAAAATAAAAACTGGGGTCCCTGGCTGGCTATGTCAGTATAGCAGGAGAGTCTTGATCTCAGAGTTGGGAGTTTGAGCCCCACTCTGGACAGAGTTCACTTAAAAATTTAAAAAAAATCTAATTTATCTAATATGAGAATCGCTACCCCAAGATATGTCTCCAAAGGCAAAGGAAACAAAAGCGAAAATAAACTTTTGGGACTTCATCAAAATCAAAAGCTTCTGCACAGCAAAGGAAACAGTCAAAAAACAGAGGCAACCCACGGAATGGGAGAAGATATTTGCAAATGACAGTACAGACAAAAGGTTGATATCCAGGATCTATAAATAATTCTTCAAACTCAACACACCCAAAACAGACAGGCATATCAAAAAATGGGCAGAATGGGCGCCTGGGTGGCTCAGTGGGTTAAGCCGCTGCCTTCGGCTCAGGTCATGATCTCAGGGTCCTGGGATCGAGTCCCGCATCGGGCTCTCTGCTCAGCAGGGAGCCTGCTTCCTCCTCTCTCTCTCTCTCTCTCTGCCTGCCTCTCTGCCTACTTGTGATTTCTCTCTGTCAAATAAATAAATAAATAAAATCTTTTAATAAAAAAAAAATGGGCAGAATATATGAACAGACACTTCTCCAATGAAGACATACAAATGGCTATCAGACACATGAAAAAATGTTCATCATCACTAGCCATCAGGGAGATTCAAAGTAAAACCACATTGAGATATCACCTTACACCAATTAGAATGGCCAAAATTAACAAGACAGGAAACAACATGTGTTGGAGGGGATATGGAGAAAGGGGAACCCTCTTACACTGTTGGTGGGAATGCAAGTTGGTGCAGCCTCTTTGGAGAACAGTGTGGAGATTCCTCAAGAAATTAAAAATAGAACTTCCCTATGACCCTACCATTGCACTACTGGGTATTTACCGCAAAGATACAGATGTAGTGAAAAGAAGGGCCATCTGTACCTCAATGTTTATAGCAGCATGGCCACGGTCACCAAACTGAGGAAAGAACCAAGATGCCCTTCAACGGACGAATGGATAAGAAAGATGTGGTCCATATATACTATGGAGTATTATGCCTCCATCAGAAAGGATGAATACCCAACTTTTGTAGCAACATGGACGGGACTGGAAGAGATTATGCTGAGTGAAATCAGTCAAGCAAAGAGAGTCAATTATCACATGATTTCACTTATTTGTGGAGTATAACAAATAGCATGGAGGACATGGGGAGTTAGAGCGGAGAAGGGAGTTGGGGGAAGTTGGAAGGGGAGGTGAACCATGAGAGACTATGGACTCTAAAAAACAATCTGAGGGGTTTGAATTGACAGGTGGGTGGAGATTGGGGTACCAGGTGGTGGGTATTATAGAAGGCACGGATTGCATGGAGCACTGGGTGTGGTGAAAAAATAATGAATACTGTTATGCCGAAAATAAATAAAAAATAAATTAAAAAAAATAAAAATAAACATAAAAAAATAAGGATGATAATGAAAACATATTGCAACGTTAAGATCATAATTACTTAAACGTGAAACAAGGATAGAAAATCTTGAGAACGCAATGCTCAAATACTCAAGAGCTAAAATACATTCAGAATATTCAAAAAATATTAACATTTTTAAATGGTTAGTCTAGAATCCCAACAGGTTTTTAACAACCTTGGCAAAATAGGCATCCCTAGTAGATATGAATTTAATTCTCAGAAACAGAAAATAATTTGAACAAAGAAGTAAGAACATAGCAATTCTTTAGTCTTAATGAGAGTCAAAGCTAGAAGTTAATTTTTGCCTTTAGACTAATTATGTCTTACTTAGGGCACGTTAAGCCATAAAAATTAATAAGAGTAGTGAAATGTATCCAATGAGCATTAATATCTTTAATTACTCTGGTTACAGAGAATGAGAGCTCATTCTTCCTTGCTGTCTGTTAGGAGTTTTCATGAGGAACACAGGTTTGAAAGATATGCTATTCCATTATTTGCTTAGGGAAAATAGAAAATGTTCACATATTCATAAAAAGTATTTTCCCACAGAATTAGATCATGACAGCTTTATTGCTTCTTCAATTTAATTTTTCTTAAGTTTATCTTCTTTTATATTTTTGTGATTTAAGTTTTTTTTTTAGGTTTCATAACATTTTTATTATAAACTTAACAAATGATATATTTGTAACATTTTTTACATAAAATATACAATCTATTATTTTTATGGAAAAAGGCATAGTAATTAGTTATGTAATCAAGGGTAGCCCATAAGATTATCAGCTCTTAAATCTAAAATAGCACAATGTTTGCAGAATTAAATCCAGTTTTTCCCCTCTATTTGAGAGTGAACAATTACAATTATCTTTGTCTCTCCTTCTTACCCAACCTTCAATTACATCAACAGTCTAACAGAGAAAATAATAATTACTCACCAAAAATAAATGTTAAAAAATACAAATTAGTAGGGCACCTGGGTGGTTCAGTGAGTTAAGCCTCTGCCTTCAGCTCAGGCCATGATCTCAGGGTCCTGGGACGAAGCCCCACATCGGGCAGGGGGAAGGGGTGGTCTCCTCAGCAGGGACCCTGCTTTCCCCTCTCTCTCTGCCTCTCTGCCTACTTATGATCTCTCTCTCTTGTTAAATAAATAAATAAAATCTTTAAAAAAATTAGTTTAATTCTTAGTTAACCTAGAATTTCCAAACAGGCAGAACAAGCACAAAACTTTCTGTTTGAGTCTACCAAAATTTGGAAGAAGTAATTCCCAGTACTATGAAATCTCTCTTCTAGATCCCACCAAATGCACAAAACAAACAAACAAATAAACAAAACATTGTTTTAATAAGTATAACTCAATCCCATATTTGTTGAGGTTGCAGTCATCTCTTTATCTCCTTCTACACTCATATTAGTCATTCAGCTGGAAACACTGAACAAGTACTCTTGGTGACATGCTTTTCAAAAACAAACTAACCAACCCAGGACCCTGAACCTCAGCCCACCCCTCTGAACTGGCATCTTCTCACAGACCAAGCCATTACACATCTGCCCTAACCATCCCAGAGTCAGATACCAGACAACTAGGGGCATTCCCTATGCCCCAGAGCCTGCTGAGATCATTCACTTGGACTCCTCCTAAGCTGCTTCCCCTTCCTCACACATCTTCCCCACAGAAACCACAATAAAGGCTCTTGCCCACAGTTTCTTACCTCCCTCTGCCTCATGACCTACCCGAGTACTTCCCTGGACATTCACCTGTCACAAGTCATGCCACCCCCCTGAGAACTGTGAGAAATAAACTGAATTCTCAATGGTGGTCATTTCCTGATAGGACTAACTGTACCTTAAATTTTCCATTTATATATTATATTTTAAAACAGACTCAGGTCCTAGAAACAAGATAAAAGTCCCAGTCCCCATAAATGGTATGTAAGATGGTTCTGGAGAATAAAGTCAAAATGCAGTGAGAAAATCTGGAGAGAAGTTTGATTCTCAAGCTTTGGGGTGTATCAGAATCACCTGTGGAGTTGATTAAACAGGCAGTGTATGGCCCCACCATGGAGAGATTCCTGTTCTGTAGATGAGTGGTGGGGATACAGTGAAGAAAATCCAGTCACCAGATCATAAAAATACTTGGTTGGCATTCATTCCAAGAAAAGATTTTTGTTGTATTTGATTGTTAGGGGTCTTCTAATTCCCAGCCCTCATTTATTGATGAAAACAGAGGTCATGAGTGGGACAAAAGTGCTGGTATCAGCCCCATACCAATGGATCCTGAATTACGGCATATAATGACCTTGCCTGTTTAATCAACTCCACAAGTGATTTTGACACACCCCAAGGCTTGAGATTCTAACTTCTCTCCAGATTTTCTCACTACATTTCTACTTTATTTTCCAGAACCATCTTATATACCATTTATGGGGAGTGGACCTTTTATCTTGTTTCTAGGAACTGAGTCTATTTTAAAAATGATTTCCCAGCCCCAGAGCAAAGGACACGAGAAAGAAACATACTTACAGTAGCTTGTTGTTTTTCTGCTTTCTCGGTTGTCTCTTTAAGTTGATTTTGCAGGACCTCCTGGAGAGACTTCATTTGTTCTCTAGGAGAAAACAGAGAGCAAAAGAGAGACATAATTCTGTTATTTCCTCTGTACATTATGAAAGGAGGCTTTGCTGTCGACATACATTTAGGAAACAGATAACAAGAATTGTATGTAGGGACACACTTAAGCATGCAGGATTTATTTGAGGATTCTAAGAATAAAGTTTTCTGTTCCATGCAAATACTAAAAGCAAGCTGTATTTAAAGGAAATTGCCTTGCTATTGTGTCTTGTAAGAATCCCACTGTGTGAATCATCTGTGAGCTGCATAATGTGTTAAATCAAATCAACATAATAATTAGAGTTGAAAAGCTAATTTTAGTGACAGCATGCCAGGGTATGAACATGCTGCTTAGAAAAAAAGTTGCCATGGACTTGCTGATAGGATAAAATTACAACTCCCCTTGGATGCTCCTAATTGATTAATTCTAAGGCAGTGCACTTTAGACATCCTTTATAAGGCCTGAGACTTTTTATAAAAAAGAAAAGAAAAGACACTTATTTTGAACTTGAGGGCTGCCTCATTTACTGTGGTTAATAAGAGAAATACATGTCTGCATGTATATACACATTATCTCTCAAGCTCAGTAATGCACATGGATCTTGTCTCACTTGTTACAAATATAAACATTTCCATAATTTTGCATTCCTCTCAAGGGTTGAAGATGGACTCATTTATGATAAATCATACTATCTTTGTGTGCCCCCATTTTATCATCTAAGCTACCACTTCCAAAAGTTTTGATACCAGATGAGGGTTTAGTTTGTAAGTGTGTGTGTGTGTGTGTGTGTGTGTGTGCATATGCACACACATGTTTTATTCTGGCTATAGGAATAAACTTTAAAGCAACAACAGCCAAACAGAAAGATTTCCTAGCCTAACCAGCGGAACTTAAATTCATTTAACATTCCCAACCTAGTGCCAAAAGACTACCTGTACAACCTTTGTGTGCAACCATACTACAGAGACTAGGGAAAGGAGTGCACCCTTTTAGGCCCAATTTCTTCATCTATAAAATGGGTATACTAATAGAGCTATCTGATAAGTTTTTTTTTAAAGAGTTTATTTATTTATTTGACAGAGAGAGATCACAGTAGGAGAGAGGAAGGGAAGAGATCACAGAGAGAGAGGAAGGGAAGCAGGCCCCCTGCTGAGCAGAGAGCCCGATGTGAGACTCGATCCCAGGACCCTGAGATCATGACCTGAGCCGAAGGCAGCGGCTTAAACCACTGAGCTACCCAGGCGCCCTGATAAGTTTGTAATGAGGTTTAGATGACATAATGTAGGCAAAATACTTAGTACAATGCCTGGAAAATAATCACTTAATAAACATGATATCTCTGGCATAACCACCAGGATCACTGCAGGTCCTAAGTTCATTCTTTGGCCACCACATCCTACACAACCGCAAGCTGTTCTTTCATCCACTGGGATTTAATGATGCTCCCAGATTTCTTACTCTAAAAACCCTTAGGTCCCAGATATTTCAGAATATCAGTAAGAGTCTATATGATTGCTAAAATCAATTTGAACTTTGTCAAGGCAAAATATAATTGGAACAAGTTATAAAATAATTATAGTCACTTTGGTTTGTAGATGATTTATGTTTGCCTACGTGAAGCTCATAGCACGCTTTTGCTTACAGCATACTTAAGTCTCAGCTTCCATTCTTTCCTCAAATCTGTATCATTTATCAAGATTGTTTCATATATAGACTTTTAAATTTAGACTTCCATTATTCTTTCTCCTATCTTCCACACAAAAATTTGTGGCATAATATAGTGTAGTAATGTCTACATATGTTGTAGGCTTACAATGCATCAGACACTGTTAGACTGTTCACACCAAACTATGACGTACTACTACAGAGAGAAGACTGTTACAGAGAAAGGTGGTGAAATTGTGTTCTAAAGCCTATGTGTTCAAACTCTAGAGTCATTACACTACCTTTAACAGAGAGAGGGAAAGAGGAGGGAAAGAAAAAGGGAGGGAAGGATGGAAGGATCTACACAGTATCCCTAACACTCAGATCTTCAACAAGCACTGAATGAAAACACAAAATATTTT
Organism: Mustela erminea; assembly: GCF_009829155.1. Lineage (NCBI taxonomy): Eukaryota > Metazoa > Chordata > Mammalia > Carnivora > Mustelidae > Mustela > Mustela erminea. The sequence goes on along the minus strand of NC_045622.1, from coordinate 77,529,459 downwards.
ATTCCTAACTGATACAAAAAATTATAGTAAGATTTTAAAATGATAATAATTTCATGATTATTTTTGAATTTTAAAATGATCATTTTAAATGATAGATATTTTTAAATTAAACTATAAAATAGTATATATTAAAATATAAAATAGTATATATTTTTATTAAAAACGTGTGTGTGTGTGTGTGTGTGTGTATCAAAAATTCCCACATACATCAAGGAAAGCTAAGAGAATGATAAAGATGGTTTTTTGAAACTTCTAAATGTCTTTATATACACTTTGCCTTATAGCTTATTGTTGCACATTCTCATGGCTCTCATGAGAGCAACCAGTCTCTGCCTCACAGTCTTGCTAAATTATAATCCTATGAGAGAGGACTTCTGACTCGCTCCATAGGCCCCCTCCACCAACAGGGATTTACCTCAACTATTCCAACTACTCTAGGGTCTTATTTGGGATACCGAGCTGAGTCTTTAATTCTAAGGAACTCTTTGAACACCATCCTGATCAAAATACCAATGGCATTTTTCAAAGTGCTGGAACAAACAATCCTAAAATTTATATGGAACCAGAAAAGACACTGAATTGCCAAGGAAATGTTGAAAAAGAAAAACAAGGAACGGCATCACGTTGCCTAATTTCAAGGTACATTAAAAAGCTGTGATCGCCAAGACAGCATGCTGCCGACAGAAAAACAGACATAGGCTAGTGTAACAGAATAGAGAGCCCATATATGTACCCTCAATTCTGTGGTCAACTAATCTTCAACAAAGCAGGAAAAAAATATCCAATGGAAAAAAGACAGTCTCTTCAATAAATGGTGCTGGAAAAATTAGCTACATATGGAACAATGAAACATGACCATTCTCTTACACCATACACAAAGAAAAATTCTAAATGGATGAAAGACATCAACGTGAAATAGGAATCCATAAAAATCCTAGAGGAGAACATAGGCAGTAACCTTTTTGGCATTGGCCACAGCAACTTCTTTCAAAACATGTCTTCAAAGGTAAGGGGAACAAAAGCAAAAATGAACTTCTGGAACTTCATCAAGATAAAAGCTTCTGCACAACAAAGGAAACAGTCAACAAAACGAAAGTAGAGACAACCCACAGAATGGGAGAAGATATTCACAAATAACACTACGAGCAAAGGACTGATATCCAAGATCTATAAAGAACTTCTTAAACTCAACACCTGAAAAACAAATAATCAAGTCAAAAAATGGGCAGAAGACATGAACAGACACTTCTCCAAAGAAGACATACAAATGGCTAACAGACATGTGCGAAAATGCAAAATGTTCAACATCATTAGCTATCTGGGAAATTAAAATCAAAACCACATTGAAATACCAACTTACACCAGTTAGAATGGCAAAAACTGACAAGAAACAACAAATATTGGAGAGTTTGTAGAGAAGGGGGAACCCTCTTACACTGTTGGTGGGAATGCAGTTGGTACAGCCACTTTGGAAAACAGTATGGAGATTCCTCCAAAAATTAAAAATAGAGTTACTCTATGACCCAGCAATTACACTACTGGGCATTTACCCCAAAGACATAGATGTAGTGAAAAGAAGGGCCATATGTACCCCAACATTCATAGCAGCAATGTCCACAGTTGCCAAACTGTGGAAGGAGCCCAGATGCCCTTCAACAGATGAATGGATAAAGAGGATGTGGTCCATATATACAATGGAATATTACTCAGCTATCAGAAAGGATGAATACCCACCCTTTGCATCAACATGGGTGGAATTAGAGGAGATTCTGCTAAGTGAAAGAAGTCAAACAGAGAAAGACAATTGTCATATGGTTTCTTTTAATGGTGGAGCATAAGGAATATCATGGAGGACATTAGGAGAAGGAAGGGGGAATTGAAGGGGGATAAAGCAGAGGGGGAGATGAATCGACAGACTATGGACTCCGGGAATCAAACTGAGGGTTTCAGAGGGGAGGGAGGTGGGGGATGGGTTATCTCAGTGATGGGAATTAAGGAGGGCATGTATTACATAGAGCACTGGGTGTTATATACAACAATGAATCATAGAATACTACATCAAAATCTAATGAGGTATATAATTTTAAAAATTATTAAAAAATTATAAGAAAAAAGAACTGATGATGGCTCCAGTGACACCTGTGATAGGTTGCTCAGCATGTTGAGCACATTTCTGCACAGAATTTTACTACAAGGGATTTGGCTTCATACATCTTCATATCAAATTATAAATATAAAAAACACACCCAAATACACTACAGGAAGACATTTTTTTTTTCAAGTGGTTACCAACTTGTATTGTAAAAACATCTCAGATGGAGCACTATCCTGCCTATGATTTTTTTTGTTTTCAGAGAACACGATATTTTACAATCCTTTGGTACACAGAGTCTAAAATTGCCTTCTAGGAATCTCCACCCACCAACCACAACAGTGAATAAAATGTCTTACCACTTTTTTTCCTAAGACAGTTTTCAGACACCTTAGGTTACCCTCCTACCCACCCCGCCAAGTCTCCATTTCATGGGTACACACTCTTGCTCTTTGTATGGTATGTTTTAGATCTGGTCTTCTGCTATGAATATTATCTAGGCTGTCAAAATATTTCTGAAAATATAACACTCAAGAGTCAATACAAAATTTGTGCTCACTCTCTCCCTCCCATATACATGTGCACACAAAAATTTGCACACACATTCCTTTCTCTGTCTCAACAGAAAGGCATTCTTTGCTCTCTCTGCATGGTTGTATATGGCCCACCCCATAACCTCTGAGTTTACTTACTTAAGTCTAGTTCCAGCTACACAGGGAGACTGATTAGATGCCTCTTGATTACAATTCCAAAAGGGAAATTCCAATTGATTTGGTTTTGTCTTGGTGATCACCTCTGACCTATTAACTGTGATTGATGTTGGGAGTCACATTAAAGAAGCATGACTTCTTGAGACCACTTCTGCAGATAAGTGTTAGGTGGCAAGCAGCCCAGAGGAAGCAGAGTTAGGAAGAGCAGGACATTCAGACAGAATGGCATCTACAACACAATGTGCTGTTCAGACTCAGATAATACTTCTAAATTTGCCATCAGTCAGTATTTTTTTTTTTATTTCCAGCATAACAGTATTCATTATTTTTGCACCACACCCCGTGCTCCATGCAATCCGTGCCCTCTATAATACCCACCACCTGGTACCCCAACCTCCCACCCCCCGTCCCTTCAAAACCCTCAGATTGTTTTTCAGAGTCCATAGTCTCTCATGGTTCACCTCCCCTTCCAATTTCCCCCAACTCCCTTCTCCACTCTAAGTCCCCATGTCCTCCATGCTATTTGTTATGCTCCACAAATAAGTGAAACCATATGATAGTTGACTCTCTCTGCTTGACTTATTTCACTCAGCATAATCTCTTCCAGTCCCGTCCATGTTGCTACAAAAGTTGGGTATTCATCCTTTCTGATGGAGGCATAATACTCTATCCCCAGGGGTACAGGTCTGTGAATCACCAGGTTTACACACTTCACAGCACTCACCAAAGCACATACCCTCCCCAATGTCCATAATCCCACCCCCTTCTCCCAAACCCCCTCCCCCCAGCAACCCTCAGTTTGTTTTGTGAGATTAAAAGTCACTTATGGTTTGTCTCCCTCCCAATCCCATCCTGTTTCATTGATTCTTCTCCTACCCACTTAAGCCCCCATGTTGCATCACCACTTCCTCATATCAGGGAGATCATATGATAGTTGTCTTTCTCTGCTTGACTTATTTCGCTAAGCATGATACGCTCTAGTTCCATCCATGTTGTCGTAAATGGCAAGATTTCATTTCTTTTGATGGCTGCATAGTATTCCATTGTGTATATATACCACATCTTCTTGATCCATTCATCTGTTGATGGACATCTAGGTTCTTTCCATAGTTTGGCTATTGTGGACATTGCTGCTATAAACATTCGGGTGCATGTGCCCCTTTGGATCACTACGTTTGTATCTTTAGGGTAAATACCCAATAGTGCAATTGCTGGGTCATAGGGCAGTTCTATTTTCAACATTTTGAGGAACCTCCATGCTGTTTTCCAGAGTGGCTGCACCAGCTTGCATTCCCACCAACAGTGTAGGAGGGTTCCCCTTTCTCCACATCCTCGCCAGCATCTGTCATTTCCTGACTTGTTTATTTTAGCCATTCTGACTGGTGTGAGGTGATATCTCATTGTGGTTTTGATTTGTATTTCCCTGATGCCGAGTGATATGGAGCACTTTTTCATGTGTCTGTTGGCCATCTGGATGTCTTCTTTGCAGAAATGTCTGTTCATGTCCTCTGCCCATTTCTTGATTGGATTATTTGTTCTTTGGGTGTTGAGTTTGCTAAGTTCTTTATAGATTCTGGACACTAGTCCTTTATCTGATATGTCGTTTGCAAATATCTTCTCCCATTCTGTCAGTTGTCTTTTGATTTTGTTAACTGTTTCCTTTGCTGTGCAAAAGCTTTTGATCTTGATGAAATCCCAATAGTTCATTTTTGCCCTTGCTTCCCTTGCCTTTTGCGTTGTTCCTAGGAAGATGTTGCTGCGGTTGAGGTCAAAGAGGTTGCTGCCCGTGTTCTCCTCAAGGATTTTGATGGATTCCTTTCGCACATTGAGGTCCTTCATCCATTTTGAGTCTATTTTTGTGTGTGGTGTAAGGAAATGGTCCAATTTCATTTTTCTGCATGTGGCTGTCCAATTTTCCCAGCACCATTTATTGAAGAGGCTGTCTTTTTGCCATTGGACATTCTTTCCTGCTTTGTCAAAGATTAGTTGACCATAGTGTTGAGGGTCTATTTCTGGGCTCTCTATTCTGTTCCATTGATCTATGTGTCTGTTTTTGTGCCAGTACCATGCTGTCTTGATGACGACAGCTTTGTAATAGAGCTTGAAGTCCGGAATTGTGATGCCACCAACGTTGGCTTTCTTTTTCAATATCCCTTTGGCTATTCGAGGTCTTTTCTGGTTCCATATAAATTTTAGCATTATTTGTTCCATTTCTTTGAAAAAGATGGATGGTACTTTGATAGGAATTGCATTAAATGTGTAGATTGCTTTAGGTAGCATAGACATTTTCACAATATTTATTCTTCCAATCCAGGAGCATGGAACATTTTTCCATTTCTTTGTGTCTTCCTCAATTTCTTTCATGAGTACTTTATAGTTTTCTGAGTATAGATTCTGTGTCTCTTTGGTTAGGTTTATTCCTAGGTATCTTATGGTTTTGGGTGCAATTGTAAACGGGATTGACTCCTTAATTTCTCTTTCTTCTGTCTTGCTGTTGGTGTAGAGAAATGCAACTGATTTCTGTGCATTGATTTTATATCCTGACACTTTACTGAATTCCTGTATAAGTTCTAGCAGTTTTGGAGTGGAGTCTTTTGGGTTTTCCACATATAGTATCATATCATCTGCGAAGAGTGATAATTTGACTTCTTCTTTGCCGATTTGGATGCCTTTAATTTCCTTTTGTTGTCTGATTGCTGAGGCTAGGACCTCTAGTACTATGTTGAATAGCAGTGGTGATAATGGACATCCCTGCCGTGTTCCTGACCGTAGCGGAAAAGCTTTCAGGTTTTCTCCATTGAGAATGATATTTGCGGTGGGTTTTTCATAGATGGCTTTGATGATATTGAGGTATGTGCCCTCTATCCCTACACTTTGAAGAGTTTTGATCAGGAAGGGATGCTGTACTTTATCAAATGCTTTTTCAGCATCTATTGAGAGTATCATATGGTTCTTGTTCTTTCTTTTATTGATGTGTTGTATCACATTGACTGATTTGCGGATGTTGAACCAACCTTGCAGCCCTGGAATAAATCCCACTTGGTCGTGGTGAATAATCTTTTTAATGTACTGTTGAATCCTATTGGCTAGTATTTTGTTGAGTATTTTCGCATCTGTGTTCATCAAGGATATCGGTCTATAGCTCTCTTTTTTGGTGGGATCCTTGTCTGGTTTTGGGATCAAGGTGATGCTGGCCTCATAAAATGAGTTTGGAAGTTTTCCTTCCATTTCTATTTTTTGGAACAGTTTCAGGAGAATAGGAATTAGTTCTTCTTTAAATGTTTGGTAGAATTCCCCCGGGAAGCCGTCTGGCCCTGGGCTTTTGTTTGTTTGGAGATTTTTAATGACTGTTTCAATCTCCTTACTGGTTATGGGTCTGTTCAGGCTTTCTATTTCTTCCTGGTTCAGTTGTGGTAGTTTATATGTTTCTAGGAATGCATCCATTTCTTCCAGATTGTCAAATTTATTGGCGTACAGTTGCTCATAGTATGTTCTTATAATAGTTTGTATTTCTTTGGTGTTAGTTGTGATCTCTCCTCTTTCATTCATGATTTTATTTATTTGGGTCCTTTCTCTTTTCTTTTTGATGAGTCAGGCCAGGGGTTTATCAATTTTATTAATTCTTTCAAAGAACCAGCTCCTAGTTTCGTTGATTTGTTCTATTGTTTTTTTGGTTTCTATTTCATTGATTTCTGCTCTGATCTTTATGATTTCTCTTCTCCTGCTGGGCTTAGGGTTTCTTTCTTGTTCTTTCTCCAGCTCCTTTAAGTGTAGGGTTAGGTTGTGTACCTGAGACCTTTCTTGTTTCTTGAGAAAGGCTTGTACCGCTATATATTTTCCTCTCAGGACTGCCTTTGTTGTGTCCCACAGATTTTGAACCGTTGTATTTTCATTATCATTTGTTTCCATGATTTTTTTCAATTCTTCTTTAATTTCCCGGTTGACCCATTCATTCTTTAGAAGGATGCTGTTTAGTCTCCATGTATTTGGGTTCTTTCCAAACTTCCTTTTGTGGTTGAGTTCTAGCTTTAGAGCATTGTGGTCTGAAAATATGCAGGGAATGATCCCAATCTTTTGATACCGGTTGAGTCCTGATTTAGGACCGAGGATGTGATCTATTCTGGAGAATGTTCCATGTGCACTAGAGAAGAATGTGTATTCTGTTGCTTTGGGATGAAATATTCTGAATATATCTGTGATGTCCATCTGGTCCAGTGTGTCGTTTAAGGCCTTTATTTCCTTGTTGATCTTTTGCTTGGATGATCTGTCCATTTCAGTGAGGGGAATGTTAAAGTCCCCTACTATTATTGTATTATTGTTGATGTGTTTCTTTGATTTTGTTATTAATTGGTTTATATAGTTGGCTGCTCCCACGTTGGGGGCATAGATATTTAAAATTGTTAAATCTTCTTGTTGGACAGACCCTTTGAGTATGATATAGTGTCCTTCCTCATCTCTTATTATAGTCTTTGGCTTAAAATCTAATTGATCTGATATAAGGATTGCCACTCCTGCTTTCTTCTGATGTCCATTAGCATGGTAAATTCTTTTCCACCCCCTCACTTTAAATCTGGAGGTGTCTTCGGGCTTAAAATGAGTTTCTTGGAGGCAACATATAGATGGGTTTTGTTTTTTTATCCATTCTGATACCCTGTGTCTTTTGACAGGGGCATTTAGCCCATTAACATTCAGGGTAACTATTGAGAGATATGAATTTAGTGCCATTGTATTGCCTGTAAGTTGACTGTTACTGTATATGGTCTCTGTTACTTTCTGATCTACCACTTGTAGGCTCTCTCTTTGCTTAGAGGACCCCTTTCAATATTTCCTGTAGAGCTGGTTTGGTATTTGCAAATTCTTTCAGTTTTTGTTTGTCCTGGAAGCTTTTAATCTCTCCTTCTATTTTCAATGATAGCCTAGCTGGATATAGTATTCTTGGCTGCATGTTTTTCTCGTTTAGTGCTCTGAAAATATCATGCCAGCTCTTTCTGGCCTGCCAGGTCTCTGTGGATAAGTCAGCTGCCAATCTAATATTTTTACCATTGTATGTTACAGACTTCTTTTCCCGGGCTGCTTTCAGGATTTTCTCTTTGTCACTGAGACTTGTAAATTTTACTATTAGGTGACGGGGTGTGGGCCTATTCCTATTGATTTTGAGGGGCGTTCTCTGAACCTCCTGAATTTTGATGCTCGTTCCCTTTGCCATATTGGGGAAATTCTCCCCAATAATTCTCTCCAGTATACCTTCTGCTCCCCTCTCTCTTTCTTCTTCTTCTGGAATCCCAATTATTCTAATATTGTTTCGTCTTATGGTGTCACTTATCTCTCGAATTCTCCCCTCGTGGTCCAGTAGCTGTTTGTCCCTCTTTTGCTCAGCTTCTTTATTCTCTGTCATTTGGTCTTCTATATCACTAATTCTTTCTTCTGCCTCATTTATCCTAGCAGTGAGAGCCTCCATTTTTTATTGCACTTCATTAATAGCTTTTTTGATTTCAACTTGGTTAGATTTTAGTTCTTTTATTTCTCCAGAAAGGGCTTTTATATCTCTCGAGAGGGTTTCTCTAATATCTTCCATGCCTTTTTCAAGCCCGGCTAGAACCTTGAGAATTGTCATTCTGAACTCTAGATCTGACATATTACCAATGTCTGTATTGATTAGGTCCCTAGCCTTCGGTACTGCCTCTTGTTCTTTTTTTTGTGTTGAATTTTTCCGTCTTGTCATTTTGTCCAGATAAGAGTATATGAAGGGGCAAGTAAAATACTAAAAGGGTGGCAACAACCCCAGGAAAAAATGCTTTAACCAAATTAGAAGAGATCGAAAATCGTGAGGGGGGAGAAAGGGGATAAAAAGAGGTTCAAAAAGGAAGAAAGAAAAAAAAAGAAAAAAGAAAGAAAAAAAAAAGAAAAAAGAAAAGAAAAGAATTTAAAAAAAAAAAGGAAAACACCTGAGAAAAATGTAAAAATGAAAAAATATATATATTAGATAAACTAGTAAAAAATCGTTAAAAAAGAAAAAGGTAACAGTTAAAAAAAAAAAAAAAAACTTACCCGAAGGCGAGAAAAGAAAAAAACAAAAAAATGAAAAAGAAAAAAATTGAATTAACTGCAAGACTAAAAAAAAAATCACAGGGAAAAAGCCATGAGTTCCGTGCTTGGCTTTCTCATCCTCTGGAATTCTGCTGCTCTCCTTGGTATTGAAACCGCACTCCTTGGTAGGTGAACTTGGTCTTGGCTGGATTTCTTGTTGATCTTCTGGGGGAGGGGCCTGGTGTAGTGATTCTCAAGTGTCTTTGCCCCAGGCGGAATTACACCGCCCTTACCCGGGGGGCCGGGGTGAGTAATCCTCTCGGGTTTGCTTTCAGGAGCTTTTGTCTCCTGAGCGCTTTCCGTAGAGTTCCGGAGGATGGGAATACAAATGGCGGCCTCCTGGTCTCCGGCCCGGAGGAGCCGAGAGCCCAGGGCCGCACTCCTCAGTGCGCCCTCAGAGAACAGCGCCCAGTTACTCCCGTCTGCCTGACCTCCGGCCGCGCTCCGAGCTCTCCGAGCCTGCGACCAGTTCAAGGTAACACCGAGCTGTGAGCTTACTGTCGGCTCTGTCTCTGTAGCCGGCTTTCCCGTTCCAATACCCGCAAGGTCTGCGACACTCAGACACCCCTGATCCTTCTGTGACCCTGCGGGACCTGAGGCCACGCTGAACCCGCGTGGGCTTCGCCCCGGTTTAGCCTCTGGAGCGATGTCCCTCAGCGGAACAGACTTTTAAAAGTCCTGATTTTGTGCGCCGTTGCTCCGCCGCTTGCCGGGAGCCGGCCCCTCCCCCCGGGGTCTATCTTCCCGTCGCTTTGGATTCACTTCTCCGCCGGTCCTACCTTTCAGAAAGTGGTTGTTTTTCTGTTTCCAGAATTGCTGTTCTTCTTCTCTTCGATCTGCCGATGGATTTTCAGGTGTTTGCAATCTTTAGATAAGCTATCTAGCTGATCTCTGGCTAGCTGAAGCAGTCTCAGCCTGCTACTTCTCCGCCATCTTGACTCCTCCCCAGTCAGTATTTTTTAATATTCCAAAATAATACTCTTTTTCTTTGATGGTTTATTAGTATCTCTTCTTTTCAAAACGAGATACACAGCCTGCTTCACCTTCAGAGAACCATGATTTTTATATATCTCTTTCTAAGTAATCAACAAAAATTAATATATCTAATGTCATATCCTTCTGAGACATTACCTATTGTTAGAATTTACTGAGTTTTCTATTCTGATTTCGTGTACATTATACAAGTTACACATTTTAAACAAGTTTTCAAACTTGGGATAAAACCCTGAAATTGATCTTCTGCTATGAAGATTATCTAGGCTGCTTTGTGATCAGATAACTAACATGAAAAGGTGTGTCTACTGGGTGAGACCAGTCGAGTAAATTCCACCTAACACAACTCTCTTCAACTCATTTAGGCCCTTGAGCAACCGTTTCCTATCTATTAAACAGTGATAATCATAACTGTTTATAAGACAACAGTGAGGGTGAAATGGGAAAATATATATAAAGCATCTGGCAGAGCCTCTAAATGTATAACAAATAGTAGCTTGTTTCTACTTAAAGTATCTTTTTCCTTTGAGAGGCAATTTCAATCATATAGCTTTTCATACTGCATAGAAATCTATCTCACAATACACTTTCTTTAAAAAAACACAATCCAACACTAATAAGATTATATTAATTCTACTCGTATTGTTAATAAGATTACCCCATTCTTCACCACCCCCACCATTACCACCATGATCAAGTTTTGATACTATTACACAGGGCCCACTGAAATCAGTGTTATTGCATCTGTCTGTTGACCGGCAGACTTGCTGGGGTCTGTCTTACTAGGATAATGGGGAAAATTCTACAGACATGTAAACATTCTGTGATCTGCAGACAAGCAACATAGCGTTATGATCACTAGCGAACTTGCTAGAAATGCACAATTTCCAGCCCCACCATAGATTTACTGTATACAAACCTGCATTTCAGTAAGATTCTGAGCCCTTCAAGAGTCAGTAAGAAGAGAAGTGAATTAATGCATTTTGAATGACCCAATTTTTGTGAAATTTCTGAGTGGAGTTTGACACTCTGGGGGAAAAAAAAAAAATTAAAAAATGAAAGGAAATCACAGTCTTACCTTTGTCTCTGACCTATTTCCAGAAGCTTCTCAACATCAGTTTTGGAAGATCTCTCATCATTTTTCAAAGACTGATAAGAAAAGTGGGAAAAGAAAATCTTATTCAAGTGATAAATTGGGGCTCACTTTACTTTTGTCTCTACGGCACAGGTGTGACTGCTCTTCCGTCCTGAAACAAGAAGGTGCAAATGAGGCACGGTGATCGTCAGGGCTCTAAGGGTGCCCACGGGAATTTATGACGCCAAGCACAGGTGCTACCCAGTGGTGAGAGGGAATAAACTGAGCCTCAGCCCTTAGGGGTTCGGTGGAGGGGAAAACGTTCTCCAATACCTAGGTCTCTTTACAAGTGAGTATAAAACACATCTGCTCTTCAGCTGAAGTTTCATTGTGTTCTCTGCAAGCATGTCAAGCCAGCTCTAGCATCGTTTCTACAAATTCACACGGACATAAAAGACCTTTCTGAATCTGCTAAGTAATGACATAATTCACGATCAAAGAAGCCCAAAAGCATGTACCTGTTTGGTCTTGTCTATTTATTATTAATGAGTAATGCAGCAGAATACACAGAAAAACTAAGGTTATGTAAAATTGTAACTGCTCTGACAAGATAGGGCATATAAAGGGGGAAAAATAAAGTATCATCTCAGTCATTAGTGTTTATTTACTCTGGCAAATTCAACATCCACAGACCATGACTTCAAGTAGAAAAGCACACTGAGCTCTTCTCATTACAGAATCCCTCCCATTAAGTCTTCCCTAAGAACTTTCTTATTTGTACTCAATAAACTATTTAACAGGGTAACATATCTTTCTTGATATTAGACGTTGAAACTAAGGAGGAGTGATATTGTTTGCAGGAAAAGCAGCTGTGGCAGGCAGAAAATTGACAATCTTAGGAATGGCAAATACTTTGTTTACTTAATATCTATTTAACAAATACCTTTCATGAATTATGCAAAGTCCTGTGCAGAGGCACAGTGTCTGCCTTCACAAATTTATAGGCTAATGCTAAAATCAGGTAACTTTCATACAGTGGAATCAGCATTCTGATTGGGATGTGATGGGCTAAATCACATGAGAGAAAATTCTTTCTGGGCACCTGGGTGGCTCAGTCAGTTAAGCACCTGCCTTCGGCTCAGATCATGATCCTGGGGTCCTGAGATCAAGCCCCACATCTATAGCCTAGAGCAGGTCACGGAATCTGCTCTTTGACTTCCTTAGGTGAAAATCAGGGATGAGAGTTTTGAAGTGTCTACTTTAGACAGTTACTGGAAAGCTCAAAGGACAAAACAGATGTGGAAAAACAGTTGATGAAAAATACATTAAAACATGCTTATTCATTTATTGACCATCTGTTATATTCTGGGCATTCTGAAGGAAACTATGATCAAGCATATGACTGTCTTCAAGAAATTTAAAACCAAAGAACAAACAAATGAAAAAGAACATGAGATGCAGAAATGGAAAGTGCAGGTACAGACAGGAGTCAGCAAGATATATCTCAGTAGGAGAGCCAGCGTGTTCTTAATTATCATTTACCCAGAAATGCCAAGGGAAGTGGATTATACTTAGAAAATATTCTTAGTTCCTATGAAGATGTTAAAGGTTGAAACACCTACTAACTGATCAGCATAATACTTATTGGTTGACCTGCGTTACCATGCATTACATCCATCCTGGGGCTATGGTTACAGAGAAAAGACTACAAGACTTTAAAGCTCCTATCTTCATGAAGCCCCACTAGAGGAAAGGTGTAGAATGGGCTCTGTAGTATTCACTGTGAGTTTAAAATCTAGAATCAGTATTTATCAGATATATGACCAGGCACTTCCTTGGCCTATTTGAGACTTGTTTCCTCATTTGATGAGTAAAATTTTGTGAAGAGGTTGCTAAGAGGATTTAATAAGATAAAAAATGAAAAATACCTTGTACACTGGCTGACAGGAAATGGAAAAAAGAAAGAAGGGCATTTTAAAAATTGCAAGTACATTCAGTGGTACAATTGTTACCCTTTTAAGAAACATGATTCTATGAAATGATACATTCTTATCAAGCAATTTTTCAAAATGTGATTGGGTGTCTTAACTTAGGCTACCAGTGAGACACTGTGTCCTGGTCACGCACAGGCATCTCACCATATGCATGATAAGAGTTTCAAAGTGCCAGGTGCTTCCTGAGTCTGAGAAGGTGCAGGTGTACTGAACATTTTTTGCAGCCTCATATAATTGGTGAATTTCTACATAATGATAAGGTGCAACTCTGGTATCAGCTTCCTACAGAAATTTCACTTAGTTCCCTTTTCATCCAAGTCAGGGCTTCCCTAATGTTCTATATATTCTTACATCGCAGCACTGTCCTTACCCTGCTGCCTGTCTCTGTACTCTAATGGAATATGGGTGGTTTTCTTCTCTTATTTTTATGTCCTCAAGTTGCAACATAACTTCTAAAACAGGAGCTTGGGCACTGGGCTCCTATACCTGCGCTGTCACCTAATTCTCTCTGTGTCCCCTAGAGCTGCTTAACCTTTCTCTAGGTCTTGTTTTCTTACCTACAGGATGAAACTACCAGTAACCAGAGCAGTCTTTATGTAAAAAATAAAGATTGTACAAAGAATACCTAACACAAGGCCTTGACCATGTTCAATAAGCTTTTATGGCTATGGACACCATCATCATCATTATCATCACCTTCAAGGAAAAGAAAACTAAGGACAGCACTGACTCCACATGGTTCAGAAACATGGTTTTGTGCAGTAACTAATACATAAGCCCTGAAGCCAGATTTTCTGTATTTAAACTGGTTTCTTTTGTGACGTTCAAAAATAACTTATCTTATCTAAGCATAATCCCTCATGTATAATAAGAAAAAAAAAATCACAGCAATAGTACCTATCTTACGGATAGATACATTATGAAAATTAAAATTATGTCCTCAAAAAATTTACTGTTCGCTCAAATATCAAAATATCAGATATTTCAGAAAATTCATCTTATCATACATAGACCTAGTTTTTGGTTGAGATTTCATGGAGTATTAGTACATTTTCATAGATGACTCTTGGACTTTCTAAGACATTTTCCCATTTTAGCAATGAGGATTATTAAAGATTCTTGAGAATTATCCTTTGTGGAATTAAAAGTTCTCTTCTAGAGATCATTCCTATTTTCAACACAGGGGTCAAATTGATCTTAGAAGCTATGAGAGACTGATGGCCTTGCCAAGCACATAATTTTCTCCTTTCTGAATTTGCAAACCACAGATTCCCAGACTGCATTTCAAATGACATTTCTTTTCAAAGCCCATATGATAATAAATAACTCCCTTGGTCAAACCCCAAAACATATTCAAAACTGGTTAAAAAATGCAGGAGTCTTTAATGCTAATTCACCGAGACAAACCAGGTGACTTCTCAGCCTTTGCTGCCCGGAAAATTAGTTTTCATCTCACCTGAAGGTTGACTTTAATTCCATCAAGTTCTCTTGATGTCTTTGTCAGCTGATGGAGGATGTTGGTTCGCTCCTTAAAGACTTCTTTCAGCTGCTTTTCTAGCTCTTCATAGTCCTGTCTAACACAGAAAAAAATCGCATGAGAGCCCCCCAAAAAGTTTCACTGGTCTTCAGCCTCTTTAAACTCTATCACAGGCGCTTGCTTTTCAAACAAAATCTAGATCATTGGAACCTTAATTACTAGGATGTTTTGTTTTCCCTCTTCCACCTAAAAGGAAAAAAATGGGAAACAAAACAGTTTTACAACAAAGGTTTTATTTTGCATTAAGCGTTCTCTAAACCACAGAGAAAGTCCTGAACAATACTGTCTTTGACAGCTTGAAGATGGTTCATTAGGTACCTCTCGGAAACAGTTATTTTCCATGACATCACCACACTTCTTCCTAAGGTCTTTGACACCTTACAACATGAGATATGACCTGAACCAATGTATTTCAAATATTTAGACAGGTTCTGACTGTGGGGAGACATACTTGTGGGTAGAGTCAGGGCAGAACGTGGGGGTCTTGCTTCATCTCTGTAGGTAGGGAGGAAGCCCAGAGAAAAGACAGCCCTTCCCAAACATGTCTAAGAATCTCTATTGCTATTAAAGAGGTAATGGGGAAAAAACAAAGTATCTATGAAATCAGTAAATAAATACAGTAATTAGAGTAAAATTTGAACAGATTGTTAACGAGTTTCAGGAAGGAAAGACATTTAACTCCATATCATCTGTACATATTTTTTTCTTACTTTTCTCCTATGGTCTTTGTAAGACCAGTACTGTAATTCTCATTTTGTAAACATAAAATAATTGAGCTCAGAAGGATCGAGTTACTGCTCTAAGATCCTATTCAAGGAATAAATGGGCAAGTAGTGTGTGTTTGTGTATATTTATGTATGTTATGGCAAGTGTGTGTGTGTATAGGGAAAATGTAGACAAGGAAAATGATCGTTCTACTTGCATTTCTTTCCTTAGGGATCATCTGACTATGCCTTCTACCCATTCATATTTTGGGTTAGTTTTTGTAACAGCTTGCTGGGGCTGCTGTCACAAAGTAGTACAGAATGGGTGGCTCAAACAACAGAAATTTTTTTGTCTCACAATTCTAGAGGCTAGAAATTCAAAATCAAACTGTTGGTAGAGTTGTTTCCTTATGAGGCCTGTGAGGGAAAATTCTGGCCCAGGCCTGCTCTTTTGGCTTGCAGATCATATCTTTCCCCTACATGTCTTTACATGGTCTTCTGTGTGTGACTCTGTGACTAATCTTCCCTTTTTATAAGGACTCCACTCATATTAGTTTAGAGCCCATTCTGGTGACCTATTTAAACATGGTAGCTTCTATCAACACCCATCCCCAGATGATGTTATATCTAAGGTACTGAGGGGTGAGGGGGACTTCAACATATGAATTTTGGGGGATACAACTCAACCCATAACAGTTATTTCATCTATTGATTTAAAGAAGCTCCTGTCCAGTAAGGTTTTTAACTGTCATTATAGCGAAGATATTTTCCATATCTGTTATAGATTATTACATTTACTAACTCCCCAATTTCTTTTTAAATATACATGGGGATAAGTAATTTCCTTTATGGTGTCTGTACTGCTCTTACACCAATAGATCTTCTACATGCCAATAGTGTTCTTTAAAAGTGGTTGTGAAGATATATTGGGTAATTGTTCCTAAACTACAAAATTTATTTTGGAATATATTGTATTAATGTATTTTTCATGTATGTATATATGAAAAGATGGCAATATAATTTAGATAAGCATAGCCAATTGTATTAGCACAGTTGTGACAATCCTTTCTCCACTGATTTTGAAATGAGGTTTTCTGATGTGCCAAATTCCTTTTTACTGTATGTTTTGGAACTTCTGTTAGGATGTATTGATGAATTGGTTGCAACACTAAATCATAGATTAATTATTAAAGCCTTGTGCTACAATTTGTTACTTCCTATATTTTCCCCTTATTGTTTTTATTCATAGTTGCATTGATACATTTTCTGTATCTGTGTATTCTCAGTGAATTTTAGATTCAGTTTGTCCATTTCAAAAAACTCCTATAGGGAATTTAATTGAAACTGCATTCATATTATAGTTATATTTAAGGAAATACATAACAAAAGGGTAGCTTTCAATCCAAAGACAGATGGTTTCATATATTATTTTAGGACTTTTATATGATTCAGCAATGCTTTAAAGTTACTTCAAAGTAACTTTTGCTCATTTCGTGTTAGACTTATTGCTGTTAATGTGGTGGATTTTTCCACTCCACTGCCTACATGAATGTTGCTGGCTTCTTTTTTTTTTTTTTTTTTAATTAATTAATTAATTTATTTATTTATTTTTTATTTCCAGCATAACAGTATTCATTATTTTTGCACCACACCCCGTGCTCCATGCAATCCGTGCCCTCCACAATACCCACCACCTGGTACCCCAACCTCCCACCCCCCGTCCCTTCAAAACCCCCAGATTGTTTTTCAGAGTCCAACTTTGACTAAGTTGATCTTGATTCCAGGTATCTTATGAAAGAAAAGTAGTATTAAACAAAGTAACTATAACAAGGAGCTGCTAGTTGATTTGTTTTTTTTCAAGTGGACGGCAATATTATCTTTCAATAATACCATCTCTTATTCTCATAACTCTTATTTCTTTCCTTTTTGCTAATTATACTGGCTAAGACCTTCTAAACAATGCCAGGTAGAGAAAATGATAGTAGACCATCTAATTTGTTTGTGACTTTACGATAGCTATATTAATTATGTTTCATCAGCGAGTAAATGTATGTGAATACTTGCTGCAATTTTCAGCTGATACTACTGTTTTCAGGTCATTCTTTTTAAATAAGAATTCTGCTGAGTTGTAGCACTTATGCAGAAAAGAACTACACAATCCCCAGGACACATTTCATGAACTCTCACAAAGTGAACACAGAATAAATTTTAAAAATGAACCATGCACCCTAGATGATAATTCTTTGACTTCACCCATTTATTACATTCGCTCTCTTCCCCAAATATAACCGATATTTTTATTTCTACTACTTCATAATCACTTGCCTATGTCTGAAATTTATGCAAATGTTAAATGCCTGTTATTTGATTTGTTTTATACAACATGGAGTTTGTGAAACTCGTCCATATTATGTGGAGAAATAGTGTGTTAGTTTTTATCACTGCATAGTATTGTAATAAGTAATTATATTGCAATGCATCTATTCTAATGCCAACAGATACCTTTTTCCCCAAGTTTTGACTGTTATGAATATGAATATTTCATAGGCCTTATATTTAACATACAAATACATGTATGCCAAGTACATAACTAAGAAAGGAATTGCTTCATTATAGAAAATACATTTTCAGCTTCAGTAAATACTGCCAGAGAATTTTCTAAATCAGCTATATCACAGAAGAGGTGAAGAATTTCAATTGCCTCAAAGTCTTATAAACTGTGGTATTGTCATTATTTTTAAATTTCCAGTCACTCTACTGGTTGTACAATAGTACTGCATTTTTAGCTGTAATTTATATTTTACTGGTGATCCAAAGTGAGTACCTTACAAAAAATGATATTTAAATATGATTTTTTTAAAAAAGACTTTATTTGAAAGAGAATGAGTGAGAGAGCACACAAGCAGGGAGAGGAATCAAGGGAAAGAGAGAAGCAGACTCCCACTGAGCAGGGGAGTCAACCTGAAGCTCAAACCCAGGATCCTGGGATCATATCTTGAGCCAAAGGCAGATGCCTAGCTGACTCAGCCACCAGGCACCTTAAATATTATTTTTTATAAAATGCCTGCTCATGACTTTTGCTTTTTGTGCATTGGTTTGCCCATTGCTTATTATTTATTTGTAGGTGATATTCATATAGTCCATACATGAGCTCTTTGATGGTTAAGTGTATTGAAGTGTATCGAAAACATAATTACCTCTCCTGCTGTTGGAATTTTCAATCTCTTAATGATGTCTTTTGATGAATACACATTGATAATATAAGTATAGATCAAATTATTCATCTTTTATATTCAGAGCTGTTCACTGGAGTTGTACCACTTAATTTTGTAATTGTATGAAAAATATTTTTATCTGATTATAAATATTATGTCTTACAAACATTTAAAATGATATATTGCTAGCATATTAAAACATGGATCTTTGTATGATTTTGCATTCAGCAAATTATCAACTATAAAAATTATTTGTGGAGCATTTTGTATTTTCTTACAAGTATAATCATATTGTCTGCAAAGGTATTTCTTATTTTTTCAATCCTTAAGTCTTTTATTTAAATTCTTTATCTTACTTTGCTATCAAGGACCGAGGATTGTTCTACAATGTTCAGTAAAATGTGTAATAAACACATCCTTTGTTTATTCCAAATTGCAGGGATAGAGACACATTTTTCTTATTCCAGACTGCAGCAGGAAAAACTTTTAAGACCACAAATATGGTATTTCCGATAGGCTTTTTTAGTTAACTTTTCAATTTTTTAAAATCAGATATAAAAAAATGCTTTATTTTATTTTTGGTTTCTAAATCTGTTCGGTTTTAATCATGAGTGGGATCTGAATGCTGTCCAATATTTTAGTTTTTTATTTTCTTTTTTTTTTCATTGTGGTGTATGTTATTTGCTTACAGCTCTTCTGTTCCTCCCACCCTTGGCCACCTTACACATGTAGGCAGGAGAGAACCCTCCACACCATTCATTTGGTCATGTGACTCTTCAACAGAATGTAAATGGACAGGACACGTTGAAGACTATAAATGTTGTCTGTCTAATTTGGCTTAGTTTCTCATTCTCCTGTTAATGGCCCCATGAAGAAATTCCCCCAGATAACTCCTGCAACTTCAGGCTTCTTCAGAAAGAAAACATATACAGCAAACCTGAATTTGATTCATACTCTGAAGCAGACACACCCTAGGGATGCTTCAACATGAGTTGAAAACTGAATTTGATTGTAAACCATCAATCAGACTTTCAGAGTAATTTGTAATGTAGCAGTGTCGCAGGAAAAACTGGTCTCACAAATGTATCCATTGAGATGATCACATACATTTTTTCTTTTACACTATTGATGTGCTGGATTATACGGATTCATTTCACATATGATTAATGACTACATTAAATCAAACTGTCATTACTGAAATCAATCATTTTGTTGGTTATATACAATTCTGTTAGATTCAGTTGGTTACTATTTTGTTTAGGATTTTTACATTTATTGTCATGGGAGAAATTTAGTTATAAAGTCCTTTGTACTCAAATCCATATAAAACTTCGTATCTAGATTATGTTTAGCTCATAAAAAATTGGAACGTGTGCCTTCTTTTCCTATTATCTGAAAGAATTTGTGTGAGACTGACAGTATTTCTCACCTGAATGAGTAGAATTTACATGTAAACCATCTGGTTTGCAGTTTCCTTTGTGAGAAAGTCTTTATTTACAGATTTAACACTTTAAGCGATATGGACTGTTCAGATATCCTTAACTGTCCCTATGTCAATATTAGTAATACTCATTATTTTTAGAAATTTGTCCATTTTATTGTCATTCATTTATTTCATGATTCTTAATGTCAAAAATTTGGCCTAAGCTCATCTAGGCATGGCTCCTTCAGGCTGGGCTTGCTTTTGCTTCTGTGATCATTTCCTGGTCAAATAAATGGCTCTGTTTCTGTGGTTGACTCACTATCAGTTGTGAGTGAAGATAGTGTCTCATGGGTCCCTCATCACCAAGAAAGTTAGCCTGTGCTTATTCATATTCCAATTGGTTAGGGTGCCAAGAAAATCAGCAAAAATAAAGATTTAGGCTTCGGAGTAGTATGACATCCCATCTGCCATACTGCCTCTGTCACAAAGCAAGTCACAAGTTCAGGACACATTCAAGAGGCAGAGAAATACACTTCATTTCATGAGAAAATGTTTAAAATCATATTGTAAATGAGTGTACAAGAATGGTAGTGCTCATATTTCTAAATAATCTACTGCATAGCCTCTGTTGTTAACTTCTTAGTACTTCATTTCTCAGAGATTAGTCCTTTGAGTACTTGCCACCTTGCACACTAGTAATCCTCCAGTACCTTCAAAGGGATTTGACATTTTGTTCAGTTTTCCCACTGGTGTCAATGTTGACAATAAATATGTTCAATTTCACTCAAGATGGGAGTTCGGGGGCCATTATTTAGCTAATTATTTTCTTTTGTTCTCAAAGACAATCAGCTGTTTGATTCAATCCCATCTCTTCTCTAACTCTGAATATTTGAACACTTTTACTTGTAACTACTGTCCTAGCTCAAGTCCTAATTATCTATTTATAGCACTATATATTAATTGATTTCTTTTCTCAATCCATTTAATGAGCTGCTCTCAAATCAGGTTTTCTGAACTTACAGTTCTATTGGCATCAACTTAACACTTAAAATATTGGTGCTCTTTGGTTTTGTCAAGGTCAAGGCCATCTTCCCTCTGGCTTGAAATGACCTTTATTCTCCTTCCGTTTCCTCTGCTCAGTTTCCGTATCTTTCCTCTTACATGTGCCATATTTAATTATCAATCAAAGAATATTTCTCGAAAATCTTTAAATGTAGTTTTGTCTATTTTCATTTGCATGAATTAACTGAAACTGAAATTAAAATGAATTTAAAGATTCTCACATCAACCTGGAGTGCCTTCACCTACTCTTGTCAATCTAGATAGAAAAATCACCTCATCTCCCTTTCTCCAGGGAGCTATATAGTTCCTTTAGAGCTATATAGTTCCTTTCTTTTCAGAATTTGGATGTCATATATTTTATCCACTCCTTCATTTTGAAATTAATTATCAGATAGTATGTTTAATAAATAATTACACACTAGTCTGTATAGAATAATGAATGCTTAGAACTATGTATCTCTTCCTTTTTCTACTAATATTTACTTAATTTAATGATGATCCTAGGTCAGGCCAGCGGGAGCTCCTACAAACTGGTTTCTGTGTCCTGAGACTTGTCCTCACCATCCTTCAAATCCTTCCTTACAATTTTTGCTCCTTTGCTATCCTGTCAGAATGAATATTTCTCACTTTATTCTTTTTTTTTTTTAAGATTTTATTTATTCATTTGACAGACAGAGAATACAAGTAGACAGAGAGGCAGGCAGAGAGAGAGGAAGGGA
Organism: Mustela erminea; assembly: GCF_009829155.1. NCBI lineage: Eukaryota > Metazoa > Chordata > Mammalia > Carnivora > Mustelidae > Mustela > Mustela erminea. The sequence continues at coordinate 77,507,848 of NC_045622.1, read as the reverse complement.
AGCAGGCTCCCTGCTGATCAGAGACCCAAATGCGGGGCTCAATCCCAGGACCCCGGGATCATAACCTGAGCCGAAGGCAGAGGCTTAACCCACTGAGCACCCAGGCACCCCTCTCACTTTATTCTAAATGCAAAAATTATAAAAATAAAGCTTATCTTGGAGTAATGTTTTAATGTTTCCAATTTACTTTGTTTTTTAAGCTTTTGTTTTAAATGAAAAAGTCTTCCAGAGTGTTTCCAATGTCTTCAGATTTAAGCCTCATAAAATTCAAAGATCTGGAGTAGTGTCATAAGATCTTAAGGTTTGCTTTCCCACAGAAATATAACAAAAATAATAATTGCAGAAATGCAAACCTCTGTTCAACAGATTTGCAGTGTTTCTACCTACATTTAAAGAATCACTTATTATGGCAGCCATAACCATAGTTCCCTGTCATTTATTCTTTTTTTTTTAATATTTTATTTATTTATTTATTTGACACAGAGAGAGAGAGAAAGAGAGAGAGAGACAGTGAGAGCAAGAACAGAAGCAGGGGGAGTTGGAGAAGGAGAGGGGAAAGCTGGCTTCTCGCTGAGCAGGGAGTCTCTGGGATCATGACCTGAGCCAAGGGATGCTTAAATGACTCACCCTCCAAGGTACCCCCTGTCATTTATGCTTAAAAAAAACACCATCCAGTATTTATTATATACAAGTATATAACAGACACGGCAGATGTTTTACATAGATGATTAATTCTCATAATTTCCCAGAAATGTAAGTGATATTACATTCATTTCACAAGCAAGAAAGCACAGGTTCAGAATAATTTCTCCAAGGTCACAGTAAATGACTGGTTTTCAACCCTGGATAACTTTGATGACAAAATATCACATTATATGGTCTCTATAAAAATTATGGACCCTGTAAGTATTTTCTTGGTTCCTCCTACAGGTAAGAATCTTTGAGAAAAACAAAACAAAAAAAAATTAGCAATACATTATCCCTAATCCAATAGCATGTAATATACAGGAACGAAGAACCCACATCATGATGAGGATAGCATATGACAAAATGTGACAGGAGTAAGGCATTAGGAGAGATCAACTTCAGGTTAAACAATTATGAAAAATTTCATGGAAAAAACATATTTGTGTTGGGCCTTGAATGACACATAGGATTATTAAATGCAACAGAGGGAAAGGTATCCTAAGCAGAGAGAATGACATAGGTAATGACAATGTATAAGGGAAGTGCTGAGTGTATATACATTATAAACCAGCAAACAACATCATCTAAAGTGCATATAGGGTACTCACTGAACCACTGGTAAAACCTGAAGAAATTGGTAAAATTCAAATATCAAAACTCTTAAACACCATGCTCAGGAGTTTTAAATACTTTCTATAGGTGATTTATTTCTCTGTGAAATGCCAAGAAATATGTATTTAGGAATATATATATAGTCAGATTAATAACTCAAAAGTATATCAAAAGGAAGAAAGATTTAAATTATTCTCCCTGCAGTTGTCAAAGCTGTTCCAAAGTATATATTGTTATATTTCATAGGCAAGCAGATTGAATAAAAATGACTTTGACTTGGCTTGGCCATGGGGCATTGCAGCATGGGAAACACTTACAATGTCTGCCCTCAGGAAATTCAGAAGAACTCTGAAACTCCTCTGAATTTTGACAGAAAGGTCATGGACTGTTTTGTTAAAAGACCTTTGTATTACCTAAAGGCACTCATTCCCTTTTCCTTTTATCAGACTCAACAGTCCATGTGACCACCAGGATGTTTGCAAGGTAATTTTCTTTCAAGGTCTACCAGTATGAACGAAGGGAAGCCAAAGCTGACTATAGATGTGTGGCAGAATTCATTCTGTGCCCCTGTGTAAAAGACAGCTAGAAAAGCATCCTTTGGGAGAAAGAGGTTCTCACATATAAATATAGTCAAAACCTGAAGTATCACAAGTCTTTTGGCTAGAGTATTTTAAACTAAAAAAACAAACAAACACAAACAAACAAAAAAACAAACAAAAAACCCCCACAACTCCCAACAATCCTACACTTGAGAATGTATTCATAGAAATAAAAGTCCTGGGCCTTGCAAACATAAATTTAAAGGGGCATTAATCATAAATATCTGGAAACAAAATAAGAGTTCTGGATAAATCATGTTATGTACACTGACAAGACTCTCCCTGATCAAACTTTAGTCAAGTTCCTCAGCATCTGCCAGGACCATAGCACCAAGTTGTGGCAGGAATCTTGCTAATCAGTTTAGCCAGAATTCCCACCTCCAGTATCTGGGCATCTTGGATACTAATATCTGACATTTTCAGTCTGCTTTCAGTAAGAATCCTGGGTTGACCAGAACCCTCCCATATTCCTAATGTTTCTTCTTCATCATTTTCCATCCATTGACCTCACCCCACTCCTTAGCAGGAAATCCCTTTTTGTCCATGCTGTATGTAAAGTTGAGCTCAGTTCTATACAGAGATCTTTTTTTCCTCAACTGCAATAGTCCCTGAGTAAAAATCTGTGTTTTTGTTTTTTTTTTTTAATTGCTTCAACTACTGTCTGGTTCTGATTTTCTTTGACAACATGATACACTATATTATTTTAAGGTTAAGTTACATGTCAATTAGAGCCGTGAGTTATGTTTAAGTAATAAGAGGAAAAATTAAAAGTGTGATGCATTTATATAACAGTAGTAACAATGAATCATGCTCTGTGAATGTACAAATATATGTTTGTGTCTGAATGTGCCTATATAGATAGGATCATGTTAGTAAGCATACAAATTTGAAATCAAAAAGGTTAAGAATTGGCAGAGGAGGGTTGCAGGGAGAGGAAATTTATGAAAGGAAGGTATGAGCAAACAAAGAAAAGAAGAAGATAGACTTTGTTGTTTTTATATAAAATTATGCATGTGTGTGCATGTGCATAAAGACCTCAGGATTTGACGAATTTATGCCAACAACATTTATTAAGTTCAGCAGTGAAGACAGGGTGGGATACATTCTTAATGAATGACTGAGGTAGTAAAAATCCTTTGTGATTAAAGAAATCCATATCAGAGAAAGGATGACTAGACTACCTTCAAAAACTAGTAAATAATTTCAGAAGGGTTTGCTATAGTATTGGCATGGAATATGAGATCATTAATCACGGAGAAAAATAGTCCTGCCGATACACAATCAAAGTGTTAAGCTTTTATTAACTTCATGTATCTGTACAGAAATACATTTCACCAGGAGTAGAGGAATCCACAACTTTGCATTCTGTTTGATGCATGAAATGAATCTTGTCCTTGGTGACTCTGACTGATAGGAGTTATATTGATTTTGCAAGCTTCTTATGCTGAGTGGTTTCAGATCCTTCCATTCTGCAAATTGTATGTAGTCAGATTCTAAAGCAAGGGGGAAGAGAGCTATAAGGCCTGCATGGTATCTGTGATTCTACAGAGGGAAAAGTCCAAAGGCATCTTTAGAATAATAAAATCACCACCTTCCGTTTATATTAATCTCTTCCTTTCAGGACTTCACAGTTTCGGAAACCTCACCCCACTGATTTTCACTTTCACTCTAGAAGACACTGGCAGAGACCTATTAAAATGTTAAATGGTTCTGATCACAGCAAATGATAATCACAGGGGGCAAAAGGAAACACTCACCAGAGGTGTGAATTTCTATTACTTTCCAAGGGGGAAACATCTAACAGGAGAAATGGATCCTGGCTCATGTTTACTCAATTTCTCATGTTCCGAGGATCTGATAAAAACTGGCACCCGGGAGAGGCAGACACTACGGCTGCTATCACTCCACAAGCTCCTCTCCTTAGACTCAGGACTCATGGAAAGAACTAGATTCTCCCTGAAGTTCCAAGCTCCTCCCTTCTCTCCTCTTTTGAGCCCCACAGATATAAATACGGTAACATTTGCAGAAATAATGAAGGGGCAGTGGAAGGCTGTGCACACTTCTTTCAGTAATCAGCTCTGCCAAATATTTATGATTCAGTGGGTGGGACCCATAAGCAAAAGAGGCTGATACCTAGAAAGAGTTTTCCTAATCATTACTGAACATTTTGGAGTATCCCGCAATCGTATCTTGAGATAAAACATACTAGATAAAACATACTTTTGTACTAAATATGAATAGGAGCATGCTAACTACAAAACGTAAGTACAATTGCAAAAAACAAACAAACAAACAAAAAAAGAAGTACACTTACCTCTCTCTGCAGTTTCATCTCCCTTCTATTACTCTATATTCTAGATAAAATACATTTTGTTCTATTTCCTGGATATTCTGTACTCTTTCATAACTCTGCATATTATTGTCTTCTCCAAGAATGACGTTTAGACTCATTCTAAGCAAATAAATTCTTTTTACCCTTCCAGAATGTGCTTAATATGGTTGGCTGCCTAGCCACTAATCCTTTCCTCCTCTCTCTTACTGGCATAATCTGCCCACATTAGAGGTTGCAAATGCCACCTCTATAATTTCTCAGTTTCCAGCCACGTCATATGATAGATTTAGACAATAAGAGATAAGAAGTCACCTAGGTCTTCAGGAATTGTTTTTCCCATTACAAATAGAGGTTTTTAAAAAGGGAAAAATATTAAAAAGGGAAATACTTGGTTGCCTTGACAATCTTGTGCTTCTCCTTCCCCGTTCCCTAAATGATTGGAAACACAAGACATTATTTAGGGAACATGAGACGTTTAGGGAATCATTTAGGGAACATGAGACATTATTTCCAAAGACAGAAGAGAAGCCAGCTTGCTGAAGATTGATAACCTGAAGCATAAAAAAAAAAAAAAAATGTTGGCACTTAATGACATAATTAGGCTGTAAGGCCGTCTCTAAAGGCTCCAACGTGCAGATTTTTTGTTACACGCTGCTCTTAAATGCTTTTATTTCTAAGTCTCCATCAGGTTTTTGAGTGAGAATATCTGAATCTATCCAAATTATTCGTATGTGTTGTGAGTTCCAGACTATCAGCATTGTCTAGGAACTCAGTGGAAGTGCAAATTATTAAATCCCACTCAAGAGTTTCCGAATCAGAATCTCTTGCAGCGAGGTAGAAACCAGAAATCCGTTTTAACAAGCTTTCCAGGTGATTTTCACAGGCCTTAAGGAGGAGGAGCATTCCAGACTGCTAAAAATTAACATAACTTCTCAACAATTGCTTTAAGTGAATCTTGTGCACCCTTTTATTAAGTTAATTGCCTAGGATTTCCCAACGGACCTGATTTGTAATCAGCTTTGTATTAGGCCGCTAATGTTTTCAAAAATGGTATGCATGAAGGGATAATATAAGGTAGAGGTGGTTTTATTGTTTTGTTTTTGTTTGTATTTTTTTAATAAAGGTGGTGATCACCTGAATACTTGTCCTGTTTTCTCACCTCTTTATATCCTTGTCATTTTGTACCTGCTCAACTTCTCATCCTTCTTTCCTCCTCCCAGTATGGCTAGCTTCCTAGGGTACTCATCTGGTCACCCCGCTTCTTAAAGAAATGCTCTTCTGCTATAGAGGCCCCTGAAAAATCGGACTCCTTTTTAACAACACTCTGCTAACACAAATACTAATGTACGACATTGTATGGTGACAGATGGTAGCTACCCTTGGGGTGAGTCTAGCATAATATATACAGTTGTCCAGTCTCTCTATGCTACACCTGATGCTAATGTAACATTGTGTGTCAACTACAATTTACAAAAAAAAATACTAACATGCTATAGAATTTATTTTATTACTATGCAAACACGCACTTTTAGTTCTCAGTTTCTTTGATTTTTTAATTCTCACTCTTAAGTGTTCTTGCCTTCTTCAAGTCTCTGTACAAACGTCAACCCCTTGTAAAACATCCTGGATGACCACCCAACTTAGGTATAACTAGTTTTTTGGTATTATTTCCTATTTACACACATCATCATATGTATCTTCACTATATTACTGATCACATTACAGCATAATGATCTCTATAGAGTTAGTTTCTGATTATGAGTACAATGCACAATTATTTTAGAGAATGTATAATCTACATAAAATGTGAAAAAGTATCAATAAATATATTTGATTTTATAATTCAAATATAAGCCCAATTTATCAAATCTTTAATTATATTTCAATAATAAATTGATAAAAGTGGTAGATTCTCATACCTTACATATAAAACAGAAAAATTCAAAACTATAATACTGTTTTTTTTTTTTTTAACCCGGCAGTTAATAATTAGAATACTCATTAAAAATACAGATTCCGGGGCGCCTGGGTGGCTCAGTGGGTTGAGCTTCTGCCTTCAGCTCAGGTCATGATCCCAGGGTCCTGGGATGGAGCCCCGCATTGGCTCTCTGCTCAGCAGGGGGCCTGCCTCCACCTCTTTCTCTGCCTGCCTCTCTGCCTACTTGTGATCTCTGTTTGTCAAATAAATAAATAAAATCTTTAAAAAAATACAGATTCTTGGGCCCCACTACAGACAAACTGTATGTGAATTTCTAAGGGAAAGGTGTTAACAGCTAAGTTTCTGATCACTTTGATCACTTCATAAGAGACAGTCTAAAAGCAGAATTATTTTATCAAATAGTATGAACTTAAATGACTCAGATTATAATTGCCAAAGACTTCCCATAAAATTTCACTAATGGGTATACTTACCATCTTGGCATGAAAATGTCTACTATAGGTTGTGAGACTTTCACCAAAGACCAAGAATTGTTATTCTTCTTATAGATACGGGCAGAGGATTAGTTTCCTAAAACTGTCATAAGAAATTACCACAAAACGAGAGGTTGAAAAATTTATTCTAGGACAGTTGTGGAGGCTGGAAGCCTGAAATCAAGGAGTACGCAGAAGCCTCAAGAGAACAATTCTTCCTTTCCTTTACCAGATTCTGGTGACCTCACTGCTTCTTCCATGGGGCCTGTATGATTCTAATCGGTGCCTTCATCCTTACATGACCTTCTCTGCTGTGTGTCTGAGTCACAAATCTCCCTGGACTTTTCTCTTTTAAGGACACCTGTCATCGGATTTAGGACCAACCCTATATCAACTATTTAGATCTGATCTTTAACTTAAATCTGTAAAAAGCCTTTTGTTTTCCAAATACATTCACATTCACAGGTTCTGAAGGTTAAGACATGACGTTTATCTTTCCAGTGCCACCATTCAAATTATTACAGATGGAGATACATGAAAGATTTTAAAATTACAAGTGATTTACAAAAAATAGCATCTCTTCTTTTAACCTGGACTTTCGGTTAATTATGTAATTTAGATCTCTCCTATGGCACCGTGTGTGCGTGTGTTTCCCAAATAAAGCAACCATTCGTGGGCTTTGACTATTTTTGACTTTCTGGACTAACTTTGACTATTGGTAATTCAGTGTTTTATCATTAGTTGTCATTAGAAGAAAATCAATTTTATTCCTCTGATGCCTTAACTACATATTAAATTATATACTTAAGTCTTCCCTCCTGTTTTCTCTTATTCAAGTATGTACAATGTTTCTGCACATTCCTGTTAAAAATGGGCTAGAAGCTGGATGTGGAAATTTAAAATAAACCATTTGTAAGTAGAGATACTCTATTACTGTCTCATGTGGTGTATTTAAAACATCCATATGACAAATGATCAGTGGAAGACCAGGACAGGCTCTGTATTTGGGTGGGTCTGTAGGAGTGTGTTTTGCCTCTGCTCTGCACCCCCTGCGCTGGTATCATCCCCAGCCCACAAACACTTTACCAACAGAGTCTACCAACAGAAGGCGGTTTGAGCCCAAACCAAGCTGCCTGCTATTCAAGGCCAAGTCTGCAATAGCGGTAGTCAAAGGACATCTGTGGGCCATGAGGAACAAAAAAAGATGTGAAATGGGAGACATAAGGGAATTTAATCAATCTGAAAAACAGATATGAATCATAATACTCAGAAAAACTTTCAATTGCTCATCCAACACCACCTGACAACCAATAAGCTCTTCTGTGTTTTCTATCTGGTATTTTTAGGAATGGTGCATTTGATACAGGGTCTTGTCCAAAATACTACATAAACCTACACACAGATGGCATGTACACGTGCGCACACATACACAGTGTCCTGGCTTTATAGACCGTTGTTTTTTTGTTTGTTGGTTTGTTTGTTTGTTTTAAGAATTTATATGAGAGAGAGAGAGAGAGCGAGCAAGTTCAAGTTGGGGGGGGCTAGTGGCAGAGAGAGAGGGAGAAACAGGTTTCCTGCTGAGCAGAGAGTCAGATGGGTTTGATCTCAGGACTCTGAGATCATGACTTGAGCCGAAGGCAGATGCTTAACTGACTGAGCCACCCAAATGCCCCTATAGACTGGTTTTAATGAAACCTCTGCCGCATAGTAGTTCTGTGAATTGGGCCACTTCATTCATACCTTAGGGCCTTATTTTCATATTTGAAAATTGGATATATTTATAACCTTTCTTGAAGGACCATTGAGAAAATTTTTGTAAAAGATAGCAGATGAGGGAAGAAAATGAGTAAGTGACTTCAATTGTTTTCCCTTCCTTCTTTCCCTCTCATTTTCCTTTTTTAGCAAAATACTTTTAATTATTTAGATCTGTAAAGATGGCCCCAGAAGACAGTGTTAAACAGACAAGTGGTTTTTTTTTTTGTGGAGGGGAGGAGGGTTACAAAGCGAATTTACAGATATGGAATCTATCTGTAACTGAATGAATAATGAGGTTTAATTATAGATACAAATGACTTCCCATGAGGAACCAAGGGCTGACTGAGGATGAATGTTTTGTCTATAGTCAACAGCTAGTGGGTGATAGATTTGAAATATTCAAGCTGAGTTTAACTCCAGAGTCTGGCTATTAAACACCTAGTACTAATTATTCGTATCAGTCAAAGATCAGCATAGCAGTAGTCCATATATTCTTGAGAATGTTCCATATGCACTTGACAAGAATTTTTATTCTGCTGTTTTAGGATGGAATGCACTGACTGTATCTGTTAAGTCCATCTGATCCAGTGTGTCATTCAAAACCATTGTTCCCTTGTTTATTTTGTTTAAATGATCTGTCCATTGATGTAAGTAGGATGTTAAAGTTCCTACTTTTATTATATTATTATCAATTAGTTCCTTTAGGTTTGCTATTGATTGTTTTATACATTTGGGTGCTCCCATGTTGAGTGCATAAATATTTATAATTGTTGGGGCGTCTGGGTGGCTCAGTGGGTTAAACCTCTGCCTTTAGCTTGGGTCATGATCTCAGGGTCCTGGGATTGAGCCCCACATCAGGCTCTCTGCTTAGTGGGGAGTCTGCTTCCCCCCTTCTCTCTCTCTGTCTCTCTGCCTACTTGTGATCTCTCTCTCTCTCTCTGTCAAATAAATAAATACTTAAAAAAAATATTTACAATTGTTATATATTCTTGTGTGACTGCCCCCTTGATGATTATATAATGCCTTTCTCTGTCTCTTGTTAGAGTATCTAAATAAGTCTAGTTTTTCCAATATAAGCATTGCTACTCCAGCTTTCTTTTGGCATTCCATTTGTGTGGTAAATGTTTCTCCATCCCCTTACTTTTAATCTGCAGCTATCTTTAGGTCTAAAATGAGTCAGCATGTAAAAAAAAGTTGGATTAAAAAAAAAAAATCCAAAAAGGGAAAGGAGAGGTAGCCTGAAGGAGTCAGTATGGGGGAGAGGGGAAGTGAAGAGGGGATAATAAGTAGAAAGATAGAAGGAGAGAAATTACTCGGAAAATGGTGGGAACCAGGAAGTAAGGAAAAGAAACTTCATACACAGAAAATACTTCACAACAGGTCGAGACAGAGACTTTCAAAACTAAGGCAGGCTTATAAAGTATTCAATGTTGCGCTGTTTTCTGAGTTTTGCCTGGTGCTCACTCTGTCATCACCCACAATTTTCAGGATCCATCTCATGTTAGCTGTATTTTGGGAAGTACTAAAAGAAAGTGGGTGCCCCCTACTCTGCCCTCTTCTCGTGACTACGCACAAGGGAGTCAAGAACTGAGAGAGAGCAACACAAAATGAGAGAGAGAACGGCGGCAAGCAGTGTTTAGTGGAAGCAAGGAATCTTCGCAAACCTTCAGAACAGGTGGGGGACCTCAGAGCCCCAGTGTTACTAAAGGGAGAGGCAATGCATTTTCCTCTTCCCACGGATGGAAAGGAGACTCAAAACTTCTTTTTAATACATAGCAGAGAATAGATCCTGAGTCTTGGCAACTCCCACAGAGCCCGCCTTTCTGTAATAACAAAGTAAGTAACATGCTCTCAACATTCATTAAATGTTACGTTAGCAAGTTTCCTACCTCTTGCCCCCACCCCAGTACGGCCAACATCGTAGAAAAAGTAGCCATTATCATTTTCATAAGATTATAAAACAGGACATTGGCTTCCAGGCAATTTTCTGTGCCTTAGGACTATTCTTCCCTGCATCTGTAGAAAGTGTCAAGTACCAGTCCTCACTCAGCTGCACAGTGAAACTTGTTCCATTGTCCCAGGAGGTAGTCTCACCCTGGGGGTAACAAAGCCCCATTGAAGCTTTCCTTCAGCACTTTCTAAAAAGGCAATCAGCAGCTTTAGCCCGATTTTTTTCACCCAGCATTACAAGCACATATTTTGCAGTTTAAACTGCTGGAATTCTGAGTAGCTGGTTTGTTATATTTTCATAGTTTGCAAGATGCCATTTTCATTTGAAATTATGGGCATGCTCATTACAGATTATGAATCAATGTTCACACAGATTAAATTAATAACCCAGCTTGGAAATGTAAAATGTCGCTTTTCAGTGGTTCGAGCTGTAGGGGATGCTTGTTAATCAAGGTGAGCAGCGTCAGTGGCATCCTTCCAACTATGGGAGGTCAATTGCAATTTGTAATTGCAACTGTTCAACTTCTTCCCCCAACTTGCTATTCTCAAGCTTGGGTAATTCACATGTCATCTTGTTGTCACCAAGCTGCTACTCTAGTTTTCAACTGGCACAGCTATTTACCAATAAATATACACAGGAAATTCCAATTTCAATGGATACTGAAACCAAATCCTGAAATCCCTCAGTCTTAGATCTTAGAATGCATTACTAGTTCTGTAGCTTCATAACTTGTCTGTTAGTTTCACATCCAGATTGGTTTTATCTTCTACCAAATGATAAACAAGGTTGGGGAAAAAATTAAGAGGAAATGTGACTTTGAAATGCCCTGCTACACACCTTTTTTTTTTTTATTTCCTTCTCTTCTCTTTCTACATCCCTTCCTCCTTCATTTTCTTTTTTTTCTTTTAAGAGGAAAGAACAACCTACTCTAAACACAAAAATCTAGAACAAAAAAAGTTGTAGGAAGGTTAAGGTTTTAAAATCTTTCCTTTTCTTGGTATTAGAGATCACTGATTGATTTTATATTTTATTTTTAAGAAGAAATGAAAGAAGAAAACAGAAATGCCCTGGATATACAGTGAGAACTTTCAAGGTTTATAGATCAAGGAAATATAAAAATATAGGTATGTCTAGGTGAGTACAATGTGAATGGGTAGACAGACACAGCCAGACAGACATGACCGCTCATTCTAAAAACGTGTAAGCTCAAGGCTCATAATTTGATAATCAAATCATGTGGGGACTAAATCTTCTGCCTAAAGGTTTTCTTTCAAGGTTAAAATACCTGTAGAGATTCTGTGACTACAGATAATTCATATATGCATTACATGTATTCCTTCACTGTCACTTTCAATATGATTTTTTCTTAGGAAGTTTAGAGAATTAGATGATCCTCTGCTCATTCAATAGAAAAGTAAATGGACTAAAATTTTGCCTTGAAATAATAATATTCCCTTTACAAATGTAGTTGTTTCAAATATTAGCATATGTGTAAATTTGAATATTAGTATGCAACGATATTTATGAGAACACAGAACTCTCCCATATATACTCATTCAAGTCACTGACATTCATGACTCTAATGAAGGCAAGAGAAATTTAAACTAATTAATGTCCTGACAAAACAAACAAACTTAAAACATGGTAGTCATTCATAAACTTGAATCTTATTCAGTGATATTTATAATCTTATTGTTTTACATAGTCTGTATAAGAACATTTCAAAACAATATATGAAAATAAGAATTCAGATTGTTTTTAATACATGAGAGAAAACCTAGAATCTAGATGAGAAATACTATTATAATTTGTAGAAAAGATAAAACTGATCAATATTATGTTGACCTTGCTCAGTTTTCATTGCAAGCAGGGGACAGTAAGAAGTATTTGAAGACCTTTGTGACCAGCCTCAAAGCATTCTAAGATGTAAGGGTTTTCTCTCCACTCATGGAAAGCAAATCACTTGAAGGAGGCAGAGGAGACCTATTTTGAGTAAACCACACAAACAGTATCTTCATTTGAAATCACACTGGAAACTGCTGGTGGATGGAATGAGGAGCTAGGCAAGAACTCCACCCGTCCTGAGGGACAGGAAAACCGTTCCACTCACTTTAAATAATTTACTTTACAAACAACTCAGTTGGAGCCTCGGAATGTGTGGTGGTTTGGCAGCTCTGGGTACTCATGGGAACTCTCTGAGGCTCTGAGAGGCAAACTGCCACAGGACCATTTTGACACTGGACAGGCAAATTTCTCTCATGGTCATGAGACAATTAGTGGGAAAAAAAAAAAAAAGTCATTGGATCAGCATGGATCTTCTTAAGGATAACAGTATAACATTTTGTAACATTTCATAAATAAATGACATTAATTATTATGCTTTTTCTTAGCAAAGCATTCATTCAACTCTTTACAGCTTTTTCCTAAAAAGGCCATATCTTGTTTACTTCATATAGATTTTTTAAATCTCTTAAGTGTCTAAAGCATAGGGATGTTCTCTAATGCCCATGTGCCTCTGTGTCAGCATACAAGTGAGAGTATGTGAGTGTGAGTGTGTTGTGATTGGGTTAGACAGATATTTAATTTTTTTATTTATTTCTATTTCTATTTATTTCTATTTTATTTATTTCTATTCCAATTAAATTTTATATTTATATTGGTTCCAAAATATCAACTAACTTAGAAAATCAACACATTCTCCCTTTTTCTCTGTAACTCAAGTTACTAAAGCATACCTTACATATCTATATCTCTATAACTGAGTCCAAGGAAATTAGCTTTACAGAGATATAAAAATATTTGGTGAATGAACATTCATTCAAGCTAAACACCGGTACTATGTCTATTTTAGTAGCATTTTTAATCATTGTTCTAAATAAAGCCTTCTGAAATCAGAATATTCAGACTTGAATTTTGTGCCCCCACCCCTTCCCCCCGAAAAGAAAACCCATGTCATTTTCTTTCTGACTTCTGTATCCCACTGCTACATCTCTTACCAGAACCTTCAGGAATAAGAGTCTACCAAACAATCTACAATATGTGCGTGGTTTTTGAAGATGTACTTAGTAACCATTGGTGGCCTTGCCTGGTTACTCTCAAACACATGGGCTTAACAGAAGCCTATGAACTGGTTATATATAACAGCTAGCTACATGCAGTCTCCATGTCTTTAGTTCCCATTCAGTCTTTATTTATTTTTTTTTTAAGATTTTATTTATTTATTTGACAGAGAGAGACACAAAGAGAGAGGGAACACCAGCTGGTGGAGCAGGAGAGGGGGAAGCAGGCTTCCCGCTGAGCAGGAAGCCTTATGTGGGCCTTGATCCCAGGACCCTGGGATCATGACCTGAGCCGAAGGCAGCCGCTTAACAACTGAGCTACCCAGGTGCCCCAATTATGATAATTTCTCTTAAATTCTGGAACTGTTTCTATGTAATTTCACAAATTATTAGACTATACCAAGCTTTGTTTTAAGTTCTGGAGTTATGGCAGTTTTTAAAATTAACCAAACAAAATCCCGGCTTTCTTTTTTTTTTTTTTTTTTTCTTTTCAAAATCCCTTTCTTTCATTTTAATGAGGGAAGACATTTTATAAACAACTGCATAAACTACAAAATATGTTAGCTGTTGCTAGAAAGAGAAATGAAGCAGAAAAGCATAGGTGGTAACTGAGGAAGCACTGAAAAGGTAAAGAAAATGGCCATATAGGGCACCTGGGTGACTTCATTGGTTAAGTGTCTGCCTTTGGCTCCAGTCATGATCCCAGGGTCCTGAAATCAAGCCTGCGTCTGCCTCCCTGCTCATCAGAGAGCCTGCTTCTCCCTCTCCCTCTGTTGCTTCCCCTGCTGGTGTTCTCTGTCAAATAAATAAATAAAATCTTAAAGAAGAAAAAGAAAAAAGAAAATGACTGTACCACAGCTTCCTGGAGCAAGTGATGAATTATTGAACATTACATCTGAAATTAACGATATACAATATGTTGGCTGAATTTAACAGCTTCCTGGAGAAGAGCTTTTTAGGGAGTGGGAATGGCAAGCACAAGTTCAAGAGGTACAATTGTGAATGACAGGTTCTTTCTCCCTCACTGACTGTTCCCACCATCCTTGTGTCATTGACTTGCATTCCAACAAAACTCTACGTTGTAGTTTCTCAGTGCCCCAAATTCTGACACTCTCTTTTCAACTATATTCTCTCTTTTAGTGACATCATCCATGCCATAGTTTTAGGTATCATCTATCTTTTGATAATTCCCAAATATATCTCTAGAAGTTCTTTATCTATATATCCATCTGCCCTCGCATTTCCATCTGTTCCTTAGACATATCCTAGATAAAACTCTTGTTTTCCCCATGTTTCCCCCAGCACAGTTAATCATAAAACACTTCTAATTCTCAACCAGAACACAGTTAGTTATATTCTATGTTTCTATTTGTCAACCTTTAGTAGTCAATCCATCAGTAATCTCTGTAGGTTTTAATTCTAAAACGCATTTTAAATATTCATGCATTTTTTACCTCACTTGCCTATACTCTAATTCATCTAAGAAATGGCCATAACCTGACAATTCTTCTGCTTATGTAGATGATTCCCCTTCAATAAATTTTTCACAAGTAGCCAAAATAATATTTTTTTCAAAATACAAGTGATAATTTTTCCCCTGATTGATGTTTTTAATTGACATCATAATCCACTTAGAAATCCAAAGTCCTTTTCGTGATCTAAACAAACTTTAATCATCTCATATTTCATTCATACACTTCTCCTAGCTCACAAAACTCTAGCCACCCTAATTCTAAAAATCAAGGTTACTTAGCTCTTTCCACATCACAAGGCATTTGCTGTGCTGTTTATATGTTCACAGGTTGTTTTCTTCACCTAGGCATAGCTAGTTTTTTCACATATTTTAGATAACATTTTTAAGTTGTCTTATATTTACTTTCATATCTTTTCATCACAAGATTCTATTAATGTTTATAAAAATTCTTACTATCTGGGACTTCTGGGGAAGATGACAGAGTACAACAACCCTAAACCCACCTTATCCTCGAACTAGATAACACACATCAATGTAAGTAATCCTAAAAATAACCCGACAACTGGCAGAACAAACTTCACAACTAAATGTAGAGAAGAGGCCACATTGAAGACAGTAGGAAGGGCAGAGACTGAATGAGGAGTTAAACCCCATGGGTCTGGCTGCTGGCGGGAAAGAGCTCCAGGTGTGCAGACGGGTGAGAAACCTGATCACACCAGGGAGCCTGCACAGGGAAGAAGAATCTGCCTTTGAAAACTGGAAAGGCTGAATTTCATGATTTCTTACAACCAGATGAACCTTAGGCTTCACCCCCCTCCAGCTAATCTTGCCTCAGTCCCAGTTCTGTGGGACCGCACCCCAAGAAGACCAGAGCAAACCTTGCCAACACTACATCTCCCAACCTCCCAGGGATGACACACACACCTTGTTAAAGCTGCAGCCCCCACCTGCCCATGTGTGTTGTTGAGCAGCCAGTTGGCCCCGGTCTCCACAGCAGCTGTGTGTCCTCTGTGGAAGAAGACCAGCACCATCTTGTTAAAAGTGCATGCCCCACCCACTCCTTCTGAGAGTGAGAGACCTGGTTGACTTCCTAACACAGAGAAAAAGACATGGAGAGTTAGGCAAAATGAGGAAACATAGGAATATGTCCCAAGTGATAGAACAGGACAAAATCACAGTAAGAGACCTAAATCACAAAGGAATATGTCCCAGCTGAAAGACCAGGACAAAATCATAGCAAGATACCTAAGTTAAATGGAGATAAGCAAAATACCTGATAGAGAATTTAAAGAACATAAAGTACTCATTGGACTTGAGAAGAGGGTGGAAGACTTCAGTGAGATCCTTAACACAGAGATAAAAAAGAACCAATCAGACATGAAGAACACAATAATTGAAATTTCAAATATACTTAATGGAATAAATAGCAGGCCAGAGGAAGCAGAGAAATGAATTAATGACCTGGAACACAGAGTAATGGAAAGTAATCAAGCTGAGTAAATGAGAGGGGAAAAAAAAAGTATGCAAATTAGGAACAGTCTTAGGGAGCTCAGTGATTCCATCAAGTATAACAACATTTGTATTACAGGGATCCCTGAAGAGAGAGAGAAAGGACAGAAAATTTTCTGGAGAAAAAAATAGCTGAAAACTTCCTGAAGCTAAGGAAGAAAACAGATACCCAGATTCAGAAGGAATAGAGATACTCCCCAAAAAATCAAGCCAAGGAGGTCCAAACCAAGACATACAGTAATTAAAATAGCAAAAAAAAAAAAAAAAAAAAAAAAAAAAGGGTGTCTGGGTGGCTCAGTGGGTTAAAGCCTCTGCCTTCAGCTCAAGTCATGACCCCAGGGTTCTGGGATAGAGCCCCACATTGGGCTCTCTGCTTGGCAGGGAGCCTGCTTCCTCCTCTCTCTCTGCCTGCCTCTCTGCCTACTTGTGATCTGTCTGTCAAATAAATAAATAAAATCTTTAAAAAAAAAAATTTAAAGACTATACCAAGAGACAAAGAAGGATACTATATAATAATAAAGGAGACAATCCAATACGAGGATATCACTTCTGGTATCTTTCTATGTGAGAATGTATAACTCTTCAACATTAATTTAAATCTTGTACAGTATTTCCTGGGTTGCCTGGGTGGCTCAGTCAGTTAAGCACCTGCCTTCAGCTCAGGTCATGATCTCAGTGTCCTGGGATCAAGCCCTCCCTTCAGCTTAGTTGAGAGTCTGCTTGTCCTTCTCCCTCTACCCTGCCCCCTCTCAAATAAATAAATAAAATCATTTAAAAAAATCTTGTATAATGTTTCCTGGAATGAAGATAACTATGGCTTATACTGATGGATCTTTAGGATATCTCTAGGGTTTTGTTTTTTTTTTTTAATTACTAAGCAATGCTAAAACAGGGAGCATTTTTGTGTGCATAATGCTTCTATTTAATAAATATATGTTAAAATGGGTTCTATACACTAGGGATAGATCATTGAAAAATAATAAAAATACTGACACTGTGGAGGGAAATGGTAGGAAAGGACATACAGTGCTGAGTAGGATAGCCAAGGTAAGCCTCTTTGAGACTGGAAGACGTGAGCAAAGGCCAAAGCAGGCAAAGTTAGCTGAACAGATATATGGGGGAAGAACATTCCAGATGGAGAAATTAGAACAGAATCTTCAAGTTGGAACCAACCTAACGTGGTAGAGAAATATCAAAGACAGCCACGGAGCTGGAACAGTGAGGAATGGGCAGCTAGGAGGAGAAAAGATCAGAGTCCAAAGAATTCAGGGATCTTAGGGTATTATAAAACCATGGCCATTTACTGGAGGTGAAACCTGCAAATATTGCAGAAAAATTGAAGAAAAATAAAAATAAGTAAAATTTCTCATCATATGGTATGACAACTTTAGGCTGGGCCAAGTTGACCTCTCTAAAATTTGCATCGTTATACAAGTCTACCAGTAATTCTACCAGTAATATCTCTTCTCCCTCATCCTAAATATATTCAGGCTATTAATAATCTCTTTATCTTTTCTCCTAACCTGATTGCTGTATATTGCATTTTCCTCATAACTAGGGAGGGTGGACATGATATTACATTTATTGGCCATCATATTATCTTCTCAACCTGAATCACTTATTTTATATTGATAATATTCAACTCTTTAAATACATTATATACAATCCCCCCATATATAATAGAATACAGTGATTTTTGTCCTTTGTCCTTGCTTTTCTTGGATAAACTCTCAGTCCTATTAAAGTCCAATTAGCTTATACACAATACCACAGAAAGTCTTTGTTCAAAGGAATAATAAATGAAATACGTAGTTCATTTGTATGAAAAGCAAAGACATTTGCTTTCTACTTTAAAAATGTTTTATTATGCAACTCTCCTTTGTATGAAAATAAGATGCGGTGTTTGTTTACTTCTTATAGACTTATACTTTAATTTCTTTCCACGTTCGGCAGTAATCATCTATTTTATTTAAGGCAAAATACACATGAAAGAGTGACTCAAGCCCATGTACTGTATATCAGCTCTCTTTAAGTTTCCATAGTTAAAATATTCTATCTTATCAAAATTGAAGATTTATTGCTTAAATAGTCCTGGGTGGGGGAGTCAACTGCCTTTATGATCCATTATGTTAAAATTCACAAAAAATATTGTCATTTTGGTGATGTAATGGTGCAATAAATCACCCAATGCTGTAAAAAAAAATGTTTTTTTTTTCTTTTTAACAAAAGATATTGATCATAAGGGTGCAGGGTTTCAGAAGAATGAATGAAATTAGAGAGTAAAATAAAACTATAAAAATCAAACAACATATAAGACTATTAATTCCTCTTTTTAAGACTATTAATATTTAATCAGTTCTTCCTGTGGCACCCAGCTTACCTGTAAAAATAGAATTTTGTTCATTTTTAGTGAGGAACATATAATCTAGCCTCATTTTCTAAAAACCTGGAGAAACATAAAAAATAACTGTCACTCAAAAGTGAGCTAATTTAAAAAAAAAAAAAAAAAGGAAGAGCAGCTCTGAAAGTCAAAAAGACTCCCATATGTAGCTATTTGCAGGAAAAATACAAAGTGATTTTAACCTTAAGTATATTTTCCTTGTTTTATGGATTAAAAAGTAATGGTTTAATATTCTCCTAAATGAGATAGGTATACTTAGCATAAATTCAGTCAACTTCACCTATATGATAATGTATTAGTGTAAGAAAAAAATCAAACTGTTAAAAATATTTCTTTTTGGTAAAATGCAATCAAATGACACAATGCATGCTTGGTAAAAATTATTTTTTTCAGCTAGGTACATTTACAGTGATGAAACTGAGCTAACTGTGAAATAATGGCATTAAATGCATTTTAGAGACTCAAGATGACAAGTTGTCTTCAACTGGTTTTGTATATATACATAATATATATAATACATATATAAATATATAATACATATGTAGAAATAAATATATTTTAATTTTAATTTGTATATTTTAATATATATGTTAATTTATTTGTTAATTTATATATGTATATACAGCATTACAAATAACACTGGTTATATAAGATATCTTATATATCTTATATTTATATAGATACTGAAAACTTGGAATTGAAAAAGTTAATTTTATGCTAGAAAGAACCTCTTATTTCTAGTATGACCTTTCCTACTTTTCTTGTTTGTGGTTTTATTGTCTGCTTGTGATTTTTTCCTTTGCCAGCCCTTAGTATCTTGGTACAGCTGGGACAGCAGAATCCTCTGGGGCCATCTTTCAGCACTTCATGCTTCTGCTTCATCTCAAGTCATAAGAAACTTTGATTTAAAAAGTTCCATTTGGCTTCCCACAGGGTGCCACTGGTACAGTCAACATTGAACAATATTCCAGGCCAGACATAACCCAGCTGGATAATTTTTTAAAGGTAGGTAAATTCCCAAATAACAAATTATTAAGTCCACTTCCACCAGTCCCATCTTTCTAATACAATGACCATCTTTGCTTTTTTTCTTATCATTTTCAAAATACTCTTCTCATGGGGCGCCTGGGTGGCTCAGTGGGTTGGGTCACTGCCTTCGGCTCGAGTCATGGTCTCGGGGTCCTGGGATTGAGCCCCGCGTCAGGCTCTTTGCTGAGCAGAGAGCCTGCTTCCCCTCTCTCTCTGGCTGCCTCTCTGCCTACTTGTGATCTCTCTCTGTCAAGTAAATAAATAAAATCTTTAAAAAATATATTCTTCTCATAACAACACTTCTCATTCCATGTCAATCCTGAAACCTCCCCAGTTCTAGGTCTCATATGTCAGAAGAAGAAACCTACTTTACTTTCCTAACCATGGCCTGTAGAAGTAAATACATATTTGTGGGGCGTCTGGGTGGCTCAGTTGGTTAAGTGCTCAACTCCTGATTTCAGCTCAGCTCATGATCTCAGGGTCCTGAGATCGAACCTTGCATCTCTCTCCCTGCTCAGCAGGGAGTCTTCTTGAGATTCTCTCCCTCTCTCTCTGTCCCTCCCCCAACTCATACATGCAAGCTTCCTTTCTCTTACTCTCTCTCAAATAAATTTATCTTCAAAAAAATGCAAATTTGTGAGTCCTGAAACAGGATTTCCATAAAAAAAAAATAAGGGAAAATCTGAACATTAATTTGAACAAAAAAAGAAACTAATAAAAGGCACACATTTTAAAATTTTACAAAGCAGATAATATTTTGTTAATATATTATATGACATGTTTTTTCTACAATTAATATTATCTAATAGATGATTACGCACAGAATTTTTTTAAGACAACACTTGTTTCTTTAGGTTATTTCTCTGCATTGTTGGTAATTTCCTTGCCATTTTTTGGGAGCACATTTTAGGATAAGATGTTATACAACACGTTCTAAAACATCAGACTGAGCAGAATATGTGGCAGCACACACTTATTTCACTGTTACAGAAATTCTGATAAGTTCTATTTCCTAAAAGCCCCATCAAAAAGATTATCATAAATATGATATACATGATAATGTTTATAAATTTTGAGTGCTATATCTTATTTTTTTCTTGTTTGGGGAGAAGAGAATCTCTGTGTTGACTACGTATTAATGAGAACTGAATCCCCTTTCTACAATTTTCACTCTCAGAAAACTGAAAATCCATTTACCATTATCTGGTTCTTTGTATTTCAAACTTTGTTTTTCTTTTACTACTGAGATATTTCAGCTGCTGAGGATTTAGAACATGTGCAATTCTTGACTAGATCACTGACCTTCTAACTGCATATCAGGACACTCGTAGGTGGGCACAGTTAGTGATAGGAGAATCACCATTCCACACCTCAGATCATATATTGTAACATAATTGACTTCAAACCACATACATTTATCTCATTATCCATACTGAACATAGCCTCAACTTCCCCTTTTGATGAATCACCAAAGTTCTATTACAACAATAATACTATATACAGAAAAAAGAAACTTTGAAGAATATCAGAGTGGAAAGAAGTCACAGTCTTAACCAAATGGAGTTAAATGTTTTTACTTTTGCAAATGTTGTATACCCAAGACCATATGAACATATTACTGGGAACCTTCCCAAGACATTGAAAGTAGTTTGTGCAATGGAAAATCCAGAGCTTAAGTTTCATTGGGTATATGGGAAATCAGCCTGAAAGAGCTTTGTTTAAAAAGAGCCTTAAAAAAGTCTCAAAATCCAGAAACAAAACTTAAAAAAAAAGAATGAATGCCATTATGCAAAAACTAGTCATCCAATGTCTTCTTACCTTGAAGACCCAGAACAAAGTCCTGCAGAACAGCAGTGATTTTAATAAATAAATAAATAAATAAATAATCTGGCTTTTGAAAAAAGAGAAAAAAACTGACATTCAAATTAATATTAATAAGTAATGTGATTATTTCAATATGACCATGACCAAAATTAAACATAGGTACTATAGTGACAAAAATCCTTGATCCCAGATTTATGAAAAGTGCTATCTCTTCCCATCTGTCTCTTGCTTCAGGCCAATGTCTTAGCATTCTTGGAAAGAGTAGGGAAATAGATGCATAATTAACACATTTTCCAGACCTTCTCAGATGTTTTCTAAAGATCCTTGTTGCATTTATTTTTTAACGTTTCTAAAATTCTGAGAGGTAAATTATTAAAGGAGTTGAAAAGCAAGAATGCGGCTAAGTAAGGTACAAAGAGAGACAGGAAAAAAAATAAGATAAGAATGGAACCATTATGAAGAGAATGAATACAAAAACAAAATAAAACAAAACAAAACAAACAAACAAAAAAACACCAAAAACCAAAAAACCAATTTTGAGTCAGGAGTATAACCTCGTTCTGAGGAGTTGAAGAGAAAAACATATCTATAGATGTAACAAAAAAAAATATATATATAGATACATCTAAATTATCTATATATGGGGGAAATGATATCAGGCGTCCTGTTTACTATAGTGAGAAAAGGCAAGAAAACAAGGGGTGGGATCTCTACATCTTTCAGCTGGAATACACAATAAATCTGGAAGCAACATAGCAGAGCTGACTTCGGGTTATGATGGCCAACAAGCAGAGCAGGGTACCTAGGAGGTATGATGACACAGAAGAGAAGAAAACCATATAATACAATGATTCTCTTGTGTTGCTACAGATTTCTTAATAAATAAGCACAGCAGGAAATCAGATACCAGGCATATGTAGTGACCTACAATGGTGTTGGAAGTCAAGAGGGGAAAGTTGGACATTAAGTGGTAGGGGAGTTGGGAACAGGATTTTAAGAGATTCATCCAAAGAAAATAAAGGAACAAAGGTTTCCATCATCACCTGGGAATTGAGCAATACCTGATTTTAAGACACATAAATGACAGGTATCCAGTTATCAAAGGCAGGTAAGATATGAAAACAAAAATCTTGATGTCGAGTTGGTATCTTTAGATCTGTGGAACAAGCACAGACTAACAGAATGTCAGCCTTGATCTTCTCATTGGAGCACCTGCTGCTCCCAAAACACACTTCCTGAGAGTAAATCTGCACTCTCATTGGGTGGGCAGCAATAAGCAAGTAGGAAGCTTAATTTCTCTGTATTTGTCTTCCTTATTAGTAAAACGAGGACTATTATGTTACCTATTTTGTTGTGAGTATTGAATGGCATTATGTATATAGAGCATTACGATAGTATGTGAAACTTTATAAACAATCACTGTTTGCTTTCACTGTTGTCCTTTTTATCATTATATACTTAATTTGGGTAAAAAGGTACCATCTGTACCTGAAGGGTGGATAGCCCCTGAGAAAAATGACATTGACTGGTAAAAAAAAAAAAGATTTAGATTTCAGGTGGAACCAGGATCTAGGCAGAAACAAGTTTCCAGCCAAGCAAACTAAATGGATACCATGTCCTGAGTGAGAACCAGCTAAGAGTGAACACATTCACAAGAATGTTTAAAAAGACCAAGCCCTGGGGAGGGAGAGCAGAAACTAGAACGTTTATTTATTGTTGGTGGGGGTGTAATTTTGTCCACCCATACTGGAAAATGGTTTGTCAATGTCTACTGAAACTAAATATAGAAGTATCCAATACCTCACTAATTCTTGTCACAAGAGAATATCCAGAAGAAAGTAATGCATACATCTACAAGCAGACATACACAACATCATCTGTAAGAGCTTTATTTATAATAGACAAAACCTGGAAACAACCAAAATGTGCATCAACAGGAGAACGGATACATAAATTGTAGCATAGTCATACAGTGGAAAACTATTCAACAATAAAAAGAGAATAAACTAAGCAATATGGATGACTCTCACAGAAGTTAAATCAAGCAAAAGAAAAGAACTCAGATGCAAAAGAGCCTTCCTGTAAGATTCAGCTTACAGAAGTTCACTAGCAGGCAAAACTAACCTCTGGTGAAAGAATCAGAATGTTTATTCCTTGAGAAGAGTAGGCGGGTATTTGAAGGAGGAAGGACCTTGGGGGAGCTGTCCAGGGTGCTAGAAAAGTTCTATAGCTTCATTTCTGCTGTGGTTCCTTGAGTGTAAAAACTAATCTGTATTAAATACATGCATCCTTCATGGTGTAGAAGTTAAATCTCAATTTTAAAAAATTGCAAGAAATAAAGATGAGACTTGAGTAAGGCCTCCCTTTGAGAAGGATGACGATGCCTGTTGGTTATTTCATGATTTCTCTGTTGGTGCTGACCTAACCGATTCAAGTACATTAACCTTTCATATCAGCAGTAAGGGGAAGACATTCAGATTTCACTGAGTCTGGGAAAGGATTTATGACTCCCACATGAATGAATAATTATGCCTGAACATGAGTAGGAGACAGCCTATGCTGCCAGGACATACAGTGAGGCAATTCAAAACCTTAATCTGTCATGTAGGGGTGCCACATAGGGGTGCAAAGCATGCAAATAAGTTCTTCTGTCTTTGGTGACAGTTTAAGGCAATAATTAAAGATACTGGACCCCCAGTCAAACTCTACTAGGTCAAAGCTGCTTCTTAGCAGCTCTGTGAACTAGGCAAGCTATACAACCTGTCTGAGTCTCAGTCTGTTCATGTAAAATGCACTAATAAAGATACCTATCTCACAGGTTTATTTTGAGGATGAAATGGGTTCATATAGAGAAAGTATTTAGGAGATGACCTGGCATATAGCAAAGTCTATGTAATGTTACATTGTACATTGTTTCTCAAGAGTGACTACTGCCTATGACAATAATTTCTCTACTTTAAAAATTCAGAGACTGATAAAATTTCACTAATACATGTTTAGGTGACTGACACAGGTTCTCTAGACATTGATCTCACCCAAGAAAGACATTAAAAAGTGAACTACAATACTGTATCCATGTCACAGAAGGACATATTAGAAACCCACAACAAGGACAGAAATTATCTCTACATAAACATCATCCATTAAATGAACTAAATTTAGCACCTGGATAACTCCACAGTGAAATGCTTTTATTTTCCTTTCCTAATTTTATCCTAGAAACAGGAAAACTTCGTCATTGTCCAGTTTATTAAGCACAAGCCATCTGGTCCCTTTGGCGTTACTGGTGGTAGTTAAATTCATGCTGGAACATTTGAAACCTCAATTTCCATGTTAACTTCACAGGCAACTCTGGGGAGGGCAGGGGAAAGAACATTATGTTGAAAGGCTCCAGTTATGAGATGAAGAGGTTGAGACTCATTTAACCAGGATTCACGTAAAAGCTGAGTGTTGGAAGTTGTTATGCTTGTAAGCCCTTCACAATGCCTACTGCCAACAGAGCTATACATACGTGGGAAACTAAACTCCTAGGAAGAGGCTGATGTCCTGTTTCAAAGGACAGATGTGATGCTAATTATGTGGACTGCGTAGAACAGACTCAGTGGTCCGGCAGATGCAGATGTATTTTAGATGGTCATATCTAGATTTTTAGAACAGGATGCAGTGGGGAAGCTGATTTGGGAATAAAAAAACATATTTGCTGGGATGTTTAACTCTATCACTAGGGGGCAGGTTCTTCAGAGGACATGTGGGAGGTGCCTCCTCCTGTACCTTATAACTGGGACAAAAGTATCCCAAAGAAGGTTTGCGTTATTCCTGTCGGAGCACTGTCTAGTGAGCAACTACTCCAGACACTAAACATCACCACAGTTAAACATTTGTGAAAATGATTTAGAGACGAGGAAATTAAAAGTTGCAACAGGAAACTTTAAATGATAAAGTAAGGAATTAGCCAAAACTTTGTTTTGCAGAGTTCACTTTTTTCCTTTCCAAATTCTACTTAAACCATGACAACAAATGTTTTATAGGGTATCCTTTTATAGTACTTTCTGGCATACTGAAAACAGAAGCTTAAGGTAGAGTTTTCCAATTTCAGTAATCAAAACATATTTGATTTGCCTAGGCTTTCAACAGTGAAGAAGAAAATAATTTCTTAAATTTGACAACAGGACATATACAAAACATGAGTGTGACAATCAAGCATGATACTCCCCAATTCTAATTCAACTAAATATGGAGTAGTAGAATATTTGCTTTAATTTCTCCTTCAGAAATATTTTAGAGTAGCTCAAGGAAGCATGTTAGGTAGCCCAGACTCCCAATTCATTTATTTATTCAATAATTTATTCATTCGTTATCTACCATACATGCCAGGAATCACCATGTGGTAGAACTGCCAGCACATCGGCAAAGAAACCACAGTCCCTACCCTGAAAATCTCTTAGTCTATCATACCTCACGGGGACAACTGTAGGATACTATAGGAGTAGAGTAGGGAGATACCTGAAACAATAATTACAGAGCATTCTAGAAGGAAGATAATGTTTGATATCAGCAACTGTGTGGGAGAGAAGAAAATGGATACCTTGTCATAGCTAGAGGGCATAGCATGTGAGAAGAGGGAAGAATATGTGGTACCTGCCTGGATGGGCTAACATTGCGATGTGTTGGTAATGAGGGCATGTGTCAGGGAGAGGTAGGACTTGAGAAGAGAGGATAGGTAGGCAGGTGCTAGAACATGATAAGTTAAGGATTTTGTCTCCAGCACCAGTAATGCTAGGTACCCATACGTCATGACCCTATGATTCATCTGAGTATTAGTGTCCTCAGTGCAAAACACTTTTCAAAAGAAAATGAAAGAATTTTCTCCATGATAACCTAGGTAAGAAAGCTGGGTTAGGATAAAGTTAGCTAAGGTTCAAGTAAGGATGGGTTGTCAGAAATGTGTCAAGAAGGCTGAATTCTAAGAAAAAAGCACCCAAAAAGGCATTCCCTTGTATCTAATTTACCTTAGGGAATCATAGGAAAACAAATAACTAATAATATACATTGTGTACAGTGTCACGATACTATATATCACCTTCTAGTAACTCATAAAATCTCCAAGACATATAACCCTTTGTTGAGAATGGTATTTTAAGGGAGCAAAGTGAATAAAGAAAAATAAATAGCTATAGTGTGTGAATGGAAAGTTAGGAAAAAAGGAAATTCTGAACAAGGTATTATAACAAAAACATAAGCATTCAAGACCCCTAGAAATATTAATGAGGGTAGGCTAGAGCTGAGCTCTCCACATTTGTGAAATGGGAGCTTGAGTCAAGTTTTAAAAGCTCCTAGATAAGATTAAGTCCAAATACTGGAAGACTCAGGGTAGTGGGTATCTGACATTTGAGCTCCACCACAATAAACTGCATCACCAGAAGGAGCTTAACTGTGTCTCTGAGACACAGAACCAGAGAGAGATTAATACTCCAGGAGCCTGTGCACAATTTTGTTTGGGGAGAGGTAATCATGATCATGAATCATCATCATCATCATCATCATCATCATCAAGAAGATATTAAATAAGAGGAGTATCCAAAAGGCTGGTTGAGAGGCACCTTAATGAGTCAATAAAAAAATTTAAAATCAAAATCTTGTTTCCATCTCAAATGGAAATTAGGTTTTCTAAAACTGAATAGGTAATTTCTTCCTTTCCTTGACAGGAAAAGGAAGAAAATAAGCACAGGTACATTTCTTTACAATGGGAGGGGAAGGGAATATGGAGGCAACACTGAAAATGCACTTCCATAGGGACACTACCACTGTTTGACAAGGATGTCTCTATTCCCACTGTATCCTTACAGTCTTCCCAGAGGGAAGAAAAATATGAACTAACATTTTCACTTTGGATTTACTGAAGTATTTACTTTAAGCAATGATCCAGACAATCAAATAGCTCTCTCACGTAGAAAACATTTTGATAAGTAGGGCAAACACACATGCAAAAAAAAAAAAAAATTCACTAAATATATCATATAGTATGACAGAGGAATGTGGGAAATAGGAAGTTAAAGGTAGTTCATCTCTTGTTTATCATGAAATTTTGTCATGAAGAAGAAAAACACATTTGTAAAACGAAGGAAAGGTGGCTCTAACAGAGTAGAGAATGATAGAATGCACCTTCAGTTGAAGAAATTGGGGAAGGCTGCATTGGGGTGACTTTTAAGAATGACTATTATGTAGGTTACCTCTGAAACTAGGATGTGTGTGCAAATAGTTATCTGAGTGGTTCCCCGAAAGTCTGACTAAGGAGTTAGAAAGTTAGATGGGAATGGAAGGACACTAGTAAAGGTTGACTTAAAAAAAGTCTGACACTGTAAGCAACTGGGAATGAATACAGTTGGAAATGTATACCTGTGTTTTACCAATACAGGTGAAAACATACCTCAACTTGTTTTCTGACTGGGGAAAGAAAACCAGTTAGGATGACTAATTTTCTGTGTCAGCTTGACTGGGCAACAGGATAACAGATATTTGGTTGAACATTGTTATGGACAAAGCTCCTTGACATTGGTCTTGGCAATAGATTTCTGGATATAACATTGAAAGCATAAGCAGCAAAAGCAGACACAGACAAATGTGAGTGATTACATCAAAATAAAAAGCTTTTGTAAAGCAAAGAATCCACAAACAACAATATGAGAAGATGATCTACAGAATGGGAGGAAATATCTGTGAACTGCATATCTGAAACAGGGTTAATATCCAAAATATATGTGGAACTACTACAACTTCCTAGCAAAGGAAAAAAAAAAAAACGAGAAAAAGGACAAAATGCCTAAATGGGCATTTATCCAAAAACTTTTTTTTTTTTTTTGCATTTATTACAACTTGGATGACGCTGGAGGACATTATGCTCAGCAAAATAACCAGACACATAATGACAAAGACAGTATCATTTCACTCATATGCTGTAATCTAAAAAATTTGAACTCCCAGAGCCAGGAAATAGAATGTTGGTTACCAGGTTCTGGAGGATGAGGAAAATGGAAGATGTTGGTCAAAGGGTATAACTTATCAGTTACAGATGAGTTCTGGGGGTTTAATGTACAGCTTGGTAATTATAGTTGATAATACTGTCTTGCATAATTGAAATTTGCTTGGAGAGTGATCTTAAGTGTTATCACCACACACACACAACAGTAGCTATATATGAGGTGATGGATGTATTAACAAACTTGACTGTGGTAATTATTTCACAATGTTTACATACATTCAATCATCATGTTGTACAATCTAAATATACACAATTTTGTCAATCATACCTTGTTAAAGCTGGTAACGAGTTTAAAAATAAAATAGTAAAACAAAACATTATTCTAGGTGTGTCTGTGAGGATGTTTTTCATGAGATTAACATCTGAATACCTAGACCTAGTAAAGCAAATTCACATCCCCAAAGTGTATGGACATTACCTAGCTCATTGAAGGCCTGAACAGAACAAAAAGGCAGGGTAAGAGAACTCCCTCTCTACATGTCTTTGAGCTCAGACACTGGACTTCTGCTTTCAGGCTTACACCATTGGCTCTCCTGGTACTCGGGCTTTTGGACTTGGACTGGAACTATACTCTCGACTCCCCTCGGTCTCCAGATTGCTGACATAGATCTGGGGACTTCTCAGACTTCATAATCATGTGAACCAATTCCTTATAATAAATCATATATATATATATATAAATCATATGTGATAAATCATATAGATAATAAATTTTTTATATATATATATATATATATATATATATATATATATATATATATCCTATTGTTTCTGTTTCTCTGGATAGCCTAGATTAGTTTAATCTACCAGAATACCTTTTCTTCTAACTCCCATCTGAGTGGCTGAGGGCTGTTCCTATGGCCTCAATTCTCTAACAATTTGATGTGTACTAGAATCACAAGTGCCCCGACCACCGATAAAACTTTGCAACAACCATGAACATTGGACAAGGCCTTAAAAAACTGGAAGGAGAATTTTCCATGACAGAGGAAATAGTATAAGCAAATGAACATAGATGGGAAAGTTCAGGGGAAAATCAGGAACATATACAAAGCAGTTTGGAAGTTTAAAAGGAGTGAAGAGAAGTCTGATGAAACAGGATTGGAAGAGGATAACCTTACGGATCTAGATTAACAAGTTTATTTTTCTCCCTGCAGAAAAATTACAAGCAAAAGTATTTTTGAGCAGTAAAGTGATGTAAACAAGACTAACCTTTGGAAAGATTGGTGGGCAATCAGGTGGAGAATGTAATAAAAGGGAAAAGAATATTGATTGAGAAAGAAGCCAGTTAGAAGGGTCTTGAAAACAACCTGGAGTGAGGTTCTGAGAATTTGATTTGGGCAAGATGAAATAGAAATTGAGAGGAGAAGAAGAAAGCAGAGCTGTTACAGAGGCAGACTCCCTAAAGTTTGGTTAGTATTTCAATGTAGACCATAAGGAAAAAGAAAAAACAAAAACAAAAACAAAACACAAGTTTGTTTCCCCCACTACCCCCACCGCCAAGATCAAGAACTTGGGACAGAATCCTGAATGTTAAATGGTGGTCATGATAAAGGGATAATGAGTCCTCTTTTGGATCTTCTGTGTGCATGAACTTGACATGAACCTGGTTGACCATGTTAGACCTGTTAAAAGAAGGGAGCTGGTTAGGTCAAGGACAGTGAAGAATACAAGAGGCACTGCTGGAGGGTAGGCTGTGTGAGGCTCCATTGAGGAGAAAGAAGGAAGGTGCTTATGAGAACAGAGAAAACAAATGTCACCAGTTAAAGGCAAGGGACCATATTAGGCAGTGCTGAGAGATGAGGCAGTATTTCTTGGAAATACACTGACCATCTACAGGGAGATGCTAACAGGAGTCTGACAAGGGTGATGAACATTTCCATTCTTTGTATACCTGGGCACCACTGGGACTTAAAAACAGTAGATGATCAATTCATACTATTTGACTGGTGATGGGAGAGCAGGGGGGGAAAAAAAAAGAGGAAAGGCAAGAAAAGACAAAAGAGAGAGAAAATAAAATGCAAGGAGAATATAGTATCCCAATAAATTCTCCCCTCCAGGCACACAAAAGGAAGGCACAGAGCTGCTAATACCCTTCTTGCAAGAGAGGAGCAGGCTCATTATTTTTACACTTTCTAAAGTTACTTCCTGCTCTGTGCTACTTCTGTAGGAGCACCAGACTTGCTTAGATGGCAAACATGTCAGAAGGCTTTTAAATCTTTTTAAAAGATTGCCTGGGGCTTCTCCTTCACAGAGCAGAATTGAACAGTGCCCTGAATGTGCTTCCTCAGTAGGATGCAGATCTGCTCTTACCTAGACTTCTGAGTGTCTGGCCCTTCTTTAACCACTTCATCTCCTACAAGAAGAAATTCATAGTGGACTGAAAGAAGATCCCAAGGTCAGACAGGAAGTGAGATGGTAGAGGAAAGGTCCTCATCTCATTCTCTGTTTTCTGTCTAGTCTTGCTGGACTCAATTCTTATTTGTGCTTCGAGATTATTAACTGGAAAAGTTTTGTTCTACAAACAATGATCACAGATCTCAACACAATCATAGTGAGTGACCAAGAATGTTACATACCCATTCTCAAATAATATTCACAAAATTCGTGTAAAAGACGTTACTGTCTTTATTTCTCAGGTAAGAGAATTAAGGTTCAGAATCTAAATGCAGTTGAAACTCTTAATTCTAGGAAACACTCTAAAGGTTGCAGGTGGGGAGGTGGGTAGGATGATGAGGTAACTGGGTGATGGACATTAGGGAGGGCACTTGATGGAATGAGCACTCGCTGTTATACGCAACTGATGAATCACTGAACTCTACTTCTGACACTAATAATACACTACGAGTTAAGTAAATTGAATTAAAAAATTTTAAAAATAGTAATAAATACATTTAGTTGACTTGTCCCAGGTCACAAAACTAATAATAGCATAACGTGGGTATGAACCCCTGTTGCCTGACTCCAAAATCCATCTTCTTTCCAACACCTGGAAATGCTTCTCAAACTTTGTGGACTACTGTAACACCAACTGTCAGGCAGAAATGAGGGAGTTGGACTTGATGAACACTCTGAATAAGCCTGTGGTTTCCTTAATTGTTCCTAAAGATCATTTTTCGTAGATTTTGTGATCTTGGGAGACTTCTCACACATTTATTCATAGAGAGGTTCTAAGGCATTTTACTTGCTTGAAAACCAGAAAGACTTAACAGGTTAATAAGTATGTGAATTAGGAACTAAGAAGAGACATTTCTTGGGAGCTTCTTGACTGTTAAAGGGATTTTCACTCTGTTACAGTCCCTATAACTTCTATTTATAATGTCCCTCAATTTATTACTTCATCTATGAGAAACTAGTAGGAACGCAATAGATATTAGATTCTCAGTACATCTCATTGGTGAATTATTTAGCCTGTCTGGTCTAAATGTAGTCTTAAATATCTCTTGGACTTATTCATGTCTTTCATCATCAGATAGAGGTGATCTACATAGAAGAATAAGCCTCATTTTTAACACATCTTGAATTAATAGACTAGATATGTGTAATGTTTATATTGATATAATATAAAAATATTCACAGACTGTTTAAAGTTATTTAAACTGCACACTATTTGCATTAGTTTACCAAGTACTACAAAGTTAATTTGACGTGATTTGATGCTGTTTTTCCATGATTCAATTACATTCTTGAAATAAAAAGACATTACCCTAAGTTAATGGTTACTTTGGTTAAAATGCAAACTATCTAAAAGCATGTTGAAACATGTGTAATTTTATCTGGCCAGAAAAAAGAATTGTGTACCACTGCAAATTAATTCCATTGATTTCCCTTATCTACATCACAGTTTAAAAAGTTCATCTTAGGGGCGTCTGTGTGTCTCAGTGGGTTAAGCCTCTGCCTTCAGCTCAGGTCATGATCTCAGGGTTCTAGGATGGAGCCTGGCATCAGGTTCTCTACTCAGGAGGGAGCCTGCTTTCCCCCACCCCCAATGCCTGCCTCTCTGCCTACTTGTGATCTCTGTCTTTCAAAGAAATAAATAAAATCTTGGGGGCGGGGGAAACCCATCTTAGAGTAAGCAAAGACAGTTTTGAGTTAAGGACAAGAGGTCATATTTCTAAGATATTCCACATTCACTAGCTTTTACTGCAAATGTAGTAAAGACTACATGAATAATGCATTATATGTTAAAAAGGAGGAAAAATGCAAATTTAATAAGGTTCAATCTATGTTTATATCTTTGTATCCAAATTAAGGAAGGTATGTCATGACTATGAAAGACAGCAATTATGGAAAAGCCAAGCATATGCTCTCACTTAACGTCATCCCAGCTCTTAGCTATTCAAGAGAATATGAAAGAAGATTCATAAAGCTTTTCAAGTTTTCTTCTTTTGGTTCCATAACCAGTATTTACACAATTTACTTTTCAGAAGGCAGGCTGAGATGCCAGACAAAGACAACTGTTGAAACCTGTGCTACTCCATTTCACTACATTTTTGGGGGGGGGCGGTGCGTGTCAGATTTCTAAACTTCCAGAGCAAAGAACTACATTAAAGACTGGGAGTACTTCAAGGATTATTTCGGAGGTGACTTAACCACATCATCCCTGTCACACATCAGTAGGTATTACAGGCGATCAGCTTTACTGATTTAGGGGGCTTGTTTATTTGAGAATCTTGATTGCCTAAAAATCCTTGATAATCTGACAATTTACTGAAAACATGTCAGACTAATTGCACTGTACTTTCCGACATTCATCTCAACTCATTTTTAATGCAAGTAATTTTAAAATGTTATTAGTGTAGATCCTTGAATTTGCATAATTTGCAAGTTATTTTTCTTTTCCTTTTTACACCAGTGTTTCCAAATTAGATGGTAACTTCCAGCACGTGTAATCACATATACTTCACATAGCATGAAGAATCATGGAAAACACTCATCAATTCATTAGTCCAGTGAGTGCATATTATGTGTATATAATAGTAGATAAGGCAGTCACGATTTCTATAGCTAGGAGTTTATAGTCTACTCAAGGAGACTATTAAACTAGTGATCATAATCTTAGTAGATAAGAGTTATAATAAATAATCACAAGTCACCACACGGACACATTGCAGAACCACATTATGTGTCCCCTCCGTATCCTATGACTGTCCAAAAAAGTCAAGGGCAATTCCAAAGGTTGCACCATTAAAAAAAAAAAAAAAAAAGACTGGGAAACTGTGACATGAATCCTACCATACTTTTAAAAATGAAAAGTCATTTCAACTAGGAAGATCTTTTTAAAAAATATCTAAAACAGAAACAATTAAAAAAAAAAAGAAGTGTATCTCCATGAGAGAAGACATCACTAGGGCTTCATTCAACAATTCATACCTAACTTACTGCCTGTCATGTAGTAAGGGTGAGTCACTATTTCTGAAATAATGAATGGATAAAATAACTAGTGATTCATACTGAAATTTCTCTATTTCTGCGTCTCAATGCTATGATGTTTTATAAAATGTCACTTGTCTGCATTATTATTGTTGCTTCAAGTCACCATGTTTTGAATACATAATGCGATACTAAATTTTTTAGTACCTTGAGGAGGAAGTTATAATATATGAGTAAACAGGCTTACAGAGGTTAAAAAACTTGCTGAAGATCACATAGGCAATAAAGGTCAAATCTGAGATACAGACTCATCTGTCTGACTCATCTCATTTGACATGACCCACTCTCTTCCCATGACATAAGTTCCATCAACTCGGGCAATAACTGAATTCTTTCTACCTATATGTTATTTTATGACCCAGGGAAAATAAACCTGCTTAGCAGCAGCTGTCTCCATATAAGCTTACTGAAAATGTTACTATGATCAGAAGTCAGAAATGAAAAATACCTCTCACAACTCATTTCCTAGCTAGAGGACATAACACTTAGTCTAAATGCCAAGGATTGTTCCCTTGCAGAGCAGGCTGGATGCCTGGATGCAGCACTATATCTTATTTTGCAGAAAATAACCTTTCAAGGAAGAATAAATGCTTCTCAATGATGATATGAACTCTCTTACAAATAAATTCACCCCTCATTTGTCAAGCTTAAATTAACATTGGGAGATATACGGTGCTTTCCAGAGGGACTGAAAGTCCTGCCTTTGAGACAACCTTGTTCTCTTCTGATACATTTTAAAGTTAATAAGCGTATATTAAAATAAGAATCTACCTAAGGATCTGCATTATGTTAGACACCTCAGATGATTTTCCTTAAAAGGAAATAATGCCTAAGACTTGGAACTTATTATTAACGGAGTAGTAGTTCAGGATACATAACATAAGACACAATCAGAGTGTTTAATAAAATATTTGATTTTAAGATACGTACAAGAAATGCACTGGGACTCCTGTAAAAGGAGAAAGAAAGGCAAAGCTATAAATCAGAGGTGGACATTCTTCTGTGATTTGGGATCCACCCTGCACAGCAGGAAAAGTTTTAGACTGAAATTCCTAAGACTTGGTTCACAGGCATTCAGCTATATGAACTTATATATTCACCTTTTTATTCATTACTTCATGGATGGTATAAGAATTTATGAATACTTACTATGGACCATGCATTATCCTAGGCACTGGGTGTATTTTAGTGAAAAAAAAAAAAAAATGTATGCTCCATGCCTTTAGGAAGTTAGCAGTGGTCCAATAAACAAAAGAAAAACAATAATCTAACTACTATCCATCTACTAATCCCTCCAATAATCTAACTACTATCCATCTACTAATCCCTCCAATCCCTTCTAGCCTCCTTCACTCCCTTTTTAAATAGATAGATGGATAGATAAACACACAGAAGTATATACATATGTATATGTTTATAAAATGTACCTGTTTTAATTCATATTTTAAATCTGTGGTAAATAAACAGAAACAACAGAAAATAAGTAAGAAACAACAAGAACAAGAATATAAACAAATCTACCTAGAGAGCGGTCAGGAAAGATGTCGCTGAAAACTAACATGAAGAGTCTTGAAGAATGTGAGAATTCCTGGTGTGCTGCAGAATTCCAGAGAGAAGGAAGAGCATGTGTGAAGGCGCTGAGAGGAAAGCAATCTTGGGTTGTTCAAGGACATTAAAGGGTCTACTGTTGCTGGAAACAGGAAGAAGGTAGCCCAAGGTGAGTTAAATCCAAGGTCAGACAAAGACAGAATCAAAATGGATTTATAAGACCTAGAAAAGTATTGGTGCATTATTCTAAGTGCAAAAAGAAGTGATTTTAGAGAGTAATTTATGATTTCAAAGATTTTGATGGTTTGTAAGTGAAGAATAAAGTGGAGGGAGTTCATCATGGAAGTAAGAAGGAGGATCTTGCTGTAATGCCAGGCAGCTGAAATGGAGAGTTAAAATAGGTGACAGCGACAACAGGCAAAAATGAGTACAGTTAAAATACACTTGTATTCTCTATGAAAACTTTCAAGTCTGCTATTTGTTATACTCTCTTAGAGTTATAACTTAAAAAAAAGGGAATTTATTAAAGAAAATTTATTAAAGAAAATGAGAAAATCAGATATCACCAGAAAAAGGTTAGTGTTACTCTTCTGCATCAAATAAAATCAGTCTGATCCTAACTAGATTAGCCAGTTTTATTCAGTTTCCTCACCTGTTGATGAGAGTTGATAAATATCATTTTTGAATTTGCTATGTTCCAATCCTTGCACTGTTACATTTTAATGATAGTGTAAATAGCTTTTATTAAAAGTGTCTGGGTTATATTCTAATGCTTTGAAATTTGAGGAAAAAATTTGCAAAAAAATCCCCGAAAAAATTCATGAGAATATTCTCAATAGATCGCCTGTATAGTATTTATCTGATTTTTCAGAAACTGCATCATAAAATTATCATAAAATTATTTGGGCTTCACAGGAAAAAAAAATGAGTTTGTAAAAAGTACCTCTCTCTCCAAAAACTATTTCATGATCCAATACTTAACTGATTTCTAATCTTATAATCATGCCAAATAAAAGTAATATCTGTCATTAGCATTTTTTAATTTCATTATGATAAGAGAAATATTTAAAAATTGGGAATTTGTAGGAGATATCAATAAAAATAATTTTTAAAAGGCCAGTTATTCCTTGCTAGTATTTTTTCTTAAATTATTGTTGGCATACAATGTTATATTAATTTCAGGTGTATAACATTGTGCTTCAACAACTCTATACACAATTCCTACCATGATAAGTGAAGTTATCATCTGTCACCAAAGCTATGATAATATTATTGACTATATTCCCTATGTTGTACTTTTCATCCCCACATCTTACTTATTTTATAACTGCAAGTTTGTACCTCTAACTCTCTTTCACCTATTTCACTGATCCCCCAACCCCCTACCCTCTGGTAACCACTAGTTTGCTGTATTTATAACTGTATTTTTGTTTTTTGTTTTTTTTTTTTTTTGTCCTGCTTGGTCTTTTTAGACTTCACATATAAGTTATATCATACATTAATCATCTTTCTCTGACTTATTTCTCTTAGCATAATATGTTCTAGGTCCATCCATATTGTTGCCAATGGAAATATTTCATTCTTTTTTATGGCTGGGTAATAGTCCATCATATTATACCACCATCTTCTTTCTCCATTCATCTATCCAGGATCACCTGGGTTGCTTCCATATCTTGGAATGTTGCAGTGAACAAAGAGGTATATATATTTTTATGAATTAGTGTTTTTGTCTTCTTCAGGTAAATGCCTAGTAATGGGACTACTAGATAATATGGTACTTCACCTTTTACTTTATTAAGGAATCCCCATACTATTTTCTTTAGTGGCTGCACAATTTACATTCCCACCAACAGTACATAAGGGTTCTCTTTTCTCTACATCTTCACCAGCGTTTGTTATGTCTTATCTCTTTGATATTAGCCATTCTGACTAGTGTAAGATGATCTCTCACTGTGGTTTTGATTTGAATTTTCCTTATGATTATTAATATTGGGCAACTTCTCACATGTTTATTGGCTATCTGTATGTCTTCTTTGGAAAAATGTCTATTGAGGTCCCCTTCCCAAATTAAAAGGCTTTTTCTTATTGTAGCCATAAATAGTTACCACATCTTTTTTTTTTTTTTTTTTTTTTTTTTTTTTTTTTTAAAGATTTTATTTATTTATTTGACAGAGAGAAATTACAAGTATACTGAGAGGCAGGCAGAGAGAGAGAGAGAAGGAAGCAGGCTCCCTGCTGAGCAGAGAGCCCGATGCGGGACTCGATCCCAGGACCCTGAGATCATGACCTGAGCCGAAGGCAGCGGCTTAACCCACTGAGCCACCCAGGCGCCCAATAGTTACCACATCTTAACAATAATTAATTTAGTAATAATACAGCATTTTTTGTTTGTTTGTTTTGAGAGAGTGAGAAAGAGAGAGCAAAAGAGGGGAGAAGGTCAGAGAGAGAATCAGACTCCCCACTGAGCAGGGAGCTAGTGCGGGACTCAATCCCATGACTCGGAGGATCATGGCCTGAGCCAAAGGCAGTCCAGTTGCTTAACCAACTGAGCCACCCAGGTGCCCTAATACAGCAGTTTTTATTCAAAAGCTCATGTGTTAGATGTTGGGGACAGGGATGATATTCCATTTTCAATCACGGTCGTTCTATTTTGAAAATCCTCTATGGTGAACCAATTTTTTTGCTGAACAACTCAGCATCTATAACACTTTATGCATAATGTTAAAATTCTATAACAAATGGACAAAAATTTGACCCTAATGGAAACTACTTCATAATTTATAACAATAATCCCAAATCATTTATAGTCCCTAGAACTGCCATATAAATTCTCAGGAAAATTAAGATATTTTCTTTTCTTTCTTTTTAAAGATTTTTTCTTTTCTTTTTTTTTTTTTTTTTTTTTTTTAGTGAGAGAGAGAGCAGCACATGAGCAGGGTAAAAGAGAAGGAAGAGGCGGAGGCAGAGAATCCCAAGAGAGACTCCACAGTCAGCACAGAGACGGATTTAAGACTTGATCTCATGACCTTGAGATCATGACCTGCACCAAAACCACTAATGAGATGCTTAACTGACTGAGCAACACAGGTTCCCCAAATTAAGATATTTTCTATTCTCTTAACAGCAGGCATAGTTTGAAAGCCTCATAGTACATAGTTCAGAAATGACAAACATGTTTCCTTGGTAAGTCTGTTAGAAAAAAAACAGGATCTATATTTCACATAGGCACTGGTCCAGTATAAAATTATTGTTCAGATAACCCAATCCTACTTTAAAGGGTTTATTGATTTACCTTGTACCTGAACAACCTAATTTTCTTAAAGTGATTACAGGATTTAGAAAAAAAAAAAATCAAGGTCATGTCTACAGTGAAGATGGGACTGTACCACAGTTTCTAACCTTAAGGAGGAGGCAGGTTTCAAAAACTTGGCTCACTTCCTAGAAGCCAGCTAAAAACTCCACTCAGGACATAATATATATGATATATGAACAATATTTCTAGGTAAAACCTGAGTTTAGATTTTTAAGCTAAAATCACAATATTCTATTCTCCTTGCTGCCTGAGAAAGAGGAAACACTCTAAAACATCTGAAATCCCTCTTAATT
Organism: Mustela erminea; assembly: GCF_009829155.1. NCBI lineage: Eukaryota > Metazoa > Chordata > Mammalia > Carnivora > Mustelidae > Mustela > Mustela erminea. Next base: position 77,468,578 of record NC_045622.1, on the reverse strand, counting down.
GATTCCATCTTTGTGGCAGTGGCAGAAAGGTAAACCCCACTGAATCTGGCATATGAAATTTTTAAATGGTACAAGGAGAAGGCAGGAAAGAAAGAAAATTAGAAGAGGGAGAAATAGAGATGGACATAGGAAATCTAACTCTTTTTTTCCATATATGTTGAAGGAAAGCACATATACATGTGAACTTATTTAAATATGCACTTAAATAAAACAACAGAAGGGATGTAAATGTCACTTTGCACATGTTAAGTTAGTAAAGGAAAACTAATTATGATTATTTTTTATTTACTTAGCATTTTACCATTGAAATGAAGACCAGGAACACAAAAATAATGCGCATTTATATAAATATCATCTGCAAGAAAGAAGGCTGTTAGATTGTGTGTGTGTGTGTGTGTGTGTGTGTGTGTGTGTGTAAGGGAGATTTTCAAGGAAACAAAATCACTTTAGAAACACTTTGTAAGACCTCATGGCAGCTGCCACCTGGAATCCATTCTTCAACCACAGCCAGAGACAAAAAAAAAAAAAAAAGACATTTATTTATTATATCTGAGGAAATTATAAATTGCAAAACACATCCCACAATATTTAGAACTCTCAAAACTGGGTTCTTTTTCATCATTGTTTCATTTTGTTTTTGTTTTGTTGTTGCTGGTATCCTCCTGATGATGCCCAGTGAAACTGACAAAATGAGAAGGGCTGGGACACCTGTTTATGGGAACAACAAAAAAGAAGCAGATGAGGTTGCTGTATCTCATTCTGCAACCACAGCACAGGGAGATAAGTATTTAAAGGAGGAAGGAACTCTTTATAGCTGATGAAAGGAAATAAAAGAAAAACCAGAGTCTGAACACATGGCAAATCCTTGGGACTGAGAGAAAGCCAAGTAGGTTCCAAGAGGACCATAGTCAACAGTACCAAATGTGCCTAATAATCCCCACTCTACTGTTACTGTGAGGTTAAAAAAATATGTAGAATAAATATCCAGAACATAACACACATGAAATTAATAAAAAATGGTAATCCTCATTCCTTAACAGATTATTTTTTAAACTGTGCCTATATATAAAGTAGTTTTTATTGAGTGGAAGGTGATTGGCAATGTCAGATATTTCAGCATTCAAAAGAAAGATGGAAGTATGCAACAATCAGAAATTTAATGGCCATGTAAATGAGGGACTTCAGTACCAATGGAGTCTTTGAAGCCAAACTAAAGTCCATTAAGGAGTTGGTATGAATACTAGAATTGTAAATAAATTCTCAAACTGTAAAACACCAAGAAGAAAAAATAAGGAAAAAATATCTTGGAACAGAGACCTTGGCAAGAATTTCTTGGATAGGACACTAGCAGCTCAGGCTACAGAAGCAAAAAACAGAAAAATAGGACTACATCATGCATATCACTGAAATGCAAATTGAAAACACACATACCTGTTAGGATGACTAGAAGCAAAATAATAATAATAATAATAATAACAGATACTGGTGAGGGAGAAAGGGAGCCCTTTGGTGGGGATGTAAACTGGTACAGCCATTATGAAAAACAGCATAGATCCCCTCTAAAAATTATGCATAAAACCACTATATGATCCAGCAATCCCACTTCACGTGTATATCCAGAATTGAAATCAGGATCTTGAGATATCTGCACTCTCATGTTCACTGCAGCATTATTTATATTAGCAAAGACATGGATGATCTAATTGTCCAAAGACAGATGAAGAAAATGTGGTATGTGCATAAAATAGAATATTACTAAGCTTAAAAAAAATCATGACATTTGTACCACATGCAGGAACTCGGGAGGCATTATACTAAGTGAAATAAGCCAGAAATAGAACAAATACCAAAGAATCACACTTATTGTATAAAAATAAATTCATATAAGCAAAGAATAGAAGATGGTCGCCAGAAGCTAGGAGAAGGGGAAATCAGGAGGTATTGGTCAAAGGGTACAAAGTTGCAGTTATTATGCAAGACAAATAAATCCTAGAAATCTACTGCTAAGGCAATGATGCTCAACTAGAGGCAATTTTACCTTCCATGGAACATTATGTCTAGAGATGCTTTAGTTGATATAACTGAAGGTCTATATGTCACATCTGCTCAACATCCTAAAATGCACTGGACAGGATCTCATGACAGAGGATTATCTGGCAAAAATGTCAATATTACTAAGTTTGGAAACCTTAGGCCAAAAGGTTCAAAAGAACATTTACTAATTTTAGGTTTACAAAAAATGAGGTGTTCACTTAAATAAAATGTATAGGGGACACAGTCTAGCTGAAGAAACAAGATCTCTAAGAAGATAGACTAATGGTGGGGTAGAGACTGAACACGGGATAGTTTCATTGCCACGCTGCTCTTTGTAGAGACGAAAATAGAATATAGACACAGAGAGCAAAGATGTAGTTTTTTTTTTAAATTGCACCTAGTAGGTTTCAATATGATCATCCAATATGATCATTTCAATATGGTCACTTTCTCTCAGGAAGAAAGATTCAGACAGATAGTCTTCATATAAGGCTACTGCTCAAAGTTTTAATGAAAGAGGTAATTGATAGGTTTTAAAATTAAAAGGAACTGTTTGTATTGGATATGCTATCTATAAAATAAGCCTCCAGGATATTGTTTGGTAAGAATTTTTCCCATTATTAAGTGATAACTGATGAAGTGGTAAATCAGAAATTTTGGAGAGAGAGAAGTCTGAGACTTAATCATATCCCCTTTAATTACTTCCTATATAATGTTGGAAAACTCATTTAATCTTAAGGGACCTTATCCCAAACAGCTCTTTTAAAGCTATTGACTTAATTAAATTAAATATAATAAATTAAATATAATAGGATATGCTAAAGTATAGAGTAACCATATAACAACTATAATTTTTCTTGCCATAAGATAAAAATTAATGAATTCATTGTGGCTCCCCCAAAATAATAAATCAGACAAACAAAAATGATATTTTTAACCCTATTTTCATTTAATATTTTACTGTGCTCTGGGAGACTAATTTTTGCCACTCTGATAAATGTGCAACTACTTCTAAAGGGACTAAAGGCTTAAGTAGAATATTTGCCTCAGTAAGCAAGAAAAAGTTGGGCTCACTGCACAGTTCAGAATATATAATAATGCAATTCTTTGTCAGCACTGTGTAAGTGGGTTCAATATTTTTATAGATTTTGCGTAATATTTAATAAATCACACACCATGAGAGACAACTCTCAATAAAAATGCAACTGTTCCAGAATATATTTTGCTGAAATCCCATTCCCTTACAACATTAGCTGTCAGTCTATTAATAAGTTCCATGTGCCAAATAAAGTGTCCTCCTTTTCCTGCTAAGAGCAAGTAAAAAGGAAAGGAAAAATAAATGCCTCTCACTATTGCTTTGAAAGCTAAATAAACTACTTCCTCCTCACTTACTAAGCCTATTGACTATATCAGTTAGCTTTGGGTCTTACAATCATTAGTAAGTGCTAATGTTCTGGAAAATTTAGTACACATATATCAACTACTTTAGGGTGATATTCAGAAAATGAGACTCTTCTTAGATTCCCTGCATAAAAATACTAACTGTTAAGTGTGTCCATTGTTATTATCCTACATTGAAAATGACATCCAAGAAAAAAACATTAGGGTCTTGTGCACTGAATATCTTAAATTTATTTTGAAAGTGTGTGTGTTTTTATGTGTGTTTGTGTGTGTTTGGTGTGTGTGTGTGTGTGTGTGTGTGTGTGTGATGATTAGATGAAAGACCACCTTCTTTGATCAAGAAAGAAAAGTCCTTAGGAATTTAACATCTAGTGTTTTGTTATATCTGAATAGCAATGATTTCAAAATCAAAATTTCATATGCAGATATGTTCATAGCAGTGTTATTTATAAGAATAGATGTGAGCAGTGACCTAATTCATCAATAAAACCACAACTATGAGATTTAACAGTGTTGTTCAAAGAGAATATCCACAGACCAAAGAGAAAAATCTTAGATATAATGTATAAAGAAAAATATACTAAACCCACTATTAATATATTAAATAATAAACAGATAAGATCTGGGGGAAGAAAATATTAAAAATCTGCAGAGATAAAAAAGGGGACTTGAATAGACTCAAACATATATTACTTTCCTGGAATAGAAAATTCACAGTAGTAAATATGTCAGTTATTTCAACTACTCTAAATTAATACTCACTGAATACACATTAATTACCATATAGATAGGGTTTTATAAAATATTTTTTAATTACTCAAAAATTCTTTAAGATAAAAATAGAAAAAAAGCCTTGGACATTTTTGAGAAGAATAATGAGGGAGAACTAGCTTTAGTGAAAAGTGGAAATCCATTATGAAAATACATTAATTCAGATTGGAACAGGCTAAATTACAAGAGAGACAGCAGCTACACAGAAGCCAGTGTACTCAAAATCATTACAGGAAGCAGGAAGCTGGATTATTCAATCACAGGTTCAGGTGACAAATACTTAGCCCTTTTGAGAAAAATATAAATACTAATTTCACACAAACCAAAATGAATATCTGATTGGTTAATTTTCTTAAATGAAATGAAATGAAAATCTAAACCCACTGGTAACATTTCTTTAAGTAATTTTTTAAGTGAAGGGGTTTTCTATAAATTAAGTTAAAACCCCCCAAATCAACACAGGTTTACAAATCGGTCAATACAGGTATAAAATATCTAGCCTGAAATAAATATATATATGCATGCGTGGGGGCGTGCTTTCAGATAACAATAAAACTAGGAAGAATTTTAAGGCGACAATTTGATAGGTGGTCTACTGGAAGGGTAGGCTTTGATAGGATAAGTGAGACCAATTCAGGGCTTGCAACACTGGAGTCTACTGGGCCTGGATTCCTATGCTGATATGACTGATCTTAAATAGATAATTATTTGAAGCTTCAGCTCATACATAAAATAGGGAAGATAACATCACAGAGTTAACTTATGATGTCCATAACATTATTGAGACCATAATCTTCTTCACATAATAAAAAATTGCTATTTTTAAGAAATATATACTTAAGGTTAATAGCAATGAACCACAGAGCAATGAAGCTCTGTGACTTGTATGGTACCAGCGACTATGGTGCCACCCGAGTGGCAAACCCCACTGGTGGTTTGAATCCAAGCCTCGTGTTGCCTGTGTAAATACCGTATTTTTAGCCACAAAAATGAAAATGCAAGATTACATCAAGTAACTTCTCAAAGGAACATGAACTAGACTACATTTTACTCTTTCAAATTACATTTATACCATCGTTTAAACTACATTTCCTGGAAATAAGTTGCTGTAACTGATGTGGGAAACAAGGGCAAAAGACTAGTTATTATATTTTCTTACTACCATGGGCCTGGATGACTCAGTCAGTTCAATGTCTGCCTTCCAACTTGGGTCATGATCCCAGGCTCCTAGGATCCCACCCTGCATCAGGCTCTTTGCTCAGTGGGGAGCTGGCTTCTCCCTCTGCCCCGCCCCTTCTACTTGGGCTGGATGGAGCTCTCTCAGAAATAAATAAATAGATGGATGGGTAGATAGAGAGATAAATGTTTAATATATAAATAATAAGAATTATAAAAATATAAGTAAAATTTATAAATTTATAGATTTATTTATTCATTGATTTCCTTACTACCTAGAGCCCATTGACAAATCCTTACAACAGGCAGAGTCACATTCCTCTAAGGGCTCAGCTGCCTCGATAGTAATACTTTGTTAAGGGCAAAAGGCAATCGTGGCCCAACCCAGGATTCTGTAACCCAACTTTAACATATAAAAATTTTTTTGGAAACGTCCTTTATCTTTGCCCCCCAAGATACATGTTGACAATCATCCTGCAAGTATATGACACACTGATAATACATCTCAAGTTTTATTAGACAGTAATGAATGACCTTTTTCTAACAATAGCTAGCCCCCTTGAGATCCTGGAAACCTTGATTTCAAAATTCCTTAGAGACTCAAATGCTATCCCTACCCCCCTCTCAACTTCAGAGTATATAATGGGCCATTCCTCATGACCCCAGTGCAGCTCTTTCTGCCCACAGGTCCTGTCCCTGAGCTTTAATAGGATTACCTATTTGCATCAAAGAAGTCTCAATGGGTGTCAGCTTCAAAACTTAAGGTCTTTCCTACATCATAATACACTTTAGTTTCTTAAAAATTATTTCAGAATACAACCAGTAAATATACAACTGATTTCTGTTCTCTATATGATTAGTAGCCTACCATTAGACATTTAAAGTGAAAAGTTCATGGCCAAAAGATAGGAGATCTCATCAGTAAGTAGAGTTCACAAGTGAAATTCTTTTTTTCTTCCCTTTTTTTTTAAGACAAGATTTTTCAAGTCATGACTTAAGGCAAAAGAATATATACATTTCTTAGAGTCTAGGAAGAGATCAAGTGCCTCTGTTGTACAGCACTAACAAAGCACAATTCATCAAATACTGAACATGACCCTCTTACCAATAAAGCCAATGAGGCCTAGCTGTTGGCAGTTACCACAAAATGTGCCTGCTTAAAATAAACCAAAGCATCCTACCCTCCCACTCAAACCTAAACACATTTACATATCTGAGGGAGGCCATTTTTAGAACAGACTAAAAAAAAAAAAAAAAAAAAAAGAAAAAGATTCATTGACAGTTTCCTCTAACAATTTAAAACAATGATAGCATGAATTGTAACCCCCAAGGGTTACCTCTATAAAAATGCATAGCTCATTTAAAAGTAAATCATTAATGCCCACCAGGAAAGCAGTCAGTGAGTCCAGACAGAATTAATTTTTTATTCCAGGGATAAGACAGAAAAGTACTAGGTGTTACATATAAGTATACTTGAGTACCACTGAAAGCAACTGGGCACAGAAACAGTAAATGGCTAATTTGGAAGAGGGTTATAATTGAGGCATAAGTGGAAAAACTGCCTTTTTTTTTTTTTCCTTTTTTGCTTCTGGATAAACCTGCACACAAGCATCATTTGACCTAACCCCCTCAATCTACTGATGAGAAAGCTGAAGTTAAAAGGGACTCTTTCCAAGGTCACAAAGCAGCAACCTTCAGAGCTGAGTTTCAAACAAACATCTCCTGATTTCCCTCTTTAGGGCTGTACCTTGCTTTCTGCCAGTAGCAGGTCAATGAGATTCTAGTTCACTTAAACTCAATCTTTCTGCTTAAAGGGAAAAGAGTCTAATGAAAACCTCAAGTATGACTACATTTTCTGAGCATGCTGAAACTTATGGCTGGAAAATGGGACACAAAAGACTCTTGACTATCCAGGAAAATATACTCAAGTTCTAATGGTGAGAACTAATACTTTTAAGCTTTGCCTCCCCATTCCTCTCGTCTACTTTTTTTCTGCTTTCTTTTCTCACAAGAAAAGCTGGGTATCTGCCTTAAGCTGTTTATCATACAATACTAGAGAGCAGAGGATCTGCAGGATAATAGACATATGTGGTTTTGCTGCCCCACCTCTATTTTCCCTTCTAGAAAAACTGTGTAATTTTATTTATTTAGGGGAATCCCTCTTATATGACTTTCTGTCATATGGAAAGCTGACCAGTCAGAGGATTCCACACCTTTGGTTATGGTAATTCATTCAGTGATGGGTGCATGGACTCAATCTTTCAGAGCATATTCCACAGCTATTCGAGAAGTGCTGGGAAAAGGGGGTATTCTCTTGCTGCAGGTGTTGCTAATTTGCAGAGATTGGTTTCTGGACCTTCCAGCATGTCGTTTTTCCTCACATGGAGAGAGACAATTTGAGAATAAACTACAAGGGGAAAGACTAAAGAAACACCCACCAAATCCTGAGGACATTCTTTTTTGAGTTCCTCCATCCAGCCTTGTCTGAGGCCGGGAAGATTTACTCTGGACTCTTCAGTGAGACTGATATATTCCCTCTTTTTGGTGACATGTTGGGAGTTGAGTTTCTATCACATTCAAGCAAAAAATTCCAGACAAGTACCAGCAGTGAAACTAATGATGACAAAGGTGAGGAAACCACAGTGGTTTTCCAAACCAATTAGATCAAACTTGCATATCAACTCTTTGAAGGCAGGACTTATCCATCCCCTCCAGTTCTCAATACAATGCTTGTCATTCTGACATCAATACTAGTTATTGTCAGTTTTGTTGCTTTCCAGTTCACATTTAAAGCTTAATTAATAAACCCATAGAGAAAAGTATTCATCTCATCATTTTTCTTCATTCTTTGGGCTTTTGTACTAGAAAGGAGTCAGAACATTTGAGTTTCATGATACATGAATTGCTAAGAAGCCAATTCTACCCTGCCAATGCAAATAACAGCTTTCTCAAGGCCATTGCTGAATCCGTAGAGCTGTCTCTTTAGATGGTGCATTTCATATTTTTGGCTAAGCCTATTTATCATTTACTGTATTTGCTCAGGTCTTTGGATTATTAGGAGTTAAATGTTCTTAGAAATCTGGACAGCAAGTTAAAAATCTTAGGTATGAAAATCATCTCTTTGAATATACAAACTATGTGTCCTTCCCACCGTGACCGCTATTCTACAGAGTGCAGAGTCTAATTCCTTTAACATAGTATGCATTAATATTGCATGTTTATATTTATATATTCAAGAATATATAATCTGAAGAGCTGAAATACTTTATATTCTGAATATGCAGATGAATAATTATAAGATCCTCATGGTCAATATTAATAATGTCATTTAACATGTACATAGCATTTTGTAATTATTAAAGAATACTTCTGTTTCTTATCTCATTTTATCCTCACCAAAAAAAAAAAAAAAAAAAATGTGCAGTAGAAGTGATGATAAGGCTGAAAAGGTCAAGTGACTTGTAGGAAGCCATAGAGTAAGTGAAAAATGGGAGTGCAAACTAGGAAAAAAAAAGAAGCATAAGTCAGTTCATGCATATTTTCCAACATTCTTTCCTCCTTTCCCCAATCTTTCAATAGGATACCAGTTTTTGTTTAGTTTAGCTTTTTAACTAAAACAATCCTTCAGCATCTCTATAATAGTAATAACACTAAAAAAAAAGTCTTGACTTCCAAACTTTGAGGACAAGAACTTTTCTCAATGAGTCATTCTGTGGGTACTGCCCTTCCCATGATTCTAATCAATCTGTCCCTGAGGGAAACCACTCTTCTTAGTCAGGAGAAAAGATTCAATAATATAATTTCCTCTTAATTTCACAGTTTTTCAATACAGTGCTGGAAAATTAAATCATGTCAGAATGGCATGTGCATGCATTTTAAGTTCCCATTTGAACAGTAGTATTTGGGCTGTGCTCAGTGGAGGTCTCCTCTAATCCTCTCTTTCCTTCTTCTCCAAGGCTGAAGAGGCTTCTTTAGAAACTTTCACCTCTGATATAAAGGTTTTGGTATCATTTTCTCTGCCAACTCGACCTGTATGTCCAGGTATTTGTCATGACATTCTTCCTTCTAAAAACCAGTGAGTATGGGCTGCACAGAAAGGAGTTAGCAGCAGGCAGACAGTAGTGGACCATCACTATTAGAGGAACAATCTTCTCTTCCCTGCAGTTCTTCATCTCATCTGTAAGTCTCAGCTTTTAATAGAACCCATTGATTTGTTCTTGCCCTCTTAAATCCATGCCCCACAAACCCCCCAGATCCATCAAAACTTCATTTTTCAAACCGTTCCCATGGAGACTTCTCATACACTGTGAATGCCATTAATAGAATTCATCTAGGGAATACATTTTTCCATTTCCCAAATGTTTGGTGAATGATCAGACTGCCTACATCAGTAAAATTACACTTAGAAATCTATTTTTAAAAAATTTAAAAAAAAATTTTAAAACATCCTGAAACACAGAGAAAAATTATTCTAAAGATGATCAACCTCTGGAAAACAGCATGGAGTTTCCTCAAAAAGTTGAAAATAAGAGCTACCCTATGACGCAGCAATTATACTACTGGGTATTTACCCTAAAGATACAATGTAGTGATCCTAAGGAGCATGTGCACCCGAATGTTTACAGAAGCAATGTCCACAATAGCCAAACTATGGAAGGAAACTAGATGTCTATCAACAGATGAATAGATAAAGAAGAAGTGGTATATATATATAATGGAATAATATGCAGCCATCAAAAGAAATTAAGTCTTGCCTTTGCGCCAACGTGAATGGAACTAGAGGGAATTATGCTTAGCAAAATAAGTCAATCGGAGAAAGACAACTATCATATGATCTTCCTGATATGAGGAAGTGGAGATGCAACATGGGGGGTTTGGGGGGTAGGAAAAGAATAAATGAAACAAGATGGAATAAGAGACTCTTAATCCCAAAAATCAAACTGAAGGGGGCCGGGAGGAGGGGGTTAGGGAGAGGTGGGGTTATGGATATTGGGGAGGGTATGTGCTATGGTAAGTGCTGTGAAGTGTGTAAACCTGGTGATTCACAGACCTGTACCTCTGGGGCTAATAATACACTATATGTTAACTTTAAAAAAAAGATGATCATCACATTATCTGTAATAATAAAAAAAGTTATGAAAAGGAAGTAACATCCAATAGGATTATAAGTGAATTACTAAATAGCTAACATAGCTACTCAATGGAAACAGTTTAGACATTAAGCAGATATTTATATAGCAATTTTACTATGGTAAAAATTACAATACTAATGGATAATTACTTAAGAAACCTAATAACCAATATTCTAAATAGCGTACATATGAAAAAGACTACATGGAATACATCAAAAAGTTAAAAGAAATTACGTTTGCAGTGTAAGATTAATGTTTTATTTTAGAACATTTTATTTTTCCTAATTGTTTTTCAAATAATTTAGTTTTTTTTAATGAATATCTCTTTTGTTTAAAGTCTTAACTATTCCTCACAACTGTATCTTTTTTTTTTTAAGATTTTATTTATTTGACAGAGAGAGAGAGATCACAAGTAGGCAGAGAGGCAGGCAGAGAGAGAGGGGGAAGCAGGCTCCCCGCTGAGCAGAGAGCCCGATGTGGGGCTGGATCCCAGGACCCTGAGATCATGACCTAAGCCAAGGGCAGAGGCTTAACCCACTGAGCCACCCAGGCACCCCCTCACAACTGTGTCTTGATTTGGTTGTAGGATTTTAGATCAAAAGTGCTTTTTGATTTTTGCTCTAGCTATATTACACCATTTTTTCTGCCAAGGTTCTGCCATTTTGATGAATGATTGTAATCCAATTCTTTTCTGAAAACAAGCTTTGTTGTTTATTCTTCCCAGAAATTTTTAAGATTTTGTAAATTTTTTTTCTCAAATGTTACATTATCTACAAACAAGTCTTATAATCATTGTCTTATATACTAGTGTATGAACTCCTATGAAGTTTTGGATTTTTCATCATTTATAAATTTTTAAAAATAATTTTATTCCTTTGACTATTTGATTTCCCCTACTATCTCAGTTTTTCTCTAGAAGACTTTATGGAACTGTACTGGGATCTCATTTTCCTTTTCTGATTGTTAGAAATTTTAATTTCTATATCCTATTTTATAAATCTATATTCCAGCTTTACTCCTTCTGCTACTCAGGAATTTTTAAAAATTATCTTTTCATTTTAAAATCAAGATGTGCAAGTGTATGTCTTTCAAATATCTCTTTAGGTATATTTTTTAAAAAGGATTATATAAGAAGTGTCCATGATCTACAATTGGTGATTTCTCATGGCAAACTCTTTCATGTATGGGTGCATCCATTGTCCCTTGTCTACAGCTAAGAACAGTACTTATTTTTAAGTATCATTTGTAATAAACAAATAAATAAAGTATCATTTGTGCCTTGACTTTTTTAGTTTTGTTTGATTTTAGTGCTCCTCATCTATTGATTGATTGTTTTTATTCTTTTTTTCCAGAACTTTTTGGTAACCAGTGATTTGATGCTTACTGTAGCTCTGAAATTTGCTCTTGGGTATCTGTGGACATTGCTCCAAATCACTATAATTTGCATCAGCTGATAGTGAGAAAAGTGCCCAGATTACTGAGGATAGTGGAGAAAGAGGTATTCTTTGGATTAAAGTTTTCTCCTGGGAACTGGGTATCTCCTCTTCCCTTTCTGGTACATGTCTATTTTAGACAAACACCTCTTTTTTTCCAGCATTATTATTACTTTTTGGTTTCTTAATAATTTTTTTAAAGTCAAAAGAAAAATATAATAAATCTATAAGAGCCCTTTACTTCAGTTCACAAATGGTTAAATTTCACCATAAATGTTTATTAACCCCAACACAGGGTTCAAACTCATGACCCCAAGATCAAGAGTCATATGCTTTACTGACTGAGCCTGTACCAGCCAGGTGTCCCAAATTTTACCATATTTGTAAAAGCATTATTTTCAAAATTCAAGAACCAAAAAACGAATCTTAGGAAAATGTGAACCTATGTCTCATCAACACAAGAAATTGAGGCTAATGGATATCTATAAAAGCATGGATTTTCAACACAAAAAACAATTGAGCCACTAGGTTTTCTAGCAACACTCAAATCCAGCACACTGAAAAGCACACCTGTGTTGACAAGGAAATAAGAGGGGAACACACAAGTACATGCTGACTTAGCAGCTCTCCCTGTACAAAGTAACATCTAATCCCAGTACCTGTCTGTAGCCCGTTGAGCAGAACCCACAGATTCTAACAAGAACGATAACTGTTTCAAAAAGGCACCAGGTGTTGAGTGTGTTTCTAAGTTGGCACAATCCTCAAAGTTTCATTCAACTTCACGTGCCAACAATGGATTTATCTTCCAATTAGCAATCACATCTCAATGAAGTGAAGTAGTTCAAGCTGCAATTCTCTTATGAATTAATATTTTATTATTGCCTGAAGATCAGGGAGAGCCCCGAAACAAGGGAAAAAAACATATATTGTGTTTTTAGATTAGTAAAAAACATTTTAAAAAGTGTAAAAAGAACGCTGTGAAATATTTCTGTTTTATAACATGTCCATCTACCTCTAACTTGGCTAAAATCAAGTTGCCTCTAAAGATAATTTTCTCCTCTGAAAGGTATGGCTTCAATGTTGATGATAGAGTAAAATTACTGAGCAGGGTATGACTGTCTTTCATGTAGAAAATGTACTTCCTTCATATACAAGAATATAGAGATCAAAATGTCTGGATTTCTGATAAACCATCTCTCCCATCTCCCAAACATATGGATCAATTTGTAATTCCAGTGTTTATTTAAGCAGAATTATTTTATGTCTTCCATCAGAAGATGCCCAAATGTTTTTTGAAAGCAGTCTAATTAAAAAGAATAGGGTTTAGAAATATTACTGAACTGTTCCTCTAGTTGCATTCACTAACATTAAAAAAAATATTAACTGAAAAGACTCACCTGCTTAATTGAATGTTTCTGGGTAATTGAAGATTACAGTGAATTTTAATGAAGATTATAGTGAATTTTCTGTTTCAGTATAGGTAGTCTGTACAAAGTCTTTCTGAAAAGACTCAGTGCATATTCTTACTTAGAGAGAAACTTTAAGATACAACTAACCTACAATCCAGCAATTGGCTATCCTTTATCAAAAGGATACAAAAATATGGATTCGAAGGGGTACATGCTTCCCAATATTTATAGCAGTATTATCAACAATAGCCAAACTATGGAAAGAGTCCAAATGTCCATCAGCTGATGAAGAGATAAAGAGGATGTAGTGTGTGTGTGTGTGTGTGTGCACGTGTGTGTATGCACATACATACAATGGAATATTACTCAGCCATCAAAAAGAATGGGGTCTTGCTATTTGCAATGACATGGATGGAGCTAGAGTTATTATGCTAAGCAAAATCAGTCAGAGAAAAACAATTACCATATGATTTTACTCATATGTGGACTTTAAGAAACAAAATAGATGACATATGGGAGAGGGAAAAAGAAAAAAGAGAGAAAGGGAAACAAATCATAAGAGATTCTTAACAATAGAGAACAGAGGGCTGATGGAGGAAGGGAGGTGGGGAATGGGCTAAATGGGTAATGTATATTAAGGCTTGTACTTGTTATGATGAGCACTAGATGTTGTATGTAAATAATGAGTTAGTGAATTCTTATCCTGAAACCAATACTGTACTGTATGTTAAGTAACTAGAATTTAAATAAAACTTGAAAAAAAAAAGAAAAAAAACTTTATAAGTAAGATTTTTCACCTGAGTCTACCCTTTTCCCATGCAATCCACATAAAATTAAAGGTACCAGTCAACTTGGTTGAAGATAAATTATACCTTTATTTTTCTAAGCTGTAGCCAAAATTAAGAATTTCTTTCCATTATGAATTCCAGCAATAAATCATAGTATTAGCAGTTCCTGTGACTTTGTATCAAGTAGAAAAACGTATTTTCACATCACATCTTATGAAAGATAACCTAGGTATGTAGCTTATGCTCCTTAGTACATTAAAAACCACTGACTTTACCAGACCCATTGCCCATATAGATCCTCTTATGTGACTTGTTGTCTATTGCTTTATAGCAAAGATGGCATGACAGGTTCAGACTATCCAGGCCAAGTGTCCAGGCATAGTTTAACTGGGTCCTATGCTCAGGGTCTGACAGGTGGATACCCAGCCAGGTTTGTGATCTCATCTGCGGTTCAGAGTTTTGTTTCAAACTCACATGACTCTGCAAAATTCATTTTCCTACAGTTTCAGAATACATGGTGGCTTGCTTCTTCAAAGCTAGCAAGAATGCTGCTCACTTGCCTCCAGTCTCCTTATACTTTTTTTCAAAGGGTTCACTTGATTAGGCCAAGCGGAATCAGGTTAATCTTCCTTTTGCTTTCTCGAAGTAAACGGATTGTGAATCTAAGATTGTAGATCTGCAAACTCTCTTCATCTTTGCCATTTAACCTAACATAATCACAGAAATAGCCTTCATCATATTCAGACATTCTACTCATACCCAAGGAGAGCGAGCAGGGTTGTACAAAAGGAAACAGGAATCGTGGGATCATCCTAGAATCCTTCCTACCATATTATGTAACAAACTAATGAAAAGGCACATGCAGTATAAAATCATCAATACTTTTCATAATATTTTAATATTATAACTATTTCAATAAATTGCCCTATTTTTTAGCCTATGCATTTTATTTTATATATTTAAAAACATTATTCTGAGAACTGTTCCATAGGCTTTACTGCTGTCAAAATGATTTATGGAAAAAAAAAAGAATAAAAATTCTAGTTCTAGAAGCATACTATTTATTCAATTGCTCAGTGCAAAATTTAAAATTCATCTTGCTTTCACTAATAATCTGTATTTAACATATCAGTTTGTCCTGTCAGCTTTCCCTTGAAAACATCGCAAATTTAATCACTTCCATCACCATCCTACCACTCCCTCCAATTATACCTCCATTACCTCTCATTTTAACTATTTCAATAGCCTTCTAAATAGCCTTTTTGCTTTTGTTTTTTTTTTTCACATATCGTTATCTTTTTGAAGAATGTTAATTGAATCAGCTCCTACATCTGCCTAGAAGATTCCACTAGTTTACCTTTACACCAAGAAAAAAATATTCTTTATTATGTCTGTGGAGCAAAGACTTTGGCAAGATAATGTGCCATACTCTGCTCCCAGCTCTGGAAGATTCCATGTCCTAATCCCCAGAACCTGTGGAAAATAACACGGCAGTATGGACTACCCAGATACAGGTAAAGTTACAGACATTAAGAGAGGGAGATTAGCCTGGATTATACAGTTGGGTTCAATCTAATTGCATGAGCCCTTATAGAAAGAAAACGTCCTCTGACCACAAGCAGAAGAAAAATGAATGGAAAAACAAAGGGAGATAGGAGAGATTCAAAGTGTGAGGAGAATAGCTTTGAAGTTGGAGAAAAGGATCTTCCAGCACAGGAAGTAAGATGGCCTCTACAGTGACAACGAGTTGACATTAGGGGTGGGGGGGGGGAAGTGGGGGAGGCGTTGAACACAACACAATCCTCTAAGAGCATGAAACTCAATTATTCAACAGCTGGAACGAGCTTGGAAGCAGATTCTTCATCAGAGCCTCCAGAAAGGAATAAAGCCCTGCCAAGATCTTGAATTTAGGCTGGTGACACATGTGTCAGACAGACCTACAGAGCTGTCAGATAATAAATTTGTTTTAAGTCACTAAATATCCTGTAATTTGTTACAGAAGCAATAGGAAACAAATTCAATGTCCGTATTGGCCCAGGTAAGCAGGCCATCACTAAGTTGATTATGTACTCTTTCTTTCCATATTAAAACATGGGCCATCCTGGTTGAGCCTCCAAATTTGTGGCAGTTTATTGCAAAGAAATAACAAATTAATACAATGAAAATATTTTCTTTAATACTAGCTAGTATCCAATCAGTAGTTAAAATGTATTTTCCTAGAAAGTGAGAACACACCTGATCAGTATTAGGAGGCTGATATCAGTAGATGTACTGTCTTCATTTTAAGTTTTATCTGTTTTGATTTGAAGACTAATAGAAACATTTAAACAATTATAGATATCAAGTTCTTAGATACATGTCTGATTTCTTAAAGAAATAAACAAGGTCTTTGAAGCCCAACAGAACTTTGTTCAAATCTTGCTTATTTTGCACAGTGGGCAAATCATTTAAGATTCCAGAGTGCCAGATCCCTACTCTGTAAAACAGGACAATCTTTAACAAAAGGAGTAGGTAGAGGATAATAGAGTAATTATACTAAAAGCTCACTTAGCACAGTACACAATGTATAGGAGACACTCAAAAAGTGTTGGTTTTCTAAACTGTTCCCAGAAGTTGATAAGAAACATAGCCACTGATTCTTTTAAAAGTTGCAGGGGTAAATATCACTCATTTACAAATTCCAATGGGCAGAGAGATTGGTCACTATGTTCTAAACATTGACTCTATTCTAGGCTTTCCAACCACACTTTTGTTTCTTCTTGAGATTTCCTACATGGCATAGAAACTCAGCAATGTATCGCTCCAATCTGCATACATTTCTCTATGATCTCGAAAGTACAACAGTTGACGTAATATTTTATCAATATTTTTCATCCTTTTACTTTTTATAAGAACCTCTTGCATACCTACAGTCTAAAGAGATGATAATCTCTAGGCCCTTAATGTTTAATTCCACCTGGCAACCTTTCACTTGCGGTTCACTTCCCAAGTCCTAATCTAAAATATTCCCTGCCCCTCTAATTATTCAAAAACACTTTATAAAAGAGAAAAGTTGCAAAATGAACAAACAGAAAAACTGCAATGTTAAAATCATTATAAATATCATGTTAATATCATATATGTATATGAAGTACATAGGTAGCTGATTCCCATGACCCTTTTCCGTTTTTTAAGGTGCTTAAAGTAATGAAATTATGCATAATTATAATTTCAAATTCTGTTTGACAAATGACCAACTTTTGTTTTAACTCCTGACAAAAGTACCTGTTGGCACAATGGAGCTCAAAGTCTTCAGTGTACCAGTGTGAAATTGAAACAGACGTCAACATGAAATCTTCTTTTCCATAGTTCATGGCCACCTCAAAACAAAACAACTGATGTGTGAATGAATCACATGCATTTCTTTCATATTTTCCTGCAGCATGCCAGTCTTCCTTTCCAGTTACCGAATATGAACTCTCTGGCTTCCAATGTTGGGCCCGCCTCTCTATACATGACCTTCTTCTTCACTGTACCTAGCTCAGACTCAATAGTACCACTAATATTGTATCCATAAACTTGCTAAAATCATTTAAATGTTTTTATTCAAACTCACCTTAAAATAGCTAACTACCAATGATCAGTAAATACATTAGTGCCCAATATTGTACCTTTCCTTGTAAACATCAATTCAGTAAGTTATCCATTCTCTCTTCTATATTATAATCCTTCTTAAAGTACAAACTTGTCACAAAATATATGTCATTAAAAATATTTTAGGAAAATAAGCAAGGAAATAAACCTTTTAGTCTCTTGGTACCATCTGGGTATTGTCCAATAATTCTGGTTCATTTTGGGTTTTGTTTGTTTGTTTAAGATTTTATTTATTTATTTGACAGACCGAGATCACAAGTAGGCAGAGAAGCAGGCAGAGAGAGAGAGAGAGGAAGCAGGCTCCCCGCAGGTTCCCCACTGAGCAGAGATCCCGATGTGGGGCTCGATCCCAGAATCCTGGGATGGAGACCTGAGCCGAAGACAGAAGCTTTAACCCACTGAGCCACCCAGGCACCCCATTCTGGTTCATTTTGTAACAAAATTCCTTTAAAGAGTTATTCACACTCCAATACCTTTTTCCTCCTGTTCTCTTCTAGACTCCCATCATTTGTTCTTTCATCCTCAGGGATCTTTTGTAATAACTTTTTTTTTTTTTTTTTTAAGTTGTTAGTGACTTTTAGATTACTGAAACCAGTGGTCAATTCTCGATTCACATCTTACTTTGACCTATGGGCAAAATTTTATGCATTTTCTCCAGCTTTATTAAGGAATAACTGCCCAGTATAACTGTATATATTAAAGTGTGAAATGTGATTATTTGAAATACATTGAGAAGTAATACTGGGCTCAAGATAACTGAATCATCCATTCCTCACACAGTTACCTGTGTATGTGTGTTTGTAGTTAGAACAGTTAATATCTACCGCAGCAAATTGCAAGTATACAATCCTGTATTATCCTCTTCTCAAAACTCTCTTCACTTGGCTTCCAGAACCTGATCACCTTGTTTCTCCTCCTGCGTCCAAGTATATGACATTCTAAGCTCTCCTCTCCCTGTATTTCTTTCTTATATACCCAACTCCTAAAATAAAGGTCATGAGCAGTGCCCAGGTATTAGTTAGAGGAATTCCCTCCTCTGTTTACTCTCATTCTCCAGATAAGGTCAGCTACTCTGTGGCTATAAATGCTGCAGGTATGCTCAAGATGCCCCAAATTAATATAGGCAGAACATTTTCCTTCAATTCAGACTTAGGCAGCGAAGTAACGAATGCCATCTTCATTTGGATGTGTAACAGGCAATATCCTGCTTCCCCAAACTTCCCCAAACTTCCCCCAAAACTGGCTTCTCCTTCAATATTCCCCTTCTGATTGTAATACCAACCCTTTAATTTACTCAGGCCAAATAAATAAATAAATAAACAAACAAAGTTATAGTTTCCCTTGACAAATCCCTCTTGCTTTCAATATCCAAATAATCCTCTGAAAAAAAATAAAAGCCATTAAAAATTTTATCCGGAACCTAGTAACATATATCTACTGTTAACACCATGGTCCAAACTACCATCGTCTTTTCTTGCCTATTCTCTCTCTCCTTTTTTTTTTTTTTTAAAGCAACTTTGAGTTTTATTCCATTTCATTGTTGTTGTTGTTGTTGTAGTGTCCAACAATTCATTAGTTGTGTATCACACCCAGTGCTCATTCCAACACGTGCTCTCCCAGTCACCCCATTAAAACCTCCTCCCTTCTGTAACCCTCAGTTTGTTTCCCAGAGTCCAGACTCTCTCACAGTTTATCTCCCTCTCTGATTTTTTTCCCCATTCAGTTTTCCTTCCCTTCTGGAAAACAGTATGGAGGTTTCTCAAGATGTTAAAAATAGAGCTACCCTATGATCTAGAGATTGCACTACTGGGTATTTACTCCAAAGACATAGATGTAGGGAAAAGGGGCACATGCCCCCCCAGTGTTTTCACCTATTCTATTTTAGAGCCTCCTAACTGGTCTCCATGTTTCTTCTCTTGTCTCACTTAAGAGTCTGTGCTCAGAACAGCAGCCAGACTGGTCACTGAATCTCGGTCACATCCCATTTCTTCTCTGATCAAAATTCCTTATTTGTCTCCATCGCCTCAAATAATCTGCTCTCCACTACCACCCTTTTCTGATTTAGAGCCTTAATTCCAATTTGATACAATTCTAAATATTCCACAAGAAGACATATATTGCTATTATAGAAAAAGTTTCAAAAAATATTCTAAATGTTAACCCACACACACATCCTAGAGAGAGGTTTTTTAATTTTGTCTTTGTTTGTTTGTTTTAAGGAATTAGCTCCTACTATTGTGGAGGCATGGAAAGTCCAAAATCTACGGGGTAGGGAAGAGTTGGGAGTGGAGCCTACAGAATATCTTCTTGCTTGGGAGGCCAGCCTATGTCGAGTCAGACTTCCAACTCACAGGATGTGGCTTCACATTATGGAGAGTAAATTGCTTTATTCAACCACCACTGATCAAAACATTCATTTCAACTCAGACATACCTTCACAGAAACAACTATCATAATGTTTGACCAAACATCCAGATAACATGGCCTAGTCAAATTGACCCATAAAATTAACCACTATAAACACTATGCAACCTTAGATAAATTAATTCAAATTTGTAATTTTCAGCTTCTACATTTTCAAAATGAGAACAATACAATGTATTTTACCAATGTATTTATGTAGACTTAAATACACAGCTTACGCAAATTGGCCCAGTAACAGAGCAAGTAAACAGCAAACATCGCCTGACCTCTCCCTTCCTTCCCAGTCTGTGGTAAAAAACCTATTAAACTGAATGCAACTAGCAAATATTCTTTTGGTTTTAATGTGTGTGTGTGTGTGTGTGTGTGTGTCCACATGTGTTTTAAGTACTTGGCTGCTAAATGTTCAGCCCTGTGCCAGGCACTTTATCAAATGGGACAGAAGACCTAATTCCCGCTCTCAACGAGCTAATGAGCTCCTGCAGAGTGAACTAATATGCTGCTAATAGAAAACAGGGGAAAATAATGTATCAACAGATGCCAGGTTCAAAATAATAGCTTATTACTTCCGAATATGGTTGACGGTCCAGTTGATTAGTGTATCCACGGACTAATGCTGTTGAAGCATAGTTTACAAGGTAAATGAAACAAAACCAAGTTGGGCTTCTAAACTTTGAACTGTAAAGCATAAAGGGCCGGAAAGATATTCAGAGGAGGGAGAAAAGGACAAAGGTCTGGGGTAGGAAGTGGCTGGGATGTATGACCAGAGGCAGGAAAGGACTCACAGGCCCAAAGTTGCCTCTGGACTCTGCGCTGAGCACTTCACAAGTTATTTCTGCTTTTCTAAGAAATGAGGAATTGAGACTGACAGAAGTTAAGAAATTTGCCCAAGGAACAATGTGAAGAAGTCCATGGATGGTTTATGATGCCTGTTAATCCAAATGTATTCAGACCTCCTGCTGATAAAAGCACAAACCCTCCCTGTAATGGGTAAACACACATTTCGCTGGCTCTAAATCCTGCATTTTTCTGTGGGAATTCCAGTGCTTCACAAGGCACCTTCAAGTACTTCTTAAGTCCCTCAGAGTGGTGAGTATTCACTCATCATTTGGGGATGCACTGCCTCTGGCCTCATAATTCTGGCTTCTGCTACTGTGGGCTTCTGCCTCTTCCATTTTTAAGCCATACGAGATCTCCCACCTACTAGTTCTAGGGTGGCTTCTTAGAATCTTTTAAAATGTGTGACACAGTTACAATGGTCCTTTTTATCTTGTTCATTACAACTGCGTGTGCGTAGGTGTGTGATGTGCTGGGGTGGTGCTCACGTGTCCCGCCACCACATATAGGAAGTGTGTGTAGATGCTCTGCAAGTTATAGGGACGTCGCCAGTTTATGGGTGTGTGTGTGTGTGTGTGTGTGTGTGTGTGTGTGTGTGTAATGTAGTAAGACTCTGGATGATAAATTTCAGGTGATTTAAATAAAATAAGCATATAAACATCTTAGTTCACCTGATAGTTTCAACTCTCACTTCCATTTCATGAAGAGACTGAGAGGAAATACGTGTGTGCAGCACGTATTTTCATGTGCAGACGTTACCACATCTATCCAGCTAATTCGTTTTGAGAAAAGGGCCGTGACCCTGATGGAAATTTGTTTGCAGAGGTGAAACCAGCACAATTTGGGAAGTAATGAAAGATTGTGAATGGATGAATTTCACACTGTTTGCCAGAAAGGCCTTAATAGCCCTCAACAGATACAGGACGGTCAGCAGAAGGAAGAAAGCAGAAAAACGCAATCTCAGGACTTGCTGTGAAGATTAATTTATCTCTGGTCCCCAAGAAGATAAAACCACAGGGAGAGCACAGAGGTGATTTTTAAGAATCTGTTTAACTTTGTAGGTTCCTGATAATGAACTGAACTCAGGAGGACACAGAGTGGTTCAGGTTGCCAGCAACCTAGGAAATAATAATAATCCTATTATCCTAAAGCAGGACATACCACCCGGGATTTGCGATTACATGCTGAAACAGACTATGGGGAAGGCTCTTTGCCTCGGATAGAAATGATCTTTTATCTAAACTGTAGTCCTCCCATCAGACCACCAGACACGAAACTCCCAATTGAGGGGAAGAGGCACGTGATTATTCCTGAAAGTGCATTACCAAAATAGAACAGAGATGGAAATTACCTAAATCCAAAATATCATGGTGACTCTTTGACTGCTTAAGAAGTCTAGACTACTTTCTAATCAGTGCTTCAGTGACAATAAGTTTATGAAAAACAGGTTATCACTGAAGATTCTAATTAGGGGTTTGCACATAAGAACACTTGAAATTGGAAATTTAATACTCACATGGACTCCATTAGGCCAAAACCTTTCTCACTCCCCATTCAGGAGGTTTACCCAGAACCAAGAAATATTCCAAGTGAGGTGTAACTGTGCTTAGTACTTATGGTACTTAGTACTTACAGAAATTACCCTCACCAAGAAAAATTGTCTCTTAGAGAATAGGTAAGAAAGACAGCTAATGCCAAAGTTGTTCCTTCTGAGCTCTTTGGGATCCCTGGAAAAATATCACCTACTTAGCCAAGGCAACGTTTATGTTTGTGGGACATGGATTACACAGTTTGGCCATCCACTAGAGTCTCTAGTTCTTGGCAGGGAATAAGGTCCAAAGAATGGAAATTTATTTTCTTTGTTTTGAAGAGCTCTATAAAGGGGAAGAATATGTGAAAATATTATATTATGCCTGCTCTTTCCTCAATTTAAGCAGATTTGGTTATGTTAAGGGAGATGAGTGACAGGATGGAAAGCACTTTCTCTAAAATCCCCTTATTGGAAAGAGAAAACTCTAATAATGACTGCAAACAAATTCCTCATTAGATTTGTTGGAAAATATTTGGGCTAATTCATTACCAAAAACAAATTATGGGTTATTTCTTGCCCACCTGACTTTGTAGAGTTAGGTAATTTAATAACAGTCATTTAATTTAATTTATTCATGCGGCCTTAATAGTTTTAATTTCTCGTATCTGCACTACTCCCAGCCTCATTACTCAATTAGGATTCCTAACCTCCACTGTAGACTCCCACTTTTATATTGACTTATTGGCTATGGTGCACTCACTCCCAAGAGCCTGCAGTTCCACTTGCTCCTTATCTTCTGGGAGTAATCTCCCATCTCTAACTGACCATCGATGCCCATAAAAATCAGAATTTAAGTGTTATCTAGTGTCTGTATTAACTTCACTCTTAAAGATTATTCACATAGATTGTTGGATGGGTGGTAAGGAAGAAAACCACTGGTTACACACACCACAGCAGCTGAAAATTTTTACAAGTAATCCTTTGAATATATAATATATATTAGAAAGAAAGAAAAAAGGTATGGGGAGTAGATTTCAGACTGGGGAAGCTGTAATCTCAAAATGAACAATGTCTGGTAGAGCTACCCATTCATAGATTAGCCATGGGTGGATGATATTAAAGGATAACATAAAGAGGAGACAATTTGTGACCAGAGTGAATAAAAGGTATGTAACACTTGTAACTACTGGGCTGCATGCTAGATAAACACACAAATATATGTTCAGTCCTCAGAAATTTAAAAGGCGGGGAGGTGTCTTGGCTTAAAAGATAAGGTAAGGCCAGGTTTGGGAATAATGAATTAAAGACAGCATATGGATTTAAACAGCAAAATTATTTTAGTGTCACGGTGAACATTAGTCTGGCACTTAGATCAAATTTAGATTATAGAATTAAAAGCCATACTAGAGATGATAAGGAAGCCATGGGAATGGTGCAGAGGGAGGCTGCCATGGAGAAGAAACGGATTCTAGGGGGGAAAAGTGGCTTGCAGAGCAGGTGGAGAAAGGAAGTTCAAAGGTAACAACAATGATGGAAATGAAGACAGATGGTTTTGTAAGATCATTAGTTTCCTCCAGACACCCTGCCTCATTAAAATGATGGTAGTGCACAGAAGCTTTTTATTGTAATGAAGCCCCAACATAATTTTTTCCTTTGTTTCGCTTGTCTCAGGACACCGATCTGGAAGGAACCTGCTATGGGTGATGTCAAAGAGCTTAGTGCCTGCATCCTCCTCTAATATTTTTATGGTTTCCCAGTTTTCCCAACACTGTTCGTTGAAGAAACTATCTTTTTCCCAGTGGATATTTTTTCCTGCTTTGTCAAATATTAATTGACCTTATAGTTGTAGCTTCACTTCTGGTTTTCTACTCTGTTCTATTGAACTTTGTGTCTATTTTTGTGCTGGGTACCATACTGTTTTGATCACTACAGGTTTGTGACATGACTTGAAGTCTAGAACTGTGATGCCTCCAGCTTTGCTTTTCTTTTTCAAGGTTGCTTTGGCTTGTGCTTCCTATACACATTTTAAAACTGTTTATTCTTGATCTGTTGGCATTTTGATAGGCATTTTGATAGGGATTGCATTAAATGTATAGGTTGCTTTGGGTAGTACAGGCATTTTAACAACATTTGTTCTTCCAATCCATGAGTATGGAATGTTTTTCCATTACTTTGTGTCATCTTCAATTTCTTTCATCAGTGTTTTATAGTTTTTAGAATGCAGTTCTTTCACCTCTTTGGTTAGGTTTATTCCCAAATACCTATTGAGAAAATCAAAAGTTTCTGCATAATAAAGGAATAAATCAACAAAACTAAAAGGCAACGTAAAGAATGGGATATCTTCAAATGACATGTCTGATAGAGGGTTAGTATCCAAAATATATAAAGAACTTATAAAACTCAACATGCCAAAAACAAAAAATCCAATTTAAAAATGGGCAGAAGTCATGAATAGACATTTCTCCCAAGAGGACATACAGAAGGCTAACGGACCCATGAAACGATGCTCAACATCACTCATCATCAGGGAAATGCATACCAACACTACAATGAGCTATCACCTCATGCCTGTCAGAATGGCTGAAATCAACAACACAAGAAATAAGAGGTATTGGTGAGAATGTGGAGACTTCCCACTGCTGGTAGGAATACAAACTGGTGCAGCCACTATGGAAAACAGTATAGAGTTCCTCAAAAAGCTATAAAGAGTACTACCCTATAACCTAGCAATGCACTACTAGTTATTTACCCAAAGAATACAAAAATACTGATTCAAAGGGATCTGCATACTCCTATGTTTATAACAGCATTATATCAATTAACCAAATTATGGAAGCAGGCCAGGTACCCGTCAATATATGAACGGATAGAAAAGATCTGCTATCTCTAGTGGAATATTATTCAGCCATGAAAAAGGATGAGAGCCTGCCATTTACAATGGTGAGAGCCATTACAATGGATGGAGCTAGGAAGTACTATGCAATGTGAAATAAGCTAGTCAGAGAAAGACAAATACCATATGATTTCACTCATATGCAGAATTTAAGAAACAAAACAAACTAGTAAATGGAAAAAGAGAAAAACCAAGAAACACACTCTTAACTAAAAAGAACAAACTGATGGCTACCAGATTTGGGGGGGTGGGTTAAACAGGTGATGGGGATTAAGGAGGGCACTTGTAATGAGCACAGGGTGTTGTATGGAAGTGAACCACTATCATGTATACCTAAAAAGAGTATTACACTGTATGTTCACTAACTGGAATTTAAATAAAAACTTAAAAAAAAATGAAAATACATGAAAAATTTTAAAAAAGTAAATAAAATGACTGGTAGTGGGTATGAAGGGTACTATCACTCTTGAATACAGGTACCTCAAGAGGGAAAATGTGATATTAATAGATATAGCTGTTTGATATTTTCACTAAAATAAAGAGAAAAATATTTGAAGCAGTTAAAGAAATTATAAAAAGGACAGCAAAGTACCTCAAATATGAGACAACCATGAGGTATAATAAACAAAAAAGGAGATTAATATTTTGAGAAATTTAGATAATAGTATAAGCCATATACCCGACATGTTGATTTTTGTTTGTGTTAGTGATCTGCAATTACATTTCATTTTATTTCATCAAGTTGAAAATCATCTCCTTTTTTCATGACAGAAAATAATTCCCAGAACCTCCCTGGGGTTGTATCGGTTAGGAATACATTCTTTGGTAAAACAATGCTATTAGTATTTTGAACTTTTATTCAACTGGAATTTTCTTTTCTTTTTTTCTTCTTTTCTTCCTTTCTTTTTGCTTCTGTTTTTGTTCATTTAATTACTGGCTACATGCTGAGTTCTAATCATTTTCTCTAAAATAAAAAAACGCCCTCAGTGACTGAAGGCAGAAAGATAAAGCAAGGTGCTGAAATTAAGTAGGGGCTAAATTAAGTAAATAATGTAAGGGATGGAGGAGAATTTCTCAGACTGCTGAGACAGCTACAAATCTCATTGTTTGAGGATGATCTTTTGTATGTGAAAATCAAAGTCACAATGAGCACAGGGGTTGGCTGGGATGAAACAAGATGGAGAGTAACCCCCCAAGTGGCATTTTCCCCACCAAATACCAAATTTAGTATTGCTATTTTGAGACAAAAAAGAAGCTCACATGTTTATGTACACAAAAATCTCATCTGCAGAATAAGGAACCCTTTCTACCAGAGCTGAATTAAAACCTCAAAGGTCTCAAGTAATTAAAAGTTAATGACGCTTTTCCCCATATGCAATTCAATGTAAAACAATAAATATTAAATTATAGAATGAGCGTATGGAAGTCTAACAAAGCACAGGGGTTTCCTATGATGATTACTCTGGAATCTACAGAAGGAGTTCATCTGATGCCCATTCCTCCCATTCTTTCTACTAACAGAAGCACCACAGTCCTGGGAGTACAACCTCCCACTAAATGCTTGCTTTTCCAGCTACCTTGCACCATGGAGGAACCACCAGACACAGATATGGCCAATAAGACATGAGCAAAAGTCTTTAGAGCGGTGTAGGAAGTCATTTGCTTTCCCAGTGGAAGAGGAACAGAAATGAGTGGTATCCTACACAGTGATTGGTATCCCTCTTGTTTCCTTGAACATGGATGTGGTGATTTCAGCAGAAGCAGTCATCTGTCAGCCATGAGATTATGAATTGGAAGAGCAGGAATCCAAATCCTGATATGACGAGACAAAGACCAAAATCCCTGATGGCATCACTGAGCTTTGCCAGTAATAATACACCTCCTGACTGCTTGTTTCGATGAGGGAATTAAACCCAATATGTTAAGACCTTAGTGATTGGGCTTTCTGTCACATAAGATTAAGTAACACTAATATATCTTTTATTTTTTTTAATTTTTTTAGTTACTTTTCAGTGTACTAGAATTCATTGTTTATGCACAACACACAGTGCTCCATGCAATATGTGCCCTCCAAAATACACACCACCAAACAGCAATATAATGAACTGCTGTAAGTATTTGACTTTTTTTTTTTTTTAAATCAAATGTCAAATATCCAGTTCTGCTTTCTCATTTTTAAATCACACTCTAGTTACCGTGAGCTCAATGAACGCAAATGCAGAAAGCGGTCTTCAATGACCTCTTAAGGAAGCCAGGCTAAGTCCTTAAAGCTGGATCGATATCATCCCTTCAGCATCACTGTGAAGCTGGGGCTTTTACAATTCACATTTTACAGAGGAAGAACCAGAGGCCCAAGGCCATACAACTCATGAGTAACAGAGTTAGGTTTGAACCCCTCTGTCTTCCTCCAGGGAGTTTGCTTCTAATCACTGTTAAGTATAGCCTCCAACTCCTAAAATGAATGAGTCATTTGATTATACAATGTTTAATGGACCAAGTTAATGTGATTTTATGTACACTTTATTATTTTTTTTTTTGGAAAAAGAAAAAAATGACTCTAAGTGTACACACACACAATGTATGTCTTCAAAGTAAGTGTTCTTGCTTACTTTTTGTGGTTGTCTATATAATTACTACTATTCCCTCAAGAAATAAACTATAACAGCCTAACAAAGTGTCAAACATTAGCAGCACTGTTGATGTCAAACATTAACAGCTATTGAAAAGAGTCGAGTAATATGTAGGTCTTTATCTTCATGAAAGCTATTCTAAGGAAAAAAAATTCTCACAGTCTGTTAATAGATCAAACTCAAAGATATTCTGCTAATTAAATAAACTGGACACAGTATGCTTCTCTTTCATTTAGAAGCTGGAATTTTCAGAAATCTTTGAACAAGGATGGCTGCTATAAAATGCTCTTCTTGAATTAAAGGCTTCCCTGTTGGGATGCCATAATTCCACTGCCCTGTTTTCACAAGAAACTCCTAACAACTTTCATTTTAAAGGAACATGACTGACTACAGTCCTATTTTAAAGGAACATGACTGACTACAGTCCTACATGTTCAACAGCCTACAATTATGCAAATAACTAATCTGATGGGAAGGGGGCCTTTAAACAAGTGAAATAATTGGCTTGTAACATATTTGAGAAAAGTACCTCATATGTATTTTTTTCACCAGTGGAAAGGGAGGTGGAGATTGTTGAATATCTGACTGTACCATTGTCTGTGCCCTCTCTTTGAAAACGTGTTTCCTTTCTCTCTCAGATTTGTAACAGGCAGAAATAGTCTGATGGTAACCTAAGAATGCCAATCTCCAAAAGACACAATGCCAGCAGGCTACACATTAGCTAATATTATATAACTCAGAAAAACAAAAAAATACTAGCAAGGGAAGATAACAAAATGGGCATTCGAATCGGGGGTGTTTTAAGTGATTTCCATAGTCACTGAGTCTTCAGTCCAGTGAAAACAAATATATGCTGTATTTTTAGAGTAGTTTTTTTTTTTTTTAAATCATCTTAAATGCTTTGCCAACAACTATGGATTTCACTTTTGTGGTTTTATTTGTACTTGGTTCTAGCAAAATTTTACTGAGGTGACAAAAACCAAATAATAGGAAGGACCCAAACCAAACTAATAAAAAAGAATGATCAAGAAATTTATATGCTGACACAGTCAAGAGATCCACCTGCTTTTGTTCTGATTTAGTTTCCTGTGATCAAGCACATGTTGATTTGGCTGACTTGAACCCTGGCATATTGATGTTGCGTGTCTCTCCCTGCTTGAGTCTTCCCTTTGACTGCTCTTTCATTTGCTTTGTGCTCTGCATGTAGGGTTAAAAAAATGTACATCAAACAAATGACCCACTGCAAATCAACTTGTTATCATTTTAGCCATCCATTCTAGCTGTATCCATATGGTTTGGGTAGCTGAGCAAAAAAGGAGGTGGGCATCCTCCTTGATGCAGCAGGAACAGGAGGACAACAGCAGATGAGAATTCACCCTTCACTGCACAATTGTAAACAGCATCTGAGTGGGCTGTACCCAAGTTTCTAGGAAAAGCAGACTGGGAAGAACTCAGCCTCATGCTGTTCAGCCCTTATCTGAAAGTTGCACTTGGTAGTGTGTAAGCAGTCACAGATGCCAGCAACTGACATTACAGAAACACAAAAAAGAGCCAAATCTTCCTTCCATCCAAACAATAGGAGTGTTGGCTGCAAAGTACCCGTGTCTAGGGTTTTGCACACTTTCAAAGGAACATATCTAGGAGTGAAGTAATTTTGCCTGAATACTCAGTCCTGGGATAGGAGTTACCAAATCTATGGAAGTGATTTCTAGTCATCGAGGATAAATGTGTATATTACCTGTATATTTGGAAATAGTGCCATATGGAAGAGAAAATATAATTTGCTCTATGAGATCCTACAGTTTAGGTCGATGAGGTACCAACTGTATAATTAATAATAACTGTATAATTGCCCTCCATTTAAATAGGAGAATTAAAGAATGAAGGACAATTACAATGTGAATATAGTAAGAACACTCTTATTAATTACAATGTACGACCATGGAGAACATAGAGTTTCTGCCACTGGGAAGTAGCTACCAAGGAACCCCAGCAAAAACAGTGTACAGGATGACCTATCTTTGATATGTCTGTTCTGACAATTACTAATCTGTGTGTTAATTACGAGTTAAGAATAATACAACTGATCTACCTGCTGCTGCATGCCTTATAAAACAGGTGCCCAGAAGTTGTTCAGGATCATTTGACCCACATTGTTATTGTTCACTGGTTCTCAAGGCCCATGAGGAAGTCCCATGGAGTTGGCACAAGACAGGAAGAAATTTTAAGGGAACTAAAATCTGCGCTTTGCGTTGGCAAGAAAATTAATACTTCCCTAGTAGTAGATACATGGGACAAGATCGTTGCTTTGTAGCCCAGTGGAAATAACTGGTTCCTAATGATGGTTCTCCCAATAATTCTCACAGAGTACTTATTTTCCTTTCTTCAGTACAAATCACTTATCAGATCGTCTTGGTTTTTACTTTTGAATTACTTCTAAATTCTTCCATATCCCTAATTTCTTTTCCATCTATATTTTTAATTCCAATAATTTAGGCAGCCATCAGATTTTGTCTAGACTGTAACTGTTCTTAAGTCTACCTTCCCACTGTGCGAGTAAGGTATTTCAATTCAAATATGGGCATATTATCTTCTCCCCTAAAATTACATAATGGTTCCTTACTTTCCATAAAAGTGGTTTCTAAACATTTATAGAGGTGGAACCATATATTCAAATAAAATTGGGTATAAGAAATTTTAGTGGATTCAAAGAAAATTTGAGTAGGTGAAGCACAGGGGACTTTTTTTTTTTTTTTGTTAGTGAAACTATTCTGTATGATAATGATATTATAATTGTGGACACATGATACTATAAATTTGTTAAAACCCATAGAATTTACATGCAAAGAGTGAACATTAATGTACAAAACTTTTTAAAAAACTCAAGAAATACCATGGCGGAATGTGGAATGTATAAAAATAATCTAACTGTACTACTATAGTATAATTATGTCAGGTAATGGTATGTGCTTATTAAATAAAAGTCATATATCTTAAAATGTTAACTTTTACTTTTTATAAAGCTAATGAATAATCTATTTGAGAACCATCTGATTTTAGTAAGACTTTGAAACTGGCTATTCTAGACAATAATTGCAACTGTATACACATTTCTTATTCAGTGTCAAGAAAACTCTGATTTTCAAAGATAAATCATTGTGAGCTAGAAGTAGCAACATGGCCCCCAGTTACACTGATCTTCAAGTTTAAAAATATATGTCTTTATGTGTTAGTGTTGAACCACTAAACATGCCCTACTCACTTTCTTTTAAAAATTACATCTTAAAAAAAAAATTACATCTTAAGGGAGATGATGAATGGTTCTTCAACCAGTTTAGTATTCCTCCCTCCCCATAAGGTGAGCATACCTTTTCAAATGCATTTAAAACCCATTGAGATGTCCGGCGACAGCATTAAAAAATCTCAGAAACCGCATATATATATATATTTTTTTATTCATAAATCCATTCAGAATTATAAAAGTGACTTACTTGCTGAGGCCATATGCTCTTTCAATTCCTTTAATAAATTGTCTACTAAGCAAGGTGGTGGCTGTGCAAGTATGAATCTTCAAATTGAGTCATTTAGATTGTTAAAAGTATCAGCATTTCCTGCAACCTGAGAAATCATGGAACCAATTGAGTAATAGATTTAATTGGGAAAAACAGTGATTTTCTTTTGTCTCATTGGCAAAATCTGAATCACCACCTTGTCTCAGAAGAGGCAATGCATGTCAAATATTAAAAGGGACCTTCTGTCAATTGTGTTGCATTTCATAAAAAATAGTAAATATAGAAAGTCAGAAATTTAAAAGCTTTAAAAGTTCATAATTTGCTATTGTGTAACATTTTATTAATGGCATCTTCATATCTACTAATGCTTATCTACACACCATCCCGTGACTGCTTAAGTATTTTTCAATAACAGTTTTAGTAAGACCTGGCATTCCTACAATTTTCTAACACTGCTTTTACAACACTGATACAAATTACACCTTAAATGCAAATATTTATCATTTGGATATATGTTGTATTTTCATGGACAGATCTAAAGCATGTGAACTTATTCAGATTTTTTCAATCTCAGTGTTAGATATGTTAGATGTACAACTTAATCCAATTAAGTCTCTGGTTATACCCTCCCTAGAAGGGAGCTTCCCTATATAAAAGAGCAAATACCCCAAAACAGCCACCATCTCTTGTACTGCATAATACTGTATATTTACTTGTTTATATGTCATTAGTGAGTAAGGGGCCCTTCACTTTTCCCTCCGTGTCATTAAACTTGCTACAGCCCTTTGACTTCTCTTCTCTTAGATCGTTCACTTTGCAACGCTTTCCCTTGCAAATCCTTTCTCACCTCTTTAAGATGTAAAACTTCTACAAACTAGAGAAGACTTTCTAGGACCTGGGAGTCCTTTGAAATGCAATCATCAAGGGAGACAATGAACCAACCCCTAACCTCCATTACCTGTGGGAGGGTAGCAGCCTAACTGCAATAAAGCAGTAATTATCAAACACAGCAGATAACTTTTTGTTAAGACATTTAGCATATGATTTAGGAAAACCAGAAGTATTCCCTTAAACAAAGGATTCACAGAGCTTCCACTGCATTAGTCCTCCCCCTGGTTGTATTGAGGTTACAAAAGAAAGGACACACAGATGGTAATGGAGAGAGGAAGGCAAGGAGATTTCAGTTAAAATGGAACTGCAGCAACTGAGAATGCACGCGTATCCCAGTACAGGCAACTAACAGAGTGTCCAGAACTACCCATGGTAAACAACGCAAAAACATTGAAAATGAACAAATGAAAGATTAGGAAAGGCAAACAAAACAGGAGAAACAGAACATATAGATGCAGGAGGGAGTTAAAAAAAATTGAGGCGGGCGGGTGCCTGGGTGGCTCAGTGGGTTAAGCCACTGACTTCGGCTCAGGTCATGATCCCAGAGTGCTGGGATCCAGCCCCGCATCAGGCTCTCTGCTCAGCAGGGAGCCTGCTTCCTCCTCTCTCTGCCTGCCTCACTGACTACTTGTGTTCTCTCTCTGTCAAATAAATAAATAAATTCTTTAAAAAAAAAAAATTGAGGCGGGAATAAGATGTAACTCAAGGAAGTTTATAATTTATTATAAAATGTCGCTGTGAATATTTAATGAAACTAATTTAATATGACAAATCATAAAGATGAGAAGATAAAAAAGGCGGGAAAAAGGTGAATACGGAGATTGCAGAATTAAGAAAACAGATAAGCAAAATGATTCTATCTTAGTAAACAAATTAGAATTAACAATTAATGACGTGATTGAGAGTGAAGTTCCTGCTATAGGGGGAATGTCTGTCATTGTGAAGAAATGAAAAAAGACAGAAGCAGTGCAGAGACGATAAGCATTTAGTGCTTTCTGATAAGGGTTAAAAATCTTCCTTTTCCCCCCCTCCGGTTTGGTGAGATTTTTAAAATTCTCTGTGTTGATTTTTATTTTTTTAAATGTTCTTTTTTTTTTTTCTGAGAAAATCATCTATGTGGCATAAAATTAAATTAAAAAAAACTCTTCATATTTGCTAGTATTTAATTGGTTATCCTTGATTTTTGGCCTATTTTCATCATTTTTGTATTTTTTTTTTCGAGTCTCACTTTCCCTGTCATTCTTCAGAGTCACCAAGCATTGGGGAGGCTCACAAAAACTGCCTGCACCTCAGGCCCTGTATTTCAGGGGCCTCCTGAGGGCACTGAGATCCACTTTTTGTCAAGCTGTCTGTGTACCTCAGATGCCCTCCCTAGAGCCAGTGTTGATCTGTCCCAAGTTTCACAGTGTCTGACAGTCTCTCTTCCCTCCATTTTCCCCTAATGATTAACTCTTTTTATCCTTTTGTTTCCTTTCATTTGTTTTAGAGAAGACAGAGAGAAAAATGTCTGTATTCTGACATCTTTAACCAAACTAGCATTAGTTTTACTTAAATTAATAAGGGAAAATTACTTTGTAAACAAACATATTAAATATGACATACTAGACACTGTCTAGTTTGGTGACTATATATACACAGTAAATGTATATATGCATATGTATGTATATGCATATATACATATATACACATATGCATATGTACACACACATACACATTAAAGATTGTGTTTATTTATGTGACAGAAAGAGAGAGTGCAAGAGCAGGCACAGTAGCAGGGAGAGGGAGAGGGAGAAGCAGGCTGCCCACTGAGCAAGGAGCCCAATGCAGGGCTGGATCCCAAGCCCCTGGCGTCATGACCTGAGCTGAAGGCAGTTGCTTAACGCACTGAGCCACCCAGGCATCCTGACAAAATATATTTTAATGTAGATTGAAATGTATCTGTTATGGCATATAAACATACACATATTTTCTGATCTGATGTTAGAGATCTTATATATTACACATGAAAATAAACGTAAAACAAGTTTTTTATGTCAGATTATCCAATAGAAAAATGAGGTAAGTGGGGCACCTGGGTGGTTCAGTCTTAAGCATCTGCATTCAGCTCAGGTGGATCCAGTCCCGCACCACACTCCGTGCTCGGCGGGAAGCCTGCTTCTCCCTCTCCCACTCCCCCTGCTTGTGTTCCCTCTCTAGCTGTCTCTCTCTGTCAAATAATAAATAAACTCCTAAGGGGGAAGAAAAAAAAAAAAAAAAAGATGACATAAGTGTTTGCAGTAGGGTTTGGGTAATATTTCTTAAGAAAATACATATGGGGTCATTCTTTTTATTAATAGAAATAAAAAGTCAAAATGATAGAATTTTTAATTCAGTGTTTTTGATAATTTTTGAGGTAACAAGAATAACCGTGTTATGTTTAAAGAGCCCATGGTAAGTAACAGAGGTCAAATAAGAGACGCATATGGAGACTGAATTACAAGTGTGTACATCTCATTTGTAGTGCGTATAGCTCATCCTTACTAGATTCAAACTAATTTTGGCTGTCCAAAATCAAAATATGCTCTAATTCCATTTAGTTTTTTTTTTTTTTTTTTTTTTAAATTAGGTAAGAACAAAGGTAATGAACTATTTAATTCTGTGAACAGAAGCCCCTCCCATTTCTCATTTGCAAACTCAGATGCCTGGTGGGGCCAGGAGGTCAGGTAAAGCAAAGGCGTGAATGTGAGCGTAAAGAGCTGGGGTAGCAAGTGGGGGAACGTCGCTCTACTAGCTTATTTTTCACAGAGAAGCAACATTTAATTTAAAAAAGCAATTACGCAAAACAGTAAGAAAACTGAGAGATACTACTGCATCCCAATAGGAAGGAAATAATAAGAAACAGGAACTTGAGAAAATAAAAAGCAAATGCTTCATCTAAAACATATTCCTGACATTTGGCATATGTTCTGATACAGAAGTGTTAGCCACTACATTAAGTTTAAAAGTCACATGGAGCAATTCTGAGACTGCCAAACACAGCACGTGCCGATCACGGATGTCCAGATCGTGACCTCTACCAGAATGTTTGTCTCTCACTCTTACGGTTTGACATAGAACTTTCAGGATTTCTGCATCACATTTTCCTAAATGACCTTGTTTTTATTGCCACGTTTCATTTTATCCATTTTTTGGCTTCATTTTCTTAAGATGTTCTGTTTTTTGTTTGTTTGTTTGTTTGTTTTTTAATTAACTTGTAAAAAATCATTTACAGATAACATGAAGCACAAAAAATTAGTTTGCTCAAGATAATGCTTCTAGTAAGTTTTGAGTCTTGTTCTATAAAATCCCAGTTGTCTCTCTCAAGTCTGTGCTCTTCATTTCTTTGATTTAATAGTGAAACTAGTGTAGACATTATTGCCTTTTAATATACAGACACAAATTTTATCAGCTAAATTTTTTACAAATTTTTTTTTCAAGATTTGAAAGATGTCAGAAGTGTTGTTTCTAACATAAGCAGCTGTTAATTATCGTATATGTCATTTACAAAAAAGTTAACGGTTCATTTTAGGAGAAAACATAAAACCCACATTGTTACCACGTGACTATATAAATAACCAGCAGTCACATTTTGGACATTTATTAATTCATTTTGAGGTAGAAAACATGACATTTAAGTATGTGAAATAGATAAATATTTACAATATAAATTTTTCTATTTAAAACTCAACAAAGGTAAATTGGTATTATAAATATATTTTGATCTAAATTATATTCTTGAATATTTTATCTGCATAAGGATTCCTTTGCAATGATGTACACAAATACAATTTAGAAATATATAGTCAATACATATTTTTCCCACTATATTTTTCCTCTGAATTATCTTATGCTTTTGAGATTCTGATTGATTGATATTTTTAATGAAGTGGCCATGTCATTGAGATGGAAACCTGACCTTTCAGGAAGTTATTTTTAAATTTCTGAATGGTGTAACTTGTGTATCCTTTGCTAAGAATAAAATGACATCCAAAGTCAACCTTAATATATTTGAGTTTGGCTCAGAGGTAACCTATATATCCTACTTTGTTTTTAAATGTTTAAAAGAATTGTGGGGGCTCTATTTGATTGTTTTGGATAGAATTTTTTTTATGTGTCCTCTACTCCTGAATACCTTTGAATATAAGCACAAAGTAAATATAAATAAATTTATAAAAATGTTACATAAATATAAAGGTAATTTCACAGGTGGCTAGTGTGAAAGAGACAAGAGAGTCAACTAGGGTGGAGAAAGGCATTCATATCAAAACAACCTAATATTTGACTTCTGTTGCTCAGATTTTTTTTTTTTTCTGGACCCTATCATTCTTCAAAGTTCCATCTTTCCTTTCTAAACAAGAGTGCCATAATCTTTAACTCATTTAACATCTACTGGTTCTAGCGCGTATCAGTTGTTAATATACCACTCTGTTGAAAGAGTTTAAAATTGTTTTCTCTTGGGGCACCTGTGTAGCTCAGTCAGTAAAGCATCTGCCTTTGGCTCAGGTCATCATCTCAGTGTCCTGGGACCAAGCCCCACACTGAGCCACATGATCGGC
This sequence comes from Mustela erminea, assembly GCF_009829155.1. NCBI lineage: Eukaryota > Metazoa > Chordata > Mammalia > Carnivora > Mustelidae > Mustela > Mustela erminea. The sequence goes on along the minus strand of NC_045622.1, from coordinate 77,431,512 downwards.
TCCCTGCTCAGAGGGGAGTCTACTTCTCCCTCTGTACCTCTTTCATGCGTTCTCTCTCTCTCAAATAAATTTTTAATTTTTTTTTCAAAGGGGGTGCCTGGGTGGCTTAGTCAGTTGAACATCCTTTGATTCACGTCATGATCAAGCTGCACATCAGGCTCCCCGCTCAGTGGGGAGCCTGCTTCTCCCTGCTCCCCCTGCCACCCCCTGCTGGTGCTCTTTCTCACGCTCTCGCTCTCTCAAATAAATAAAATGTAAAAAAATAAAACAAAATCTGTTCTCTCAAATGAGACCAGATGGTCCTAATAGCCCCACAGTGTCTGAAAGTAAATGTATCTTAGTATTCAAGCTAAGTCATCAGCTTGGTTTATGTTCTACGTGATTTTTGCATTTCCTTTTATATTGGAGAGACTCTGTGTGCGATTAAGTTAGTTCACTAATTGTTTACTTCTCCACATATGCTAGGTAGGATTTGTGAGATACTGGAGTGCTCCTGTTTTTGATGTGTGGATCTTGCTTGTTGGAGATGATATCAGAGTTGCCCTGTCGAGTAGACAGAGACTTTCAAATACTGACTGGTAGAGACCATAGATTCACACAAGGATTCTGGGATCCCTCCATGAGACTCCTGCACACATACAACAATAAGGATGCTTATCCTACCTATACCAATAATGGGACAACTGCAATGATATGGGGGAGGCTAATGAAGCATTAGTCATCTTTTCTCCTTCATGACACTGAAATTATTTTTCTAGAAGATGCTTTATCCAGATTTGTTTTGAAATATTTGTATAAAAAATAATTCTTGGATAAGAAAATGACAAGCTCTTTCACAACATTACCAAATGCCTAATTTTTCCTCTGTCCATCTCCATACCTGAATATATGGATAATTATTCTTTATTTTTTATAAATTTATTTATAATTTATTTACAATTATTTGATTTTACATGATAGCCTCTTGATACCCAAATGAGTTATTTTAAATTTGCCTGACAATTCAATAGTCAAATATCTTATAGTGAATAGGTAGGCATTGCCATATACTCATATGTTAACAAACTTTTCTCACTTTATTCAGTAAACTAATATAAAATACTAAGACCTATAAATGCCTCACTTCCATAACAACCAACACAGCCTATATGTATCACATTTCCATTCTGCATCACTTCCAATGTCAGAAATAGTCGACAGTAGCTGGCTAAATGCTTGTTGGGTCAGGTTTAGGAATTGATACATCATATACTTATGTCCTCTTTCCTATACTAATTTGTATTCTCATCTGAGAAGATAAATTTGTCATGGAAAGCTTTGCATTCTCTCAAGAATTTAGTACATTGTTTTGTTTATAGGTAATATTATATTTATTTATATAATAATCTGTTAAGTCCTTTATTTAGCATATTGCTTTGTGTGTATGTGTACATCATATGTGTAGATCGCATATGCATAAGTGAATACGTATTTATGTGCATATATGTATGTACAATCACACTCGTATTCTTGTCTTCTATGTGTCAGACCAAACTGGCATAAGGTAGTTATTTAATAAGTAAACAGTTGCAACTGTTTTTAGGGAAAAATAAAAAGAAGCCCTTCAAAGACCATGATTCCAGTCAAAATCTTAAATGTGTTAGTGGGTCTCTGTCAAATAGCAGGGAAGAAACCAATTCTCATTTCCATGGAAATCCATGACCTTATTAAACAAGTTTCTTCAGTACTTTGAACAAAGCAGAAAAGCATAAATAACCAAAGGCTGCCACCCTTCTAGAGGATAAATAGGCTACAAGCATATGCAAGGCATGTTTCCCAAGTGTGTGTGCACACATGCATGTGTGTGGCAATTTTAAAAGAATTACTAAAAACATGCAGAGAGTGCACCAAATATCTTTGCTCCTTATTCCGGAGTATACTTTATAATTTCTTCAACATAGATGAACCTTCACCAGTTCACCATAATGGCAAAGACTGAAAATCCCCAGACAATAAATAGTTCAGGGTCTAATTTCTTTGACTACCTTTAATTATCTTTAGCTTATTTGGCATATATAATCATAATAAAATTCAGTTAAACACCCACACACATTTTGGGGAAGGGGCTGTAGTCTCCTGCATTATATTTAGCGAGAAGTGAGCCATCTGGCATGCTCTGCATATCAACAAGGAATACCCCCGGTCTGCCAGCCACGAGGCCTCACAGGTGACATTAACACTGTAAGACTACCTCAGCTCAGGATCTGCCTCTCCCCCGTGCAGGCTCAAACATCGGAATGGCCAGTCCTTCAAAAAGGTTGAATTTTGCAAGGAAGATCCAAGTTAAGCTATCTTTCTGAGCTGATGTTTAAAACAGGACACTTGTTAATCTACCTACTACAAGAGAACCCCTTGGCTTTCCTGTCTGCCTCCACATGGTAAAGCAAATAGCCAGGACAATGTTCTTGACCAGCATGGGATCAGAGCAAGATTAAGTCAGATCAGTCACATACCTGACTATATATATTTAATGGATTTAAATCCTCACTCTCGCCTTACTGATACACTTGCCACCTTGAGGAGACAGGCTAATACTAAAGAGAGAGCTGTGTCTTTCTCAAGAGCCTGAATGAGTACTGCCAACTAGGAAGTGAAGGCTGGAAAACCCCTCTCCACAGACATATTTTTCTGACAGTCATCTGATGATGGTCAAAACCCACTGGCCTAGGAGCTAGTTAACATGCATGTGCCTCTGTCCGCTCCCAGATATTAAATATGGATTTAAAATTTCAGTTCTCAGATAATAACATCTCACATATCTTCCTGTACTATGGGAGCATTTCTCTGTAGTACCTGTGTGCTCATAGCTGTATTAAAATGGGATCATTTACTTATGTCTTTCCTTAACCAAAAGTGTAAATGTATGAACTTTTCCACTTTAATTAGTTAAATAAAGACTAAAGAAATCCCCAATCAGACTTGTGTGATGTAAGCATGCTTTGGGGATCCTTCCACACAAAATGATAATAAGGATGATATATCTAGCCATATAAAATTTTAGAATGGAAGTAAAATAAAATGCTTACTGTTATGTTTAAGTTATAGAACTAAAAAAAAAACTTATTTTAATATCTATGCAATAGAGAATAATGTATCACCTATGTGGACAGGTAAATCAATTCTTGCTTCAATAAAGCAGTAAAAATTAAAATGCCTTTGTATATCTCAGAGCTTACTGTATAGAGCCAGGATTTAATTTGTTGTTGTTTTGTAAAGGACCAGACAGTAAGTAGTTTAGGTTTTGGGAGCCATATGATCTCTGACACAACTACTCAACTACTAAGGCTCTTCTCTTAACTACTTATTTCCCTACTTCCCATACACTCAAAGGCCAGTGGATTGAAAACATTGGCATTCCCCCAACCTATTTTCCCTCTGCTGCTCACTACATCTCCATCCCACGTACAAATATGTTGAGTCTTACGCTACCCCACTAATCTATTCTGTATAACTCTTCATCAATACCATTTGTGGGTCAAGTGCTGGAGTTGGTCTATTTTAGTCTATTTAGTGAAATTAGCCAGAGATAATATATGAACAAGTTAATGTAACTGTATCCCAATACAAATTTATGTACAGAAATAAGCAGTAAACCACATTTGGCCTGTGGGCTGGAGTCAGCAGATTTCTAACATAAAGAAACCCAGGACAGGTCATTCCATATGACACATAAAATATCATGGTACTCTTTTGTCACACACCATCCCAGACTTTGAACCAAAGCGTGATTTCTCTAGCCATGATAAAGTGAAGCAAGTACTCGATTTCATAATGTCTATTAATTTAATGTTGATCAGAGTTCAGGAACAAGATGCTATCTTCTCTCTATTGATTTTAATAGCCATTTCGATATTGACTAGCACCATCATTATGTTAGCCAGTATGGTCGATTTGCAATTGTCTTTTCTTTACAAATAATTGGCTAAAGTTCAGTAAAGGTTAGATGGAAATTATCAAACAAGCTGTGTCATTTACAAAGTCTTTGTGATTCATTGATTGAGGTCCCCCACCTCACCCTTATAACTGGCTGAAATGTTACCTTCTCATTGATGAAAGTCTACCAGGAGACAAGGGAATGGGACCTATTGATGGAATGTCTAAAGGCAAAAATGCAATTGCAATTCATGGTGCAATTACACTTGGGAATGTATTTTAAGACTTCACAGTTGAGAAGAAGTTTAATTTGTCTGTCCCTAATTGTAAGTCAGTGTTTTAAAGCCTGCTGATTACTGGAGGATGCTGCAATGACGGTTTCCAAATTTCTTTGCAGATGACAGAATGGCAAATTAGAGAATACAGGCTTTTCTCTGATATACTGTCTGTATATACATATATATGTATAATTATTATATATTATATATAGTTTATATATATTATATATAGTTTATATATTATATAATTTATATATATTATATAGTTTATATATTATATAACATATATCAATATATATGATATGCTTATAATTTATAAATAATAAATACAAAAATATATTAACATAATAATCTCTATATATTACCTAATATATAATATATTACATATACATATGATTTATTATATCTATCTTAAGTGTAAATCACTTTCCTGTCTAACTGTTCACAGTGGGGGATGATAATACAGATAGCTGCTATTTGTTAAGAATCATTAGCAGCCATTCCTCTGTTCAACATTTCATAGATATTACCTCATTTAGAAGGACAATAACCATATGAGGTTAGCACTTTATGGCAGAAGAAGTTGAGACTGAAGACTTTGTAAATTATTCAAAGTTATAAAAGCTAGAATGTGGAGGCCTTTGAATTCTCAAGCTCTTCTCTTAACTACTGATTTCCCTACTTCCCATACACTCAAAGTCCAGTGGATTGAAAACACTGGAATTCCCCCAACATATTTTCCCTCTTCTGCTCACTACCTATCCATCCCACGTACAAATATGTCCGAGTCTCACAACACCCCACTAATCTACTCTGTATAACTCTTCATCAGTAGCATTTGTGGGTCTGGTGCTGGAGTTGGTCTATTTTAATATCTATGGGGAAAACTACAAGTTATTTCTCAACCTAATATTTCTTAATCATTTCTCCAAGGACTTCAACCTTTACATTAGCAAATGGAGGATGAATTTGACCTTTGTCATATTCCTCAGCTGTTCTACCCATGAGATCTGAATCTCAGCATCACACGTTTGCCACGGCTCCCTCTCTCCCCTCCCTTTCCTCATTCATGTTACTCTTCTATTCCTTGATATTGACGCTCCCTGGTGACCTAATGATTAGGATTCGGCGCTCTCTCCTATTCCTTGATACCTTCATCTTACCACACTCTATTAGCCTACTTATCTATTTCACTTCTCAAATACAGCCTAATAATAATTATAATGATAATGATGATGAGGATGATGTTTTTGAAAAACTATATACCAGGCACTGCACAACACACTTAATATTATTATATCTGAGACTCAGAGAAGTGAAGTAAACCATCCTTGATGACACAGCTAATCACATCATTTGGATGAGAGAGTGGGTCCGCCCTTCCTATTCCAAGGTCCACACAATTTTTTTTTTTTTGGGTGGGGGGTAACTACAAAGATTGTAATTGCTACAACTTAGCTTCACATAATCCATAAATTTAATAAAATATCAGCATTACAGAGAGCTGTCTTCTTTCCTTATGGTTTCCAGGGAAACCATTCCTGGAAAGTTCAACCCCTGAAATTATGACTTTATACACATTTCTTTCCTTTACCTTCAGTTTAATATTATCTTTTTTTTTTTTTAAAGATTTATTTATTTATTTATTTGACAGAGCGATCACAAGTAGGCAGAGAGGCAGGCGAGAGAGAGGAAGAAGCAGGCTCCCTGCTGAGCAGACAGCCCGATGCGGGGCTCGATCGCAGGACCCTGGGATCATGACCTGAGCTGAAGGCAGAGGCTTTAACCCACTGAGCCACCCAGGCGCCCCCAGTTTAATAATATCTTAAAGAAAGGGCATGAAAAGTATCTTCAACTTGCTCCCTTTGACTCAGCTTTTCACTCCATTATAATGTTATCATTGGTTTATTTCTCTATCTCTGCCTCTGAAATACAAGTTTGAGACAAGGAAAACTATTATTTTTATCCCCAGTGCCAAGTACACAGTAGATACTCAACTGCATATTACTACTAGTTAATAAATACAAGAATATTCAATGAATGAATGCTGACCAGGCTTCAAATCTGAGAGTCTGGGGTGCCTGGGTGGCTCAGTGGGTTAAAGCCTCTGCCTTTGGCTCAGGTCATGATCTCAGGGTCCTGGGATCGAGCCCCACATTGGGATCTCTGCTCGGCAGAGAGCCTGCTTCCCCTTGCCTCTCTGCCTACTTGTGATCTCTCTCTGTCAAGATAAATAAATAAAATTTTAGAAAAAATACCCTGAGATTCTGGCACTGACATCTGTATTGGCATTCTACTATTTAGGTAAAGGTTAAAAAAAATATCATTTTACTTCTATGATTCTCATTTTTCTCTGTAAATTAAAAAATAATATTCAGTCAGTATTCCTAAAATTAAGTATATTTAAGAGGCATGTATAAGATGAAGTCAAACCATAAATATGAACACACTATATAAACTCTAAATAGTTATAAAGTAACAGCAGTTAATATTAGACAAATTTCTCTCTCCTCAAGCATCATATAGAAGCAACAGGATCTTACACTGTTGGTAGAAATGCAAGGTGGTGCAGCCACTCTAGAAAACAGTATGGAGCTTCTTCAAAAAAAGATGAAAATAGATGAAAAAGAAAATAGATAGAAAATAGACCCAGCAATTGCACTACTAGGTATTTACCCCAAAGTTACAAATATAGTGATCTGAAGGGCACCTGCACCCCAATATTCGTAGCAGCAATGTCCACAATAGCCAAACTATGGAAAGAGCTCAGATGTCCATCAACAGAAGAATGGAAAAATAAGATGTGGTATATATGCATACACCACATGGAATACTGCTCAACCATCCAAAAAAACCAAAACCAAAACAAAACAAAACAAAAAACCCCAAACTTGCCATTTGCAACAATGTAGATAGAATGAGAAAGTATTATGCTAAGCAAAGTGAGTCAATTAGAGAAAGACACATCATACACTCTCACTCATACATGGAATTTAAGAAACAAAACAGAGGATCATAAAGGAAGGGAAGGAAAAATAAAACACGATGAAATCAGAGATGAAGACAAACCCTAAGACCCTCTTAATCATAGGAAATAAATTGAGGGTTGCTGGAAGGGGATGGTGGAAGGATGGGGTAATCTGAGTAATGGACATTAAGGAGGGCACAGATGTATTGAGCACTGGATATTATATAAGACTGATGAATCACTGAACTCTGCCTCTGAAACTAATAATATACTATGTTAATTAATTAATTAATTAATAGTTGTTGATTAATTAATTGATTGAAATTTTAAAGCTGTATTATAGATAAAAAAAAAGCAACAGCACATTGATGAATATAAAACAACAGATATTCAATTGATTATTATTGAGTAGTTAGCATTAGGCAGTATTCTAAGAGATAAGAACATAGCCATGGCCAAGCAGATATATTTCCAGCTCATACGGGATGCATCTTCTGAGAGGATACAGAGTATATCCTTTGAGCTCCTTTCTTTAAAGACTACCATGTTCATTCTGTTTCTGTATGAATCTGTGTCATATCAAAACAAATGGAAAAAATAAAATTCAAAAAACCTCGTTTTTCTATTAGTAGTTGAAGTTATGGCAGATTCTTCTTTCAGTAATCCTAATTTCATCATCTTAAGCCACTTTTGGCTTAGTTAGATTTATGAAACCTTTTGGAAGTCTTTTCTATATTTTGAGTTTTTATGGTTATAACCCATACCGAGAACCAGGTAGAATTTTGAACTAAGAAAGAAATAGTTTTTGTTCTATTTTTTTTTTTTTTTGGTTTTTATTGTTGTTGTTTTCATTTTTGTTCAGAAATGCCTACTTAGGGGCACCTGGTTGGCTCAGTGGGTTAAGCCCCTGCCTTCGGCTCAGGTCATGATCTCGGGGTTCTGGGATCGAGTCCTGCATCGGGCTCTCTGCTCAGCAGGGAGCCTGCTTGCTCCTCTCTCTCTCTGCCTGCCTCTCTGCCTACTTGTGATCTGACTCTGTCAAATAAATAAAAAAATCTTAAAAAAAAAAAAAAAGAAATGCCTACTTAATGTCTCACTCAGCAAATCCAGGGTGGAGTTTGCCCATTCTTTCCTCCATTGTATTGGAACAGAATGGAAAATGATCAAATGTAGCCTACTTGCGTCACTGGCACTCTTTGCAAAAAGTTTTTCTTCTAAACTGAAATGTTGATTTTAGAACATATATATATATATATATATATATATATATATTTATGAAATAAAGAAGAAAGTTCACATAAGAATTATTTTAGACAAAAAAAAAAAAATAGTCTTCTAGGACCAAGTTAGCAACTGTACAAAGTGAAAGGGTAAGGTGGAGGGGTTAATAATGATTTCTCACAAACTTTTCCAAGAAAATATAAATATTTCCTAATTTTGTCATCAAACCAAGCCTAGAAAATGGGTATTATTACTATTCCTTGTTTGTGTTGCTCAATTTGTAAACTGAGACTCAGCAAGAAAAAATAAATTTCCCAAGTTTACCCTATGGGTAAGCAGTTTAGTCAGGATTTAAACTGACAAGTCCTTGAGCTAAGTCTCTGCTGTTTAACAACCTGCAAATCTACCTTGCTAAAGTGTATGAGGACTGTGTGTAAGGCTCCCAAAGAATTATATTTAAAAAGGACAAGAGAAATAAAAAAAAAAATACAGAAAGAGATTGCAAGTCACACCAGATTGAATTTGCACTTGTTTTCCTTTTGCAGACATAAAGATGATTAAGGCAAGTTAAGAAGAATTGTGTAGACAATGTTCTAGTAAGAGGAAGAGAAAGCAGATAGCAGAGCACTTTATTTGTAACCCTTTTGTAAGAATAATGAAAATGATATAACGTTCGAAGGATCCAAATATTTAAGAAAAAATATGATATGGACACAGAAAAGAGCAAAAGCAAGTGAAAATAGAATCATAAACTTTCACTAATAAGAATCCTGGGTTTTTAGCTAATTACAGAGAATTAAAAACTTCAGTGGTACTTCAGTTTGACTGGTAGCTCCACTATGGACGTCTGTGGCTAGGATTCACAAGGAAAGAACCGTTCAATGGAAAGAAGTCTGAGATTAATGGGACCATCTCAGTGACCATCTCAGGACCATCTCAGAAGTCTGAGATTAATGGGATCATCTCAGTGAGTCATAAATACCCAGTGCTTATAGAGTCTTACTGAGAAGAAGATATTTACCTGTTCCTACAAATGCAATGTGATATCATTACAAGGTAGGGATTTAAAGTCAAAGAGACTTCAGTGCAAATCCAGAAGATGTTGTTAATCTTGAGGTTAGTGTCTTTCCTAAATCTCTATTCTCATATCTTTTAAAAACAGTAATTAACCAAGAAAATAATTTAGGAGTCTAGCACAGAGCCTGTTATAAGTTAAAGCTCAATATAATAAATTTATGAATGCATTTATTCATGAAAACATGTAATAAGCTCTTCAGAACATAGTTCCTACCCTAAAGAAGATGAAATTTAGAGGGAGAGATGTAAGTAACTCAGTTATTACATTCTATAAGGGGATTAGTGAATGGTGCTATGATAACACACAGGAGTACTACTCAGATCTGTCTGAAGCATCAATAAGGATAAAGCTGGATTAAGGATCAATACAAATTAGTGAAAAAGAAAAACAGTGCCAGCCAGAGAACACATCCTGTGTCAAAGCATATTGTGGCATCCCAGTACAGTCTATCTCCAGATACAAATATCAAAGCTGAGAGATGTGAGAGTCTCAGGCAAAACAAAAGCCAACTTGGGAAGTTCAACCCACTTCTATCCTTCCCTGAACAAGACCAACCAAGCAAGTATAAGCATAAAAAATCTAATCCAATATCTCATCCTCTGTCTTCAAAAAAGAGTTAAGAAAGCATGGACATCAGGGGCGCCTGGGTGGCTCAGGGGGTTAAAGCCATTGCCTTTGGCTCAGGTCATGATCCCATGGTCCTGGGACTGATCCCTGCATCAGGCTCTCTGCTCAGCAGGGAGCCTGCTTCCCCCCTCCCTCTCTGCCTGCCTCTCTGCCTACTTGTGATCTCTCTCTCTATCAAATAAATAAATAAATAAAATCTTTAAAAAAAAAAGAAAGAAAGAAAGCATGGAAATCAAAAATAGAGCAACAATCAATCAGATGCATAGGTTCTTTAGCACTGGAGCAGGATCACGGATATTCCTGCTCATACATGTGTTAACCCTTGGAGAGTCCTAAGTGTAAGAGCTCCAGGGAAGAAGTCAAGGTGAACAGAGGAGCTGGACATTTAGAAAGCTATTTCCTGGTGTGGGCATTTTTCACTGTTTAGCAGGAAGCGTGGCCATCTTTTATGTACTCACTGAAAACCAGATCTATATTTAGGTTAAAACTCTGGTAAATCAAATCATGACAAATTGATTTTTTCCTTTATTTAATCTGTAGTTATTTAATATCACCACTCCCATTATGAGTTTGTGTGTGTGTGTGTGTGTGTGTGTGTGTGTATGCATTGCCCATAGAACTTCTATCCACAAATGCATCAAATGTTCAAACAATGTACATTGTATGATAAAATAAACTGTCCAAGAGTTTGGTTGGGACACCTGGAAGGCTCAGCTGGTTAAATATCGAACTCTGGATTTCTGCTCAGGTCATGATCTCAGGGTTGGGAGATTAAGAGATACCCCTCCCCCCCCACCCCATCAGGCTCTACTTTCAGTGGGTGGCTCCCTGCTTAGTGGGGAGTTTGCTTCTCCCTCTCCCTCTGCCCCTCCCCTCAACTTGTGTGCACATGCACTTTCTCTCTCTCTCATTTTCTCTCAAATAAATAAACATCCTCCCCCAAAGAAAAACAGAAAACATTCTCTCTCTCCTTCTACCCCTCCCTCCCCTTAAAAAAAGAGTTTAATGATTCTGGTATGATATTCTGGTATCAAATCTGGCACCATGCCATCTAAAATGCACCACTCTTAAGAGACAATAGTACACTTGAAAATTTTGACAATTTCGAAACACTTGCACATTATTCAATTCACACAACTAAATGGAAGGGTAGGCTGTGCAGGAATTCAATAAGCTACAAATTATTTTCAAGTGAGTTTCTTCTGTTGTAATATCACCACTGAGCAAAAAAGGACAGGTATTATCATCATCCCACTTAAAATAGGAGAAAATTGAGAAGTAGGGAGATATAACAACACCTTGCCAAAACTAATATGATATCCACTGTTCCTGTACTAAAAATGCATATAAGTTTATTTTAACCTAAAATTTTAAAATGAAACTGTTGTAAGTTGAGTTAAAAAGGGACAAGAATTCTCATTTCAATTTTTACGGTGAAAATCTAGAAAGTACTATTTCCTAATGTTTGTAAAACAAACAAATGACAGAAGCAAATTATTATCCTAAAAGCTTTTATTTCAGTTGACTGTTTTCTGTAGAATTACAGATAATTAGATTTTGGCTTCTGAATCACTAACTAAAATGTGTCTATTTAATTAAGCCTGAAACAAGAATCTACAAAGTACTCCTGGCATTAAAGAAAATAATTTCAAACCTTCCAAATGAGAAATAGACAAGAATAGAAATAGAAACAATGCTTACTTTAGCAAATACTGCTCCCAAATACTCATACAATTTGTAAAAATTACTAATTATTTTGAAAATACCAAACCACAATTTTTATACTTTTTTTCACAGATGCAATATAAAAATTCCAACATTTTACACAATCTGATGAAATGTCAGCAAACATAAATCACTTATGTTTTCAGAAAAATATTCAAGTGCCTTTCACATGCAAGCCAGTGAGCCAGGTGCTCTGAAGATAAGAAAACCTTGGTCTTGTTCTTCAAGGAGCTTATATAGAAGATGCAGCATGTATATATAAAAGAAACTTTATGCAAAATGCTAAGTGATTACAGTTATAAGAAAAGTGTCCTATGAATAGCAAAGATAAGAAATTTCCAGCAATGTCGTGAGACTTCTTAACTGAAGCATGATGGCAAGTTTCATGGAGAAATTTTCATTCTGTAGAAGGAAATGTTGCATAAATTGCCCAAGGATATTCAGGAAGCAGTGGATGATTATAAGTACATCCACCTCTGAAAAAGATGAGGTAGATGCACTTGTCCCTATTTCTCCCAGTAAGTACCACTAAAATCCCTGCTAATTATGTATAAAACAAACATAAAAAGGACTCTCAAAGGAGGAGAGAAGAAAGTAGCCTGGCTAGTGAACCTGGGACCCAAAGAAGTTAAATGTTGGTGACTTCCTGGTTTTTCTCAAATGCTGATGAGCTCCTTGGTCTTCTTTTTGTCTTATGTCTTATGTATCTCAGACATGGAGCCAAGGACTTACAACTCCAAACGCCAACGTTTCAGGCCAAATAAAACTTTCGACAAAAGTTTGTTCCTCTCTAACCAAAAAAATGTAAAAAGAGACAGTCTGCAAACACAAACATAAAACCAGGCAATAAGCGTCCTATTCCAGTCAAGGACAGCAGAAACAAACTCTTCCACTCCAAATCATGCCAGCCGAGGTTTAGTGAGTAGACTAACCTCCATCTCCACCAAGTTATAATGAAGTAGCCCAACACTGCAACATGGTGGCATCAGAGAAGGACCTGTATTCCCAGCGGGGAGTGACAGTCTCTCCTCAAACATCAGTGGAGACTTGTGGGGAGCTTGGACTTACACCCCACCAGCAGTAATGAGATGGTCTGCTGACTCCCATTTGTAATGCTGTCACATGAGGCCCAGCAGAGAGAGTCAAGATGTTCATCACCACCTGGAGATAAAAAGGCCACACATACCCTATCCCTTAAGTGATATTAGAACAGGCTGCATAGATAGTGAAACCTCCCATATCTGTTCAGCAGTAATGAGAAGTCCCTCTCACCTTAAAGGGGCGAAGGAGGTCTAGTGGGGAACTGGTACATCTACTACTGCCTGGCAGTAATCAGGCATTGTCCTCTGACTTTGCCAGATTAGCTTCAGAGGACACCAGCTAAAGTAGCCTAAATAAGACCCCAAGTCTCATAACATAATACCCAATACATCCATGTTCAGGTTTCAATTAAAAAAAGAAAAAAATCATGGATTACAATAAGAGCCATGAGAATTCTCAACTTGAATAAAAAAGATAATCAAAACCTAAATTAAGACACCAGAGATGTTAGAATTACCTGACAATGATTTTTTAAAAGCCATTAGTAAAATGCCTCCATGAGTAATTATGAACACACTTAAATGAAAATAAAAAATATCAACAAGGAAATATAAAATTAATAATATATATTACAGAGAAGAACTAAATGTAGTTTGTTTTTTGTTTTGTTTTGTTTTGTTTAAGATTTTACTTGTTTGAGAGAGACCACAAGCAGGTCTGGGGCAGAGGGAGATGGAGAGGTACAAGCAGATGGCCTGCTGAGTTGGGACCCCTAAGGTGGGACCCCCAAGGTGGGGGTTGATCTCAGGACCCCGAGACCATGATCTGAGCCAAAATCAGATGCTTAACCAACTGAGCCACTTAGGTGCCCCCTAAATGTAGTTTTTATAACTAACAGAGAGGAAACAGATTAAAAAATATCAGATCTTCAGGAACTTAGTTGTCTTTGAAACCAAAACAAAACTGAGCATCCAATTAATAGAATTACTAAAGGGGAAATCTGCAAGTATATAGAAGAACTCAGCACCATTATCTGACAGGATCCAATCAACATTCATGCTATACTCTAATAACAATAGCAGAGTGCCCCCGCCCCCTTTTTTTAAGTACTCATGGAACTTATACCGAGATATACCATATTATTAGCCTTAAAGCAAACCTCAGCCATTTTAAAAGAACAGAAATCACACACACACAAATCATACACACAATAGAAATCACACATACAAATCTTTGACCACAAGGAACCAAACCAGAAATGAATAGGTAAATCTCTAAACACTTAGAAACTAAGCAACACACTTGTAAATAACACGATGAAGACATAAGCAAAATTATGAAATGAATTGATTTGACTAAAAATTAACTTACTACATTCCAAAGTACTAAATGTCACAGCTAAGGCAGTGCCAAGAGGAAATTTTACAGCACTAAATGCTTACATAATGAAAGAAGAAAAGTATCTAAGTAATAACCCAAGCTCCTACCAGAAGAATCTATAAAAAGAAGAGTAAAATAAACCCATATCAGATAGAAGGAAAGACATCAGGAAGAACAGGAATCCATTATATTAAAAACAAAAAATAAGGGGCCCCTTGGGTGGCTCAATTGGCTAAGCATCAGTATTAAAAGTTATTTAATGCAATCCAACATACTAGCAGACTAAAGAAGAAACATCACATGATTTTGTCAATTTACGCAGAAAAATTATTTGACAAAATCTGATCCCCATTCATGGTAAAACTCTCAGAGAATTGGAAATAGAAGAGAATCTCCTCAACCTCATAATGAGTTACCGATTAAAAAAACAATGACAAACTACAACTATCATAACAATTAATGGTGAAAGACTGAATCCTTTCCCTTTAAGACTAGAAATAAGGCACAGATACCAGTTGTCACTATTCTTATTTAACATAATAATAGATATTCTAACTGTATAAGGCAAAAAAGGAAATTAAAAAAAAAACATAGATAAGGGAGAAATAAAATCACCCCTATTTGCATTTAACATTATTTTTTACATAGAAAATTCCAATAAATAAATAAATACATTTTTTATTTTTAAAAAAAAAAAAAAAAGAGCAAACAAATAAAGTCCTGGAACTAAAAAGTAAATTCAAAGGTTGAAGTATACTGTTGGGCTGGTAGAAAGGGCTACTTAAAATGGCGAAAGTTCCCACCACAAGACCTGAACTTGGACAGGAGAACAAAGGCCCAAGCAGGAATCTGAGACCCTCCCGCCCCGGGCTCCCATGGACCAATGGGACCCTGACAAGCAGGAATCTGAGACGCCCCCACCCCACCCGGGCTCCAGTGGACCAATGGGACTTGCCAAAAGACCCCTGAGCTCCCCTGGAGACCCCTTAAAAGCCCCTTCCTCCCTGCCCTGGGCACGACTTCTGTCACTCTGCTTTCCAGAGTCCCGGAACCTCGCCCGAGGGTGCGCACCTCCTCCTGGTGCAACTTTCCTGGCTCCCCTTCTCCTGAGCCTGAAACTTCGCTGGAGAGTGTTTTTAATAAATTTTGCCTTGCACCCACTTTGCCTGGTGTTGTGTTTATCTCGCCGGAAAAAAACTTTACATATACAAAAATTAATTGTGATTCTATGTGCTAGTATTGAACACACTGACACTAAAATCAAAAATACAATACCACTGGGGCACCTGAGCACAGCAGCTAAGCACAGAGTCTTGGTTTCACCTCAGGTCCCAACCTTAGGGTCATGAGATCAAGCCCTGCCTCTGGCTCCATGCTCAGTGCAAAATCTGCTTATGGCTCTCTTTCCCTTTTCCTTTTCCCCTTCCCTCTCTCAAATAAATAAAAAAATCTTTAAAAAGTATGTTTTTAAAGAGTTTTACAATACCATTTACAAATGGGAAAAATGAATATTTAGGTATAAATATAGCAAATAACATGTAAGACTTCTATGCTCAAAATTTTAAAATGTTGATGAAAAATAAGACTAAAGAGACTTATTCATGGATTGGAAAACAACATAATAGAGAGGGCAATTGTCTTCAAATCAGTATACAGACTTAACACAATTATTATCAAAATCCTAGCAAAATGTTTTATAGATCTAGACATGCATATGGGAAAACCAAGTAGGTGGAATAGATAAAACACTTTTGAAAAGAATAAAGTGAGAAGAATCAGTCTAGTCAGTTTCAAGACATTATATATCTACTGTGGAGTGTGGGGTTACTGATGTAGGGATGGAAATACAGATCATGGGAACAGTCTAAAGAACTCAAAAATATACCCAAGCAAAGATGTTTAACTGAATTTAGACACAAGTGCAAAAGAATTTCAGTAGTGGAAGGGCAGCCTTTCCAACAAGTGAATGCTGGAGCAAATATATATCTATAGATAAGACATGAACAAAAACAAAACAAAACAAAAACCCTTAACTTTAAATTCCTTACTTTATTCACAATTCAACTCACAAGGGATTATGGACTGAACTATGAAATGTAACAAAACTTTTTGGGAAAAGCAAAAAAGCACTGAAGAAAATCACAGGGGAAATCATCCAGATCTAGGTCTAGACAGACTTGAAACGAAAACTGAGATCAATAAGAGAAAAATTAAGTGCTATTTCATAAACATTTAAAATTTACCTTTGGTTAAGATGCGGTGAGAGTCTTACTGGGGGAGTCTTACTGGGAGTCTTATACTGGGAGAAAATATCTGCAAACCATGTATATCACAGAAGACTGGTATCTAGAATATACTGTATGAAGAACTCTCAAAAACTCCACAATAAAAAAAAAAAAAAAACTAACTACAAAAGCACAGAAAATCTAAAGGGACATATTTCACCAATGAGGATCTACAGATAGCAAATAAATACTTGAAAAAAAATGTTCAACATCTTAAACCATTAGGGAAATGCAAATTAAAATCACAATGAGAAATCCCCACACCTCTATCAGAGTGGATACTTTTTTTTTTTTTTTAACAAAATTTAACAACACAGAAGAAAGGATGTGGAGAAACTAGGTCACTGATACTTTGGTGGTGAAAAGGTGAAAGAGTACAGCTGCTCTGCAAAACCCATTTGGCAGTTCCCTTGAAAACTAAACCCACTAAACCCACTATTACCATACAACCCACCAACTGCATTCCTGGGCATGTATCCCAAAGAAATGATAACTTCTGTTCACATAAAGACTTTTTCACAAATGTTCATAGCATCTGTATTGGTAATAGTACTGAGACTGGAAAAAACACAGATATCCCTCATCAGATGAATGGTTAAACAAACTGTGGTACAATCAAATTCCTAGCCACAAAAAGGATGCAAGCAATAGTTTGAATGAGTCGGCAAAGAATTGTTCTGACGGGGGTAAAGAGGGTGGGCGAACCAAACTCCAAAGTTTATATACTATGTCATTCCATTATTCAAATAATTTAGAGATGGAGAAGAGATTAGAAGATTGCCAGGAAGGAAGGACTGGGGTGGGTGGGTGGTAAGTGAAGACCGCAAAAGAGATCAACAAGAGGATGTACCATTCTGTATCTTGATGTTCCTCATGTTTGTGTCCTGGCCGTGGAATTGTACAATAGTTATGTGACATGTTACCATTGGATAAACTTGGTCGAGGTACATGGGGGCCCTCTTTACTACATCTCCATATAGATCTACAGTTACCTCAAAGTAAAAAAAGTTTAATAAATCCATAACATTTATTTTGAAGCCAATAATGAAGTTAACTGTAATTCCAAAATCCAACTGTTAAGGTCTTCTGTTAATGACAAGCTTTAAGCTTTAACTACTGAACCTGGAAGAGGATTTGAGAATCCACTCATTATTTCATTGTATATTCAATACATAGTTCTTGAGTGATACTTTAATATGCTTGGCACTGTTCTGTATTCTCATGACAGAACCATGCAGAGGGCAGATAAAGTCTGTGATGCCAAGAAATTACACTGAAACTGGGTATGGACATTATTTTTTTAAAAAAGTAATCAAATCAACAAGGTGATTTTAAATAATAGTAAGAGGAACAAAGAAAGTAACATTGAATGATGATGTGATAGTACCGGATGGAGACAGTTAAAAAAGACTACTTTTAGGTGAGTCATCAGATAATGTTCCTCTGAAACCCAAAGGACTGAATCATATGAAGTTGAAGGAATAGAGTTTTTCCAGAAAAGGCCAAATGTAACCAAAAGACCTTAATCAGGAACAAAATATTCATGCATTTGAGGAATACAAAGATCATTGGTTTTAAAGTTACCCTTTTAGTAGTTTTTCAACAGATTAGAGAAAGAAAGGGAGAGAGAACAAGGGGTGTGTGTTTTAGTATCCTTTCCAGGCCAAATTCTAAATCATGACCTCTACCTCATGCTGAAGTTGCCCCTTTACTACAGGTGTATCTGAAATTGCATTTCTTCTCGGAATCCAAAGTTTGGAGGAACACTACTGAGAATGCAAACAGAATTGCTATCCAAGTAGCTGGTACTATGTTGAAAGAGAACGAGGTCTCCAGGTAGGCCTCTGGAAAGAGAGAGATGGCTGCTGACCAAGACCTCTTCTGTTAATAAGCATAATGTGGTCCTAAAGTAGAAATGGCATTCATACTTGCTCCTGTGAATTCTTCAGAAAAGATGCTTCAGTTGCTTATTTGTTAAGCACTACAAATATTAAGATTACTAAATTTCCTTAACTAACTAGGAAGCCAAGATAAAGTTAAAGAACTTAAAAACAAGTAGATTTCTACTGGAGAAAGGGACAGGTGCATCTCACTGAAGAAATTAAGGAAAAAAGCCCAGTGTACAGGTTTTCTCTCCTTAACAGAATATATCACAAAATGTCATGATAATCTTTTTATACAGAGTAAATTAAATATAACTAATTACATAAAGAAAAATGGATTCAGTGTTGAAGGATATTCTTATACAATTGGAATCTTTCTATCTAGAAGAATAGAAATGAATCAAATATTCACTTATCTATAGATGTATTGCTGACCATCAATTATCTTTGAAAGGAGAGTGAAGCTAGCCTCATTCACAAAATTGCAGCAGTGTGTGAGCAAAGTTGAGATCTATATATATGGCCTGGCCCACGGCTATTTTTAGATCTTTTATCTCGTATGATTATCCTAATATTCCCACCACCTGAAATGCTTGCTACTTCCGAGATAATGCCATCTTCCTATGAGAAGCAAACATATAAGTAAGAGTTATGTGTCTGTGTATACACTTTATTTGTGAAATAGTGATGAATGTGTTAGCTCTCTCTTTCTACCTGTGAGGAATAAAGAGCTAATTCTTACATAACACTTAGCAACAAGCATGACAAATGATGAGTGCTCAATACATACTAGATATAATAGTGATGACTGATCATGAAGAAAAACATTTTCATACTTTTCTATATATATTATTTTCTAGTAACAGCCTGCATTTCTACCATAGTTCTCTATTTGGCAAACTGACTCACCTTTTCTTTGCTAAAATCTAACAATCTTGACTGAGCATACCCATCTCTCTTAATGCAAGTCACATGACTACACTAATGTTTACATTTTCATTAGTGTACAAAACATACATATTTGTATGTATAAATAATGGATGTAAAAGAGTACTTACCTTACTGGATTTTATGAAGATAAAATGGATGAGAAGTGTAAATTCCTTTGTATAGTGGGTTATGTAAGTGTTAATTTTCATGATTATTTCCCTCTCTTAAACTTTCTTAGGAGTAAATATTGGTGTCCTTTTATTCCCAATAGCTACCACAACTTTGGCACATAGTAAGGGTTGAAGATTTCTGAATGAAGGATTCAAATGTTTTAATTTCACCAGATTTAGAAATATAAGACAAATAAAAGTCAAATATTTCAATTCATATAGCAAAAAAAAAAGGGGGGGGGGCGCCTGGGTGGCTCAATGGGTTAAAGCCTCTGCCTTCAGCTCAGGTCATGATCCCAGGGACCTGGGATCCAGCCCTGCGTCGGGCTCTCTGCTCAACGGGGAGCCTGCTTCCTCCTCTCTCTCTGCCTGCCTCTCTGCCTGCTTGTGATCTCTGTCTGTCAAATAAATAAATAAAATCTTTAAAAAAAATTGTCATATAAGGGATATTAACAAAATCCAAGACATTAAAGTCATCACATAGATATAACCTCAATGTATCTATATCAGGGGGGAAAAAAACATGAATCCTAAATCTCAGTATTATTATCAAAAGTCCTTTTTTCTATTGTGCTCTTTTTTGGGTACTCCAAAAACTTCAGTTCCTGAATGCCATGAATATGGAAGTGTAGCTCCTAAGTGGAACTAACTTCTAGAATATAATTAGAATCAGTGAATTTTCTGTGAAAATAAGTCCTTGAATATGCTTTTAAGCTATCATAAACAAATTCTTCCATGTAGGTCAAGGATGCCTGGATAGATTGCTTCATTACTTTATTCTTCAACTCATTCAACAAATATTTATTTATTCTCAATGTTAACTGAACACAGTTTCTTTATATACAACAAAGCATGACAGGTATAAAGGCCATTTGCAATTTTACTTTATCTTGGAATATCATTAAAAACGTTGTTTCCTATAGTTGACATTCTCAAATATTTGAGATTAACAACAACAACAACAACAACAACTAATTACCTGGTAACATACTCATTTATACGGCATGTTTTTATAAGATACTTTTATAACTCTAAGTATCGTAGTCCTTCCCCACAGGATTTTAAAGCTATTGGGGAGCAGATAATAATCACAATAAACACTTAATTACAAATCGTGGTCATAACATGAAGAAATACAGAGTGATATGAGGGAATAGAAAGGCAAGAACTAATTTAGATTTGTACCTTTGGAAAGGATTCTTCAAGAAATTATACTTAAATTGAGATCCCCAGGTCAAATAATAGTTAATAATTAGACAGGCCCAGAGAAGGGATGTTCATTCAGAGAGACTGAAGAAATGCAGTATGGCTGGGAAATGAGTGAGTGCAGAGGTGATCAGTGACAGAGTAAAGATCCTGAAGGACTGAGTAACAAGATCATGAAGGAACTTAGAGGCCACAGTGGGCACTTTGGCACTTCTCTTCTGAGCACTTGAAGTCAAAGAGAAGATTAAACATGGAAGCCGTTTGTTTGTATGTCTCCCTCTGTGGTAAGTCCTGGAGCTCAAAAGATGTGTCTTCATCTTCATTCAGTGGGATATACCATTTTGGTTAAAAAAAAAAAAATAGTAATTTTGGAGACAGAACTGATTCCAAGCCCAGGCTCCATCATTTATGAATTATGTGATTTTGAATAAAGGTCTCAGAATCTTCATGTATGAAATAGGGGTTACAGAATTGGGCAGAATTATCTACATAGTAAACAACAGCTACAAAATTTTTAATGGAAATGGGATACTGTACCCCAGAGTAGGTCTTATCTCTAATAAGCTTTTTTTTTTTTTTAAGATTTTATTTATTTATTTGACAGACAGAAATCACAAGTAGGTAGAGGGGCAGGCAGAGAGAGAGGAAGGGAAACAGGCTTCCGGCCAAGCAGAGAGCCTGATGCGGGGCTCGATCCCAGGACCCTGAGATCATGACCTGAGCCGAAGGCAGAGGCTTAACCCACTGAGCCACCCAGGCGCCCCTCCAACAAGCTTTTTAAAGATAGATACTGACAAGATATATATATATATATATATATATATATATATATATATATATATATAAAATTATTTTTTTTTTTTAATTTAAGTACAAGTGAGTATGTGTCTATATCCTACGGACTCCTTCCCCAGCCCACAATCCCTTACATGCTTCTGTCTGGTCTGTGTCCCATTTTATCTGCTTTCCAGTTTAATAATTTATTCCAGCTTTATTTATCAAAGTTCCCAATCTTCACCACAAAGCTAAATAGTCAGCCTTCTAAGATGCCCTGAAGTTCCTGGAAGTTGACTGCTAACCACCTTAACTTGCTCCTGGTACAGCACATTTTTGATGGCCTCTCACTCACCTTAGAGCAACAACACATCAGGATCTGAGCTCTCTAAAAAACAGAAGCTAATCAATACCTCTTTGCGCAATATGTCACCTTGAGCAGAGACACAACATTCAATCAGTTCTAGTCACACTCTGCTGTCTTGTAAAGGCTCAACCTGAATTCCTCATGTGTCACCTTCCCAGTAACAGATGACAGTGTTACAGACAGAGGATTCTGTGCAGACCAATGGGCTCTACCCAGTTTAAAGCACCATCACTCATGTTGGCCAAGCGGAGTTCCCAGTGTTAAAGTCAGCATGTCCCTCTTAAGAATGCGAAGACACCAGGCTGGATATGTGAAGCCAGTTGCAGCATCTTGAATGATCCCAGGGGTTTTATCTGTCTTACACAAAGGTAGTACACAAAGAGCTTTATAGATATTGTCTTCATAGGAAGGAGATAAGACTTCTCTCAACATACACCTGATGCTCAACAGAACTGACCACCACACAAAACCCAACCCACAAAACCCCAGAAAATGAAATGGCTAACACGCCCTTTGATCTGAGATCTCCCCACAATTCCGACTGCCAAAATGCATTTTTTTTCATCCTTAAACACTATTCAGATTTCCTCCCATTTTGGTTTAAAGAAGGTAACTGTTGGAAGTGCTACGGCACAGATTCCCTTATCAGATTTACAAGAACAGATTTACAGATTTCCTTCAGGTTCTCAAACAATACTATGCTTTCAAGTAATAAATAAGTGACCCAGGGGTGCCTGGGTGGCACAGTGGGTTAAAGCCTCTGCCTTTGGCTCAGGTCATGATCCCAGGGTCCTGGGATCGAGCCCCGCATTCGGCTCTCTGTTCAGCTGGGAGCCTGCTTCTCCTCCCCTGCCCCCCGGCTCTCTCTCTCTGCCTGCCTCTCTGCCTACTTGGGATCTCTGTCTGTCAAATAAATAAATAAAATATTTAATTATAAATAAATAAATAAATAAATAAATAAATAAATGGCCTGATTTTGCTGTGAAGGGATAACTTGTCTTCACTTTTAGGTTTTGCTTTTATACTTGCTCTAAATCCCGCATATTTTCAGTATTTGATGTCCTGGAATCCTTCTGTCTTTTTTCCAGGCTTCAGAGTCTTGAATCGGAAAAATTGGTTATCACTGTGTCTAATCCTCAAGATAAGAGTTGCATTTACTCGGGCTCATCTCATTCTAGGCAGTTTCTCTCAGCTCCAGTTTGAACTCCCTGGTGCCCTTATAAGGTGAGAGAGGAAGGGATGGTGGGTTCTGGGAC
Organism: Mustela erminea; assembly: GCF_009829155.1. Taxonomy (NCBI): domain Eukaryota; kingdom Metazoa; phylum Chordata; class Mammalia; order Carnivora; family Mustelidae; genus Mustela; species Mustela erminea. The sequence continues at coordinate 77,408,411 of NC_045622.1, read as the reverse complement.
ATCCATTCATCTATTCATGCCAACCAAGAGATGAAACTGCACTAGAAAACCAAATATTTTTACCACAGGAAGTTGTCCTATAGGTGGTTTCATAGATACCTGCCAATAACTGAGATATTTGTATACGCTCATTTTACACAGGAGAAAACAACCTTAAGAAGCTTAAGTAACCTGCCCCGTTTTACACAAATAATGAATAGCTGAGATCATATTCAAACTTAGACCTTATGTCACATGCTGATATTAATCTAGATTTTGCTGAAGCACAAGGCAATATAAATTAATCTTCATCTCAGTATGTACTTCATAAGAATTTCAAAGTATATTTCTCATAAACAAAACATTTAAATAAAATTTGTATTTTCTACTTAAGTATGTACATGTAAGTCTGTGTATATGTGTCCTGTGTATGGGTGTATATATGACATACTGATTATATATTTCTGTTAATTTTATATCTGTTGTTACATTATACAAGAGTCAGAACTAGAGCAAATTCTTGGAGATTGAGTTCAATCTCTCTTTTTGTATGGTCAAATGAGTCTCAGAAGTAATTTTCTAAGTGTATTCAACTAATTAAGAGTCATAACTGACTTTAAGCCAGGAATTTGTAATTTAATTTCTCTTTCAAATCATAAAAGTAATTCATAGCAGGAATATTGTTCATTTATCTGAGTCTTAGGATAATGTTCCAAACGACTCCAGCAAGCTAACAGCAATATTTTACACACAGGAAAATAGTCCAAGGATGGGAACATGCAATCTTATCCTTGACACCAACTTCAGGATCGTGTAACTCAATAGTGTCAAGAATAGGACTGCAAACTGGCTCTCCCCTCTCCTTATCCAGCATTTTGCTCACCTGTACCACCCTGGTACCTGACAGTGTCCTTATATAAGAAAAAATATAGAGAGATATTGCTTCAAATTTTTAGAAGGGAAAACAGTATTAAATAATTAAAAAATAGAATGGTGTGCCTTATAAAAATTAAATTCAATTTATCAGATTAAAAAGAGAGAGAAAGAGAGAGAGAGAGAGAGACCCCCTGATATTGGGCAACCTGGTTTTAAAGATAACATTAGTTTTATTACGTTGGATTAACTGCTTTTATTTTTAGTTTTTATGAATTATTTTAGAATTCAAATTTCTATAAAGCATCAAAGTGAATTCTAACTCACCACATAGCAACCGCTCTAATTAAACAAGAGAATTGTGGTATCCATACCTGCTGATGTATGACCTTTCCAAGCACTTCTGTTATACAATAAATTTGTTATATACTTCCACTAAGATCTAAAGATGTCATTTAAAGAAAGCGACTTACCATGCATGACTGAACTAGCAACCTCTGTCAAACACAGTAAATATCTACTCCCCAGGCCCTGCCTATATCAGCGAAGATAATTAAGGGATTGATAAATCTTTACTGAAGTCATGGTATAGTTACTGTGACACTTTCAGAGGAGGCAGGATTCTGACCTTATAATTGAAGAATCCAAGGAGGAACTTTGCTCAGAACAGCAACAGTGTTTCATGAAAAGGGCAAATGTCATTTTATTAGTGCTCAGTTTTAGGAATAAATCAATGTGTGCATATGGTATGACTCTAATTAAGGATGACAAGGGTGTGGAAAGGGAAGGAAACCAGAACTGATGCAACACCAATTAGATTTTAGAATTTCTGTTAGGCATCAAATAGATTATTTTACTTAAAACTCATAGTATTAGCGAGAGGAAAATGTCATTATTTACATTTTGCAGAGGCAGGTAATAAAGGTTAAGTAAATTACCCAAGTATCTACAGCCAGTTTGAGATGAAGGTGAAATTCAAGTTCTACTTGACTGAAAATCCCACAAATTACATCTTCTAAAAATCAATCATATGGATCCCTGGAGCTTCTAAAAAGGTAAGCTTAGGCCTACAAAATGCCATAGTCTTTTATTTTTTCTCTGCAATAATTTTTAGCATTTTCATTCTTTTTGGTTGTTGACTGGGCCAGAAACAGAATTTTAGGGAAGAATCCCTCAAAGTGCAGGACATGTTAGTCTTTTGTAGAACATACAAGGCAAGTGATAAACATAGGACTCACAGTGTATTTATAAGACTGGTTAGACAAACAGAATTGCAGGAGATGTCGGGTAAATATTCCTACTTCCTAAAACCACACACACACACACACACACTCTCACATTCATCCAAACAGTGTCTTAATTTCTACTAAAATCTATCTTTCACAGTTAATTAAGTCATTGCTAATCATTGTGTATTTGCAAATACCTCTACAAATGGGTCATATAAACCTGTTCAAGCAGTAGATTTTTTGTTTTAACGGCTACACCTTTGCTGTAGTATCCCAAGAGGATCAATACCCGGGAGACTAAAATAGTCAACAGAAACAGAATGGGTCAAGGAAACACACAATGCTTACATGAACCCACAGGAGAATACATTTTGATAAAAACTATATTGTCTTTATAGTTTATAAAAATTTGTACTTTGCCAATCTAGATGCCAAGATGTTACTGTGCTGTTTGGGTTAAGAAATAAGCGACCCCTTAAGGTCTTAGACCTTCCACCATTTATAGACCATTATGTTGCCCAACTCATTAATCAGCTTGAGACCAGAGGAGAGAACTATGAATTTAGAATGGAAAAGCAAATGGAAAGGGGCCAGCATCTTATTCCTTCTACTTACTGGGTAAATTTAGGTTATTAGTCTCTTTTGAGCCTCTATATTTCCTTTCGTATAAAATTGGGAACCTGAGGATCTCTTAACGTTGTCTCTCATTAATCTCTTGGTTAAATTGTCTTCCGCAGTGGTTAGACCCAATTGTTAGCTTTGGCTACCTGCCAGCGTATTGTTCTACTGTTTTTCATTCTTTCCTGGGGCATAAACTGTGTATCCACTTAAATCTGGGTCCCTTGGAGAGGTAAACTTTTGATGCCAGTTTGTGAGTTCTGTTGTGACTTTAGGAGCCATTCCCCCCACCTTTTCTGGCAAATTTCTATCTGGTTTACAAGTTTAGTTTGTGGCTCTCAAAGGTGTTCCATCCTCCTCTTAATTGCTACACTCTAAATTGTTGTTCTTACAGACTGCAGTTTGGCAAACACTCTGCCTCTGCGACAGAGCTAGGATAAGGGCCCCACTGCTCTCGGGGTGATACCTTCTTCACAAGCAGGCACTGAGCTGGGACAGTACCTTTTTTTCCTTTCTTTCTTTCTTTTTTTTTTTTTTTAAGGCTTACTTATCTTGGAAATTCTACCGTAGTAGGTGGGTGGGGCAAGGATGACTTGGGCCCCAGTCTTCTAAGCCTGCTACACTTGGGGTAAATTTTCCACCGTACAAGTTGGGGCTAGGGGACGCAAAGAGTCCTGGAACTCTCATGCTGTTGCCTGGGTTAGAGAGTTTGCTGCAATGCGGAGCCAGTCGCCTTCCCGTCCAGAGTGTGTACTGTAGTTCTTGGATATGACGGGAGGTGGGGGGAGAAGAGGTCTGTTGTATCTGTTTCTGTCTGCACCCACCCCTAGTGGCACGTCTGTCACACTGAGCTGAGAGATCGTGGCTCAAATACCAGAGGCTCTCAATAATACCTCAATAAATGGTTATTTTCTGTATGCTCTTATAACAATTTCCAGAAATTAACCAAAAAAAAAGAAATTCATCATTTTTACCAGTTACGGTTGCTTCCCTAGGGAGTGGGTTTGTAGGGCTTCTCACACTACCATTCCTGACATTCTCCTCGGTCTCCTGTGGAAGACGTCTCACTATGGCAGCAAATACCACAAAATACCTGACCAAACAGACCCCATACATATATTGGAAAAGCACGATTCCAAAGCAGTGTTTTACCACTTTTCAAAAAAAAAAAAAAAATGCTATTACATACCTAATTATCTGTAAGATAACTGTATCTTATGAAAGGCTTCTTTGGATGTAAGTCTATAGGCTTTTTTGTTTTGTTTTTTTTAGTTTGAATCATAAAATTATAAAGCTGTTTTTACATAAGATTAAAAAAGAAAAGCCCAAATTAAGTGTGTGTGTGTGTGTGTGTGTGTGTGTGTGTGTGTGTTGTGAAAGGTGAAATAAAATGGAGTTACTTATGTCAAGAAGTTTGATAATGGAGCTGGGAGGCCATTATGAAGGTAGGCATATTCAAGTCCTCATGGGGTGGGACCATAAGCTTTTGAACCAAGGAAAATCACAAATAATCCAAGGACACTGTACAAACCCTTGCAACTTGCTATGGTAACAGACTTCTGATTAGTCTTAGCAACCAATTATGTTTAACCAAGATGAATTTTTTTGCACCGGCACCAATCAAAATTCTTCATAAATAACACATACAAGTACTCCCTTTTGGTCTTTGGAAACCTCTGGCTTTTGAGATCTTATCACTTACAACAATATGGATAGGCCCTAGAGGGTATTATGCTAAGTGAAATAATTTTAGACTGTGAAAGACAAATACCACATGATTTGGCTTTTGTGTGGAATCAAAAAAAAAAAAAAGAAAGAAAGAAAGAAAGAAAAAAAAAGGAGCAAGGAAACAAATAAACCAAAAAACACACTCTTAAATACAGAGAACAAACTGGTGGTTGGTTAGAGCAAAGGTGGCTAGGGGCATGGGTGAAACACAAAGGGGTTGATTCAGAGGTATAAACTTCCAGTTGTGAAACAAGTCACAGAGATGTAACAGCACAGGAAATACAGTCAATAATACTGAAATAATGCTGTATGGTGGCAAATGGTGACTATACTGAGTAATGTTTAGAATTGCTGAATCATATGGTATGCACTTGAAACTAGCATTTATTATTGAAATTAACATTGTATGTTAATTATACTTCAATTAAAAAAAGGCCATGAGAAGTTAAAATATATTTTTGATATATATATTTATATATGCATATATATATTTATATGATATCTATATTACATAATATATGTCAGCCCTCTTGGAACAGAAAAAGGACTTTAGGAAAAAAAAAACTAAGAAAATCTTAGCAAAATATGGGCTTTAGTCGATAAAAACTAAACAAAAGAAACCTGATGGCTTTGTTTCCTAGTGCTATCCAAATCAGTGCTCCCAAACTTGCCATCCTAAAAGCTCAAATAAATGCTTTTATTTTATTTCAGTTCTGCCTCTTTTCTCGGTGGGCATTTCGTATGTGTCAGCAGGTTTATTTATTGAGAATTCTCACTTCAGGTACTTTCCCCCTGGTTAAAATGTACAATCCCAACTTCTGAAACTGCTCCTTAGAAACTGTTTGTGGGGCGCCTGGGTGGCTCGTGGGTTAAGCCTCTGCCTTTGGCTCAGGTCATGGTCCCAGGGTCCTGGGATCAATCCCCGCATCGGGCTCTCTGCTCAGCAGGGAGCCTGCTTCCCCACCTCTCTCTCTGCCTGCCTCTCCGCCTACTTGTGATCTCTGTCTGTTAAATAAATTAAAAAATAAAAAAAAAGAAAATCTGTGCCATAATTTGTAAAAATCTTAGGTCTCCTCACATCTTATATCTCTTTGAACATATTCACAGAATTTTAGTGAATGCAATGTTCTTTGTTCTTTTGTTCTTTGCTGCATTTTGTTTCTTTGTTCTTCTGTTGCATTTTGACTTTACCAGAATCAGAGTCAACTCAAAATAATTTGCTAAACTGTTTAAGCATTGCAGAAATTATGAGTTTTATGAAAAACCATTTATAATTTCTACACCATATAATTCCATAGTGTCTGAGGATATTCTGTGTTTATATTGTGGAACTGTGCTCGCATCATGCTAAACTGGCAATTAATGCTGTCAACTCAGCAAGTAGGGACAGAGGGGATAGAAGCTGTCAATCTTCTGATTTGCTATTTTGTGCCCTAGCAGTGATGACACCAGAAATTAAAATAGAGATGATAGATACAAGTTGATAGATGAATATATAGATACATGACAAGCAATTAGACAAATATATACTCACTACAACTCTGAGGAAGCTAATATCCCTTCAAGGGAATACCCATCCTCCATATTTTTCTTTTTTCCCCCAAGCTTTAAATTTTAGTCAGTTAATAGCGGGTATTATTAGTTTCAGGCCTAGAACTGATTCCTCACTTACATATAACACCCAGTACTCAGCACAAGTGCCCTCCTTAAACCCATCCCCCATTTAACCCATCACCTCACCGACCTCCCCTGCAGCAGCCCTCAGTTTATTCTGTATGTGTTAAGAGTCTTTTTTCTGGTTTGCCTCTTCTCTTCACCACTCCTCCCAGGTTCATCTGTGTTGTCTGTTAAATTCCACACATGAGTGAAAACATATGGTATTTGTCTTTCTCTGAATACTGACTTATTTTGTTTAGCATAATACTGTCTAGCTCCATCCACATCATTGCAAATGGCAAGATTTCATTTGCAATTTATATATTATATATCATATAATATATACATGATATATATTATGATATATATCATAAAGAGAATGAAATATATCATAAAGAGATTGAAATATATATATAATGACTGAGATATATATATATATATCTCAGGCAATGGGCATTAGGGCTCTTCCCATAATCTGACTATTGTGGATAATGTTGCTATAAATATCTGGGTACATGTATCCCTTTCAATTAGTCCTTTTGTATCCTTTGAGTAAATACCTAACTAGGAGTGCAGTGGCTGGGTCCTAGGGTAACTCTATTTTTAACTTCCTGAGGAATCTCCATACTGTTTTCCTGAGTGGCTACACCAGTTTGCATTCCCATCAACAGTATAAAAGCGTTCCCCTTTCCCTACATGCTTGCCATCACCTGTTCTCTGTGTGGTTAATTTTAGCCATTCTGACAGGTGTGAGGTGTTATCTCGTTGTAGTTTGCATTTTTATTTCCCTGATGTTGAGTGACATTGAGCATCTTTTCATGTGTCTGCTAGCCACATGTACGTCTTCTTTGGAAAAATGTCTTTTCAGTATTCTTTCCATTTCTTAATTGAATTATTTGGATTTTTTGGATGTTGATTATTCTGGATACTAACCCCTTTATCAGATATTCATTTGAAATGGATAAATTCCTAGAAACACATAAACAACCAAAACCAAAAAGGAAGATACAGAAAACTTGAAAAGACTGATAACAAACAAAGAAATTGAATCAATAATCAGCAATCTCCCAACAAACAAAAATCCAGGACCAGAAAGCTTCACAGGGGAATTCTACCATTCTAACATTTAAAGGACATTTAAATTCTACCTAACATTTAAAGAGTTAACACCTATTCTTTTCAAATTATTAAAAAAAAAAAAATAGAAACGGAAGGAAAACTTCCAAACTCATTCTACGAAGCCAGCATTACCCTGATTCCAAAACCAGACAAAGACTCCACTAAAAAAGAGAACTATAGGCCCATATACTTGATGAACATGGATCCAAGATTTCTAAACAAAAAATTTAGCAAATCAAATCCAACAGTACATTAAATGAATTATTCACCACCATCAAGTGGGATTTATTCCTGGGTTGCAAGAGCGGTTCAATATTCACAATTCCATATTCTAATTCTTAAAAGATATTTCAAAACATAAGGACAGAGGATATTAGGATACCATCTTTACTGTTTTACAGAAATTCATTGAGGGGAGCCTGGGTGGCTCAGTAGGTTAACGCCTCTACCTTTGGCTCAGGTCATGGTAAAGGTCCTAGGATCAAGCGCCGCATTGGGCTCTCTGCTCAGCGGGGAGCCTGCTTCCCTTCCTCTCTCTCTGCCTGCCTCTCTGCCTGCTTGTGATCTCTGTCAAATAAATAAGTAAAATTAAAAAAAAAAAATTCATTGGGAATTTTTTTTTTTTAAAGAGATGAAACTTTAAAAGATTTTTTAAAGAGCTAGGATGCAAGGCATTACAATACCCCAAATAATAAATACTCAAAAGTTTGGTCTGATCAAGTCAATGTTTTTGGACATAATTATGGTTCTTTGTTTTATTTAATCTCTTGAGCTAAATTAGATATGGCATTTGCTTATACAAAGAAGTTTCTTACTATAAAATGGTTCATATTAATATCCACAACACAATACTCTAAGATTCACCACGGTCCTGTCATGTTGACGCCACTCTATAGGAAACATAATTTCAAAGTCTTTATTATTAGTCAGAACTCAGTGGGGAAGCTTTAGAAAGGAGAGACCTCATTTCTGCTTCATACCAATGTTAAATTTACAGGCTGGTCTTTGGGGTGGTTAATAATAAATATCTCTAGTTCTCTTTTGACAGATCTCTCCACCTTGATCAAGATGAAATTTCAGTTAATTAACCAAGCCCCCACCAGGAAAAAGATAACAGCCTCCTTAAATGTTAGACATAGCCCACAGCCAAACTGGAGATTGCCTCTACCAAATCATAGTAGGCACTTGGAGATGTTACCTAAAGTTTAGTATATGGACTTCTTAAAGAAAAGCATCAAATAAATGAACATTCAAGACCAGTAATCTGAGAAGTACGCTAGGTCATTACTTGTCTACATTAATTTTATTACTTTGAGAAAACTAAAAACCTACACATTTAAATATGTTGTTAAGGTCAAGCAAATGATAAATGGCTGGGCTAAAATTGGAACTCAGTTAGGTCAGTGTCACAGACGATGCTGTTAACCTGTGTGGGCCCTCTATGCCACTACTTTATTTCCAATGTCTTCATTTTCCTGATAAAATGTCATGTAATTCCTACTTCTGTATTCCTATAGGAAACAAAAAATCCATTCTAGAAGGCTAAATTAAGCGGTTAATTTTACTGCTAGTTTATTTTTGTTTATAGTTTGAAGCTCTCCATTCAGGAATAATAGGCAACACTTCTATGCTCCTTAGCATTGTTTTAGTACATATCCCCCTTGGTAATGTTATATCTTCAATAATTATCTATTGAATGAGTTAATTTATCCATCAGAGAGTAATGAGAGTAATGCATGCAGTCTGCAATGAGAGATAAAAAATAAATAAATTATGCCTTCAAGAACCTCTCACTTTAGTAGAAAAAGGACCACACCATTAGGACCCAGTAGGTAGAAAATTCTAATCACAAGGCATTGCATTAGGTGAGAGGCTAGAGTGACATGCCTCATTTTATTTAATACTGTGCTGGAAGAAAAGCTAAACTCACAAGTTTATTGCACTGTAAATTACACAGAAAAATCTCAAAATCTATCCTCAAAATTAGGTAAATGTCCTTTAAATCTTACCTTAAAAGTGGTGAAACTCGAGCCTAGAAAAGTTATGTAATATTGTAATGTACCTGGTATCACCAACTTAAAGAAATGCCAAAAATGGAATAAGTTTACAAACGCTGCATTTCTGTATTTTTTCCCCTTACTGTCTCATGGGAAACTTTTATAGAAAATATGAAAGCTGGACCTGAAACCAAGTTCACTTGGAGAAATGAAGCAATAAATATCCACATCTACATTTAAGACAGTATTTTGTGACCCAGATCACATGTCAATTTATTAGATTAATGATTATATAAGTTATCACTATAAATGTACATATCTATACATAACCAGATATTTAATTTTTTCCCTTTTAACTCCCTATACACTTTACAAAATATTTCTTTTGAAGAACAGCATGGTCATGTGAAGCACTATACCTTACGTTTCCAGATGCATACAGTTGCTCCTGAATTCATAATGTTATAGTGTCTATGACATATTTCTGGCTCTCACGTGGGCAATATTCAAATATCCCCAAAGAACATTAACATTTGGAGGACTTAGATAAAGATTCATTTGACAGGTAAGCTAATGAAACAAATTTTCTCCTAGAAAATTGTCCTCCCTTCAAAAACTGAGAGTTAAGCTGAGACTTTTTAGGTCAGTCAGAAATAACTTTTGGAATCATACACTGGCTGGATGCAAAGCAGCATGGGAAGACCTCACCTCCTAAAAACTGTGTTTGGGGATTTCCTATTGGAGAGTTCAGGCCCTTATACTTTCCTAAAAGAGCCTAGAGTCTCATAGCATTGGAACTGGATATAGAGTTTTTTACAGAATGTTTGGAACTGAACATACCATAACCATATAAAAATGGTACAAAAATTAAGAAGTAAATTTTACTTGAGAAATTCGGAAATCATAGCAGTGTATAATCGTAGGACACCTAGATAGGCTATCCATTTTTAAATAAATACTTTTAGATTATTTTGCCCTTGATAGTCATCCTACCATAAAATAATACATTTTATCCTTTGTGAAATAAGAAACTTCCAGCCCTTTTTCTTCTCACTTCACTTCTTCCCTCAAGGAATGAAGAGAGACTTATCTGAAAGGGAGTCATTCATATTGGTGGGCAGATCTGGAAATGGAGGAATGTCAGAGAGGCTGGCTATGGCTCTAGATCAAAGACAACTTTTCAGCTCAGGATTCTCAATAATAAAGCTGATGTTTTTATTTCCCTCTTGTATTTTTAAACTGATTCTAGGTTTGGGGGAATTTAAGGGCTGTAATTATCACCCTCAACTCAACACAAAAAATCGAACATGAAGTAGTTGAGAGACAAAATCTCCTATCTGAATTCTAAATATGAATTTTCCAATAGAAAAATGCCCACAATGCATTTCAATATATTCAGATTTAGGTCCACTTTTAACTTCATTTTAAAAATCATATGTCAGTAGTACCTGTACTTTTTCCCTGTATCTGTAGATAAAAAGATTTCATCGTGTTTATTTGTGAGCATCTAAATCTGCACAATCTTACATTGCTGTCATGGTCAAGAATTAACATATCTTGTGACGTCCCAGGGATTTCAAGAAATTTCATGTGTGTTTTTGTTACTGGTAGTTGCTAACAATACTGGAACTCACTTAATTCTTGTAATTCTTGCTCGGAATATTCAGGGAAACACAGTCTATACTGTTTTTCTTTTTTTTCTTTTTTTTTTTTTTTTTTAAAGATTTTATTTATTTATTTGACAGAGAGAGATCACAGTAGACAGAGAGGCAGGCAGAGAGAGAGAGAGGGAAGCAAGCTCCCTGCTGAGCAGAGAGCCCGATGCGGGACTCGATCCCAGGACCCTGAGATCATGACCTGAGCCAAAGGCAGCGGCTTAACCCACTGAGCCACCCAGGCACCCTATACTTTTTTTCTAATGGTAACAAAATGTATTGAGTGGAGAAAATCCTAAACAATGTGAATAGGTTAACTGGTAAAATTAAGACTATTCTATTCAGCTTTCTTAGAAATATATTTATTTAAATCAAAACATAACAGATCGAATCTATTAAGGCAGCTGGTAAAAAGTTTGTTTGTTTTTTAAGTAGGCTCCACAGCCAGCAGAGAGTCGAATGCAGGGCTTGAACTCAGAACTGTGAGATCAAGACCGGAGCCAAGGTCCAAAGTCAGATGCTCAACCAACTGAGCAACCTAGGTGCCCCCAGGTGGGAAATTAATTCAGCAAGGAGACCATTAGACCAAGGTGGCCCTAATGCCATAGTCACTTATGTAAGCACACTGAACTCTAAGTCTGTAATTGCCTCAAAGCGACAAAATCAAAACTTTAAGAACAGCTAACCACAAAAACTGCCATCTAGACTTCAAGCAATAGTCAATCAAATAATTTCCCTTCTTGGCTTCTACACTTTATATAAATCGTTCCTCTGGCTCCTGTCTTTAGAATGCTCCTAACCACTTCTGGTTCAGCACTGCCTGATTTGAATCGATTTGCCTCGGATAAGCTGATGTTAAAAAAAAAAAAAAAAAAACATTATATATGCCTCAGTTTATCCTTTAACACAGAAAATTGGGATGATTTTATTTATTCTAACTTGACATAGCTATACTAGTTTTCTATTGCTGCTTAGCAAATTAGTGGCTTAAAACAACACCCATTTATCTCCCCATTCTGTAGATCACAAATTCAGTACCACACAGCTGACATTTCTGTACAGAGTCACACACACACACACACACACACACACACACACACACACACACACGGTATTAGTAGGTGTAGCTAGGAAATACTCTGTTTCCAAGATTATTCCAGTTATTGGCAGAATTCAGTTCCTTGAGTTTGTAGGACTAAGGTCTCCATTTTTTTGATGTATATACCTCTGCATCTTCAAGTCTGCCGTGGCAGGTTTTCATACTTCAGATATTTCTGATTTCCCTTCCTACCTTCAGCTGAAGAAGAGCTCTGCATTTAAGGACTCACATAACAGCAATGGGCTCAGCCAAGATAAACCAGGAGAGCACATATTTTCAGGTCAAATGATCGGCAAACATAATTGGATCTATGAAGTCCCATTTACCAAGTAAATAACATAGTCATAAGAGTGACACTGTTGAAGGTCATGGGAGTAAAAATTCTGCCAGTAACATTATATAACCTTAGACAAAGTATTTCATATTTCTAGACATTAATTTGCTCCTTAAGCCTAGAAAGTCTACCCTCTTTTTTAACAGGTAATGCCAATGCATAGTGTTAGGATACACCCAGCACCCCCGGTCCTTATTCTTACGTTTATAGAATATTTCCCTAGCACTAGCCAAGGTACACGTTTTTCACACATGATCTCATTTAATTGTAAAACTGCAATTAAGTGACCATTATCTTCATGTCAGATTTGAGCACTGATATTTGGACAGATCAACAACTTGCTGGAAAGTACTGCAATTTGAACTCAGATCTCTCTGAGCTTGCTTCCATATAACACTAATGGAAGCTTCAAGGGAACTTTATAAAATTATTTTAAGCCTCCAAACATCTACTTACCTCATCCTTCCACCACAAAGTGCCACAGATGTGTGGCTTAACATGACAGAAATGAATTCTTTCACCATTCTGAAAGCTAGAAATCTAAAATCAAGGTGTTGGAAGGGTCATGCTCTCTGCTGGCTCCTGGTGGTTGCTAACTATCCTTGGCATTTCCTGGCTTTCAGCTGCATAATTCCAGTCTCTGCTCCTTGTGGTCACATGACCATCTTCCCTGTGGGTCAGCGTACTTCCCGCGATCTACTCGCACCCAACTGTATTTTACCTTTATCTCCTATTCTCTTCTTACAAGGACACTAGTCACTGGATTAAGGGCCAATCTTACTCTAGTATGAACTCATCTTAATTTACATTAAGATATCATGTTCAAAGATGGTCACACTCACAAATACCATGGGTTAAGATTTCAACATATTATCTGGGGGGATACTGCACAGCTGATGTCTTTACAACATAAGCTTACTTGAAAACAAAGTAGAGAACTGAAACTTGGGTTTCTCTCCCAATAACAAAACACAATTCATACTTATGTGTGAAAATGAGTGAAAAAGGATTTTGATTTCTAGGATATTGTAACTATAGAAGTAGTACAGATGAAAGAAGGTTTTTGTTTTTTTTCTTCATATACTTCTTAAATTTAGTAGTGTCAAAAAAAAAAACTGGGGCTATAATTGACAAATATCTCAGTATATCTTAGCTATAATGATGCTCAAATAAGGGATGACTGACTGGGTGGCTCGGTTGGTTAAGTGACTGTCTTCAGCTCAGGCCATGATCTCAGGGTTCAGGGATCGAGTTCCGCATCAGGCTCCTTGCTCAGCAGTGAGCCTGGTTCTTCCTCTGCCTGCCTCTCTCTCTCTCTCTTTCTCAATCTCTCTGTGACAAATAAATAAATAAATAAATAAATAAAATCTTTCAAAAAAGGATGCTCAAATAATTCTATATTTTAAGAGGAAGATAGAAAATTGCAGAATACGATAACAGAGAAGGAAGAGAAGTCAAGTAATAAAAGACAACAAATGACAATGAAGTCAAAGGATCATTAGTTGTTTAGCCTGGGAGATAAAGGTTAATTTCTCACACTTGTTATATTTGAATTTGAGTATTAGAAGAGACTGAGGCAGAACAATGATGAGGCAATGGGTAGAACCACGGAGGGTTAGTCTAAGAGACTAACAACTGTAGGCAAAATATGGAAAGATATTTTGACAATGAAGGTGGTTCAAAGATGAATAAATTCTACATGGGGTGGGGAGGGGGTGTGGGCGACTAAGCTATCAAGAGAGGCCAGAGGATATCTGGGAGGCAATGGTGTGATAGGGATTACTCTTCAACCAAAAACTTGGTGATGATATACCTCACACCCAAAAGCTCTGTTGCATGGTCAGTCATCTTACTGTTTCTAATTTGAAAAAGCAGTATTCTTTTGGAACACATGTGTTGGTATCCTTTCCTAAACCCAAGCATCTCAAGACCTAAGGGGCAACTGTCTTCGCATCCTCATTGCTTTGTTGATGAAGAAAACACTTTCTAGTTAAAAGGGAGGCTCAGTACTTGACAGCTAAGCACAACAGTGGATAATCCAATTAATACAATTAACCAAAGAAACTTCCTGTCATCTGTTATCTACCTAGATGACTGATGAAAGAAAGAGAAAGAAAGAAAGAAGGGAAGAAAGAAAGAAAGAAAGAAAGAAAGAAAGAAAGAAAGAAAGAAAGAAAGAAAGAAAGAAAGAAAGAAAGAAGAAAGAAAAAGAAACTCCAAAGTGTACTGAATGGCTTGGGGAGTGAAAAACAACCATTTGGACATTTGAACAGATCCAAAGATTACTTGGTAATTACTACACCAATCCCTCATTTGCCCTGACTTTCTGGGGTCAGCAGTTTTGCAGTGCTGGCAACAAACCCATCTTTGGAACAGTTTGTCTGAGGGCAAAGACACCCACAGTGCTGTCAACAGCAGCTGCTTTCCCTTGCACCATAAGGATATACTTTAGACAGACACAAAACCAAACTGATTTCAGACTATTGCAAGGCTCGATCTTTGAAGATGGTATAATAATCTGCCTGGGGGTCATATTTCTCAGTAATATCCTTTTTTTTTTTCTCTAGAAATGATTAGCTTATTTTCAGGGACAATATGAAAACATAATTTTAGTTTTCTGTGAACACATGGAGATGCAGATATTTGCATGTTAGTTTCTTCTATTACCACTTCCATTTAACCAGCTGACGTAATTGTATTTTTCATCCATCTGATTCCAAATTTTGTGTAAAGACTTAAATCATAGCAGCTTCTATGTAAAGCCATCTAATATACTGTTTACCTTCTCCATCCCTGTTTTAGGAAACTCCTCTCTCCACACAGTTTCAACAGATGAAAGTTTCAGGCAAAATAAGACACTTTGTTGTTATTTATTTGCTTAATGTACAGATCCTTGCACAAAAATGTTTCCATAGCTTACTTTTACTAATGGCACTCATCAGTCTATTTCTTTCCCACAAGACTCTTCCTGGGAGGCAGAAACTCCCATTTTCCTTTCTGCATTTCCAGGGCCTTGTCTAACAATTCTGTATCTACAAGGAACAAAACAAGTGCTCGATGTAGGCTCTTTACAGGACTAGAGAATGAATATCACTTATCGTATAAAGTGGCCTCTATCCTGATACTATGTAAGATGGACAGGCAGAGTGGGAGGCGGCAAGAGTTTAGCCAAAAACCAAAACAAACAAAAAAAAACCCAAAAAACAAAACAACAACAACAACAAAAAAACAAAACATTGCAAGAAATCTGCAGTTTTGTTCCTTTACTTTTTGGAGAACTTCCAGGTGTCCTTAAAATAATAAGGATAGTCTTAACACTTACCTAGATTCTGATGCTTTGCTAATTTTTGTCACAAAAAGTAATTATTCTCTTGTGATGCCTTATCATATCCAATCTCCCTTTGAGTCTGAATACATTTGCACCCTTAAATTTACTGCCACTCACAGATCTTTGAAACCATAGCACCTAACTTACTATGGGAAGCACCAAGCATGGGGTCAAAAAGTTTGATACTTCTGAGGATACAGCCTGCCTGCTGTCCAAGGATATGGGTTAAAGAAAACGAAAGTAGTTTTTTATTTTGAAGGAAACTTAGAATAACAAATGACTACGCAAGAACTTTTCCTATGAAATGAGTAGCATTACCCAAATTAAAAGTATAATATGAAGGTGTATCCATTTGTGTATATAAATGTACACATATATATAATGCTGAAGCATGAAATATGAAAATGCTGATAATTTAAAAATTTAAAAAATATAGATATTTATGTACATCTACATATGCATATGCATAGGCATAAAGTATGCATATTTAATATTTGAACTTCACCTATGTCTACATTAATAACTCCTTGGCAAATTAACATGTATTGCTTTCTACTGGACCCATTTGCTCTAAAAGCACTCATAATGGCAATTGCCACTAGACACAGTGGTCCCTTTCCCTCTTAATCTTGAAATAGCCAGATAACATAGAGCAACTGGATATAGATAGCCTCCTTATAATTTGACATTTTAGCTGAAAAGCAGATTACAAACTGTTGGGAGTTTCATTTTTTTCTCAACAGGAATATCTTGAACCTTGGCCGATTATAACAATAGCAGATCATTTCTGATATTTTTGTTCCTGCACTTTGGATCTCTACATCCTAATCCTTGGAGACCACCCTTTTCTAGATGATTCCAGAGCCAACAGATTTAGTTTTTTATAGAGTCTCTGGGGAACAGGAATCCCTCCAAAAATGTTGTTTTTTGATTAACACAGAACTGGAGTCCTGTTGCCAACTGCCATTGTCTGTGAATTCCGGACTAAATTTTCCTGAAGTCAATTTAGGTGTTCTATAATAACGTAGCAGGCTACCTTACCAACACCCAATTAACTTGTTAATAAACCCCTTACTCCCAATAGTAAACACTGTATTTGCCTCAATACATTTACTCTATTCTGTCATCACTGATTACGGTGCTCCTCTTCCCTAACCTGGAAGTATCCTTCCTCGATCCTGTCACTGGTATAAATCTCTACCCACCTCTCATAGGCAAGCTCAAATGCAACACTCTCCTTGAATTGTACCTAATCTCCCAGCAGAATCAATCTTTCCCTCTCTTAAGACAGCTACAAATTTTGAAATCTGACTTTAGAACTTATTCTACTTTATATATTGTTATATGTAGGATCATAAGAAATAGTCACAGAAGTAGTATATTGTTTGCTATATAGAGAAAAAGTAAAGTGCAGAATAGATGTGAGGTTATTGAACTGAGGCCTCAAGAGACACAAAGCTGATGCCTTAGGATTCTATTCCTTCTGTTGTAGCATACGGAGCTGAAATGGAAGGAAAAATGGAGATATTTCCAAGTATCTTTTAAGGTTCTACTGCTATAGTCTGTCAACTCCCTAGTACACAGATAAAACTAAGCTACTTTAGCATGTAGATGCGGTGGTTTAAGTAATACCCTAATATGCACAAAAGTCTCCTGTCTTAGGAAAACTGAAATGAGTATTATGCTAAAAATGTTCTTGAAGTTTTAAAAATCAAAATCATTACATTTAGTCCACATCCCTGAAGCCAAAGGTATTTCAGACAGCACTGACATGAGGCCTTATCCTATGCGAGTATGAATGCTGTGAAAACAAAGGTAATACATATTACTTCTTTTACGTCCCATTGTCAAACTCACTTGTCATCTCTTCATTGAAATACACAAAGCAATGGTGTGTTTTACAGTCTTGCATGCTCTCTACAGGTCTCCCAAATTTTTGATGCTGTCTTCACCAGTCTATAAATAGCCACAGTTTTGCCTGCCCTTGGCTTTTGTAAAGCATGGATTCATTTTCAAAAATGTGATATTTTAATATTGAAGTCAAATATCTAAAAAGATGAATGATCCCTAATAGCAGAAGAGTTAAGCGTTGTACATGGGTTTGTGGTACACATAGCAACCAGCAATGATTGGGAGCCTATCCGGGCCTATTTCCTATAAAGCAGTTTGCCACTGAAGAGAATGAATTTGACTTCACTACTGACCTGAGCCTAATGTAAATCAGTGACCCAGAAAAGCTTTATGTCCCAATACCAATTAGTTTCCACTGCCTGTGCTTCTTTTCTCCTGCCCACTTGGAGCACCTGACATTTTGAAGCAATTAGAGGGCACTGGATCTGTAAAAAGCACTCTGTGTTGGTACTCGACAGAGCTGAACTTTTGTGCTTTGGCCCACGTAATAAAAGCCATCAGAGCTGCCCACAAACTGTGACTGCCCCTTTTTTTGAGAATCTAATAGAACTGACCCCACATATTGACAAAGATTAAACTGCCTTTGCTAACATTTGAGAAGCACAACATTCCTTTGAAGGACCTACAAGAGTATTCAAAACCTCTACAGGCAATGCCAAATTTCCATGTTAACTTATCAAGGTCATTATATATGTACTAGATCCTTTACTTTGGTTAAATAAGTCATATCATAACATACATAATATCTGTATAGCAAAATATCATATATATATATCATATCATAATATACATAATATAGTTGTTAATCATTGATAATAAGTACAATATTGTTTACAGAATTGGATCTGGCATTTATCATGTTTTCATGTTTCGTTGGAGGGATAAAAAATAGGCTCTAATGCAGGATGCCAAAAAGAAAGCAGGGCTGTTCATCTACAGGGGTGACACGTCTTACTGGGCCATGAAGGTTTGTATTCCTGCATAACATGACAGTGTGTTTTTCCTAAAGGCACCAGAAGTGTGACTATGAATGCTAAAGCAGAAAAGGGAGTTTCTTGTTAATTTTTTTCATTCCTATAGTTATGGATGCATAAAATAATCAATTGGTTTCTCAACACTGCTATTAGCTACTACCTTAAACACTATCCATGACTCCATCAAGACACTGCCCAAAGACAGAAATCATTAAGAAACTCCTGACATTGCACGGAATAAGAAGCACATATTTTCGGGGCACCTGAGTGGTTCAGTCAGTTAAGCGTCTGACTTTTGGATTTGGCTCAGGTCATGGTCTCAGGGTTCAGGAAATGGAGCCCCACACTGGACTCTGTGTTCAGCATGGGTCTGCTTGCAAATTTTCTCCCTCTGCCCCTGCCCCCACGCATGTGTGTGAGCTCTCTCTTTCTCAAATAAATAATTTTTTTTTTGTTGTTTAAAGCAGCATAGACTTTCTCTAGGACATTTTTTTCTTTTGGCTTCTCTTATTTATGACCCAGATTTGCCTCTTTCAATTACAAAAATCACAGAAGATTGAAGTAAGGATTAATTATAAATTTAGAATAAAGATAGCCCTTGTCATTTTTTTAAGAATTTAAGTGTCTTTAAGTGCAAGGTACTCTGGGAGAGAAACAATGTTACTGTGAACTGAATCTTGTTCTCTGAAAGATTAGGTACTACAAGGTGTAGAAGCTGACAGCTTCCAAAGATGGCCACAACACTATCTTCCTTCCTACTTTCTCTCCTGCAATTTTATTCTTCCTCTCCTTCAACATGAGGTCTTATTCCTTTCCTCTTGAAGGGGCTGGACTTAGTGACTTGCTTCACTAATAAAATTCAACAAAGTGATGAAATGTGATGTCTAGAGTCAGTAAAAAAAAAAAAAAAAAAAAAAAAGGAAAAAGAAAAGAAAAAGAAAAAGAAAAAAGTACTTGCAGCTTCTACAAGAAACTTCTGGAACACCCACACTCTGGATATAGGTCCTGGGAACCCAGCTTTGAAGTGGTGAGAAGCCCATGCTGAGTGGGTGACTAACCCTCTCACTTAGCCTAACACCATCTGAGTTCCCCGGATGTGGGACTTCAGTATGAAAATCAGGAAGGTCCTTGGAAAAACCAGGGCAAACTGGCCATCCTGAAAGAAAAGTCAGTCATAGCACGGCAGACCATGGACTCAGCTGGGCTTCCAGACAACAGCTAGCATCAGCCAGCAGGTGTGTGAGGTGGGTGAACTCTTGTGGGCAGGCATCAGCTGACATCTGAATACAGCCTCATGAGAGACCCCATGGAAGAACTACGCAGCTGAATCCAGCCAACCCACAAAACTGTGAGAAGGAATAATCAATTATTATTGGGGCAGTTTGTTCCTTGGCTAAAGATATTAGAGATAATGAAACACCATGCCAAAAATTATCATTTTAAATTAGACTTATAATGTAAGTCTTTGATAATGCAAGGCAGAGAAGGATAAGATGCTATATGAAAGGTTGAAATACAGTATTACCCGAATAGAGAAAAGTTGATTTTAGCTTAAAGGCCAAAGTGATCAATCCAAGCAATCTGAAGGAAGTACGACTCACCTAATAGTGCGGGTATGCAGAAACAGAGAACAGACAATGAAGGTAAAACATTCAGGCGCAGTCTACAGTGAAAGAAAGGATGGAGGGGAGAAAGTAAACAAGAACACAGTGAGAATAAGGGAGTAGTGAATAAAGGCTGTAAAGTAAGACTCATACAATGGAAGACCTTGATGGCAATTATTTGGAAAGCATGTGAGAGACAGGCAAGTTTTAGACAAATTAACCTACTGGTGCTGTCCAGCTCTGAGGGGGTGCACGGGAGAAGCTGAGTCCTACTGGGACAGCGCTGCCACCAGCCCCGAGACTTACTCCATGTGAACTACCATTTAAAAGACTGGACAGGCCGAGCCTTCTAAGTAGGATTCCCCATTTCTCCTACAACCTTTTCCATTAAAATTTGAAAATAAGAACAACAGCCTCTAACAGCAAAGTTTCACATTTAAAATTGTGCAAATCTTACAGGAAAAAAAAGTATAAGTCTCCTTGAGGCAGCGGGAAACTAAAGAATGGGTATTGTTTGACTTGTGTGTATCACGGATAGATGCCTGTAATGGATTCTATTCTAAAAGGTACAAAGCATTCTATTGAAAGACTGGCCTCTTTTCGGTGTGATTTTATTTTCCTTTGCCTCTCCCTGTCATTACATGGCTCTGACTTTTAAAAGGAATATTTTACTACCTCTTCTCACACTAGGTAAAACCTTCACTGCCAGCATATTTAGGAGGTCATTTCTATTGTGCTCTTTTTCAGTCCAGAGAGTGACACTCAGATAAAGGTTCTCTCCGAGCACACTCCCACCGCTTCCGTCGGATTACGTGGGCTATGCTGCAAATGCGTCTCTTGCGAGGGTTTAGTATTTGGAAAACCACGTCGGAGGTGCTAAGTAAGGCTGAAGCAAGTCTTCCGGATACAGGTCAGGTCGTGTACAATGTAGGCACCATGCTGAGATGGTGAGAACTGAGGGAGATATAAACCTGGAGAAATATCATTGAACACTCAGCTTACCTTCATCAGTATGCCATATGCTTTTCTCCTTTCCTTTTGGTTCTGTCTCTTAAATAAACAATTGCATTTAAAAATACTGACAAACCATAAGTGACTCTTAATCTCACAAAACAAATTGAGGGTTGCTGGGGGGAGGGGGTTTGGGAGAAGGGGGTCGGATTATGGACATTGGGGAGGGTATGTGCTTTGGTGAGTGCTGTGAAGTGTGTAAACCTGGTGATTCACAGACCTGTACCCCTGGGGACTAAAAATATATGTTTATAAAAAATAAAAAATTTAAAAAAATACTGTAATGCTGACAATACTTCTGCTAGGTTGTTGTAAAATCAAAATCTCAAATCAAATGTGAATTATTCCACAAATTCTAATTACCCACCTTTATGAAAAGAATAGATCTGGTTGAATGAATCACCAAGAGACTATGACATGGCATATTAAGAATGCCTATTGTCAGGAAGAGTGAATCTGAAGATCCTGGCACAATGTCCCAATTAAAGGTAGTTAATGTTTGCTCAGGGTAAAACCAATAAAATTCACAGTGAAAAGTTCTGACAGCTCAAAGGTTACCATACACAGAATGTGCCCTGGTGGGATTTTCTGTTTTCATTGGCACTCTCACTGCTCACTGCATACTTTCCCCAATGGCTCTCTATTAATCTGCATGAGACAGAACAGGTATATTACAAAATAGTCGCTGTTGGCTGAAAAGGGCTATAATGAAAATTGGTAAGCAGTTGTTTTCCATGAGACAATATGTTTGGGGCAATAACTGTCCAAATACTTTTAGTGACTATCTTAAGAATAAATAATTTTAGAATTCATTGTTACTTTTTATTGCACTGAATGCCAGAGATGTCTCTCCCAAAGTGGAGCCTGGTCTGTAGATGTGAAGGCATTCCACTTCATAAATGGTGTCCAAATGTTATCTATCACGATCCCAACTTTTCAGAGTGCAAAACAGAATGGTGGGAAAGTTACAGGACTTGCTCAATGTCATACAAGTGAACTCAAGCTATAGCCATTCCCCAGAGTTTCAAGATTCCAACTTCATGGAACAAATTAAAAGGCAAAATCAGAATTTGAATGATGTCAACTCTGAAGTCTGTTCTTACTGCAATTTCCCACTATCACAGTTTATTTATCTTCCAAGGGATGGAGAACAGCAACTGTGACTAAGATATTTGGAGTCTAGAAATTACAGAAGCAGAGGTAACTGAAACAACTAATGTCCAAAACTGTCAATAGAGTAAAACCTGAAAGGCAACAGGAGTGGATATGGAAAGAGTTGATCTTTGTACTTGGGTTGACCTGGGTCTGAAACATGATTCTGCCGTTCATTTGGTGTGTGATCTTGGTCAAGCAATGACCTTTTCTCCATTTTGGTTTGTGCGCGTGAAAGTAAGGTAATGATGTTATTTTGAAGAATAAAGAATATTGTAAATTTGCTGATAGGCACAAATGTTATGTTTAAAAACGGTAAATATTCTAGGATTATAGAAAGCATGGATATGATTATATTTCCTATTCTGAATTCTCTGTTTGAAATGTTACCTTAATGACATTTAGCAATAAGATGACACACATAAATGATACTTTATAAAGAAGAAAATAATCAATATTTATAAATTAGTGAAGAAGCATTAATCACAGATTGTATCTCTATCACAGTGTAAAGGTTGTATAAAGTTAATTACAGGTTAAATACAGTTACTTAAAAATATTAATAAAAATAACTCAATAATTTATTGCCTTTAATAATTGATGGTATGCAATAAAACATTATCAACTTGGAAAAATATAGAAATGTGTATACACAGTAGCTCTTTAACCATATTAAGAATGATAAGGCACAGCTTATAAAGAGTCTCCGTATTCTGCTTATATACCTTTAATTGTTGATTTTGAGGAGATGCTTCCAGTGTAATAATAGTCTATGAAATATTCACATTTCTTGATGTGAGACTGAATGCCAAGTATACACGCCATGAAGATAAAGTTTTATTTTACAAATCAAAGGAGAAAATAGGACAACTTTCAATGCACATAAACCAAAGCAAAATATCCCAAGTACTGAAACCCTAACTAGAATAGCAGACATTTGGAGAAAGCACTCAACTTCTTTTTTTTTTTTTCCCCCCCCAAACCCCAATCACTTCAATTATGAACATAGCTGCTGTAACTTCATGCTCAAGATTCAGCATTTGAATTGAAAATGTTCAGTCTGGGATCAGATCATCTGAAAAGGCTCTTGTTCAACATTCAATTATTATAAGCCACATTGATAATAAATGAGGCAACGGGTCAAGGTCAGACTTAGCAAGAAGATAGACTTTCCCTGTCATATATAATTTCAAGCAGTGGTCTGACTTTTTAATTGTTAACCTATAATTATGTACATATTTCACATGATTGGAAGAAAATGGGAAGACCTCATGACAAAAATCATAATGTAAGCACCAGCTTCAGGGCAAGTTAATGTAAAGAATCATTTGAATTCCTCCGAGTGGATTCAGTTTTCCCTTCAGTTTATGCAATGCCTACTAGAGCCCGCCTCAGCAAGAAACGAAGATATTTGGAGTCTGATGTCGGGATACCTTGTGCTTGATAGCAAGTTAATAAATCACAGATTATGGAATCAGTGAGCCGCAGGAACTTTACAGAGTATCTAGTTCAATGCTGCCCATGTTAGTGAGGGGGAAATTAAGGATGTTAAGTTTTTTTAAAACACGTTCCCATGTATCATCTCACAATATTATTCTCACAGCAGCTTTGTGGTGTAGGGACGAGCTCTCTAGGGAAAGAAGACAGAGTATCTTTTGGAAGGTCACTCAAGGTGACAGGAGACCGAGAGACACCAGGATCTAAAGAGGGGCACAGAAAATTCAGGGTTTGTGGTGATGAATTAGGGATCCAGAATAACCAGAAATCTATAGAACGCCCACAGAAGACAATCAGAGGGCACGTCCGATGACTATGACATTACGAGCTCTGGGATTTTCAGAGGCAGGATTTATTTATAGAAGTGAGAGAACAGAATGAGACACGCAAATGGTCAAATGAATAACTGACATCGGAGTTGGTCGAGAAATATGCCCCCGCCAGCAAACACGTACGCCGGGATGTTTGCTACTTCAGCTGCAGCAGAGGCCCAAGGCAGCTAGGAAACAGTTGTATTTGGAAGTGAGAAGCACATGGATGGCGGTCAGGACCTTTGTTTTGTTAACTGTTGACTTTGAAAAAATCACATATCCTCTCTAGGCCTCAGTTTTTCATCTAGTATTGTAACTTCATCACAGAACTATGAGGATAAAATGAGAAAAGAATATAAAATTGTTATTAACGAGGCCTTGGAATCCTATAAATGCTCAACCCAGAGAAGTTATTAATACTGCTACTATTAGTATCCTTATTTTAAAATATAATATTGTATTTTTTTTTTTAAAGTCATTGGGGCACCTGTGTGGCTCAGTGGGTTAAGCCTTTGCCTTCGGCTCAGGTCATGCTCTCAGGGTCCTGGGATGGAGCCCCACATCGGCTCTTCTGCTCGGCGGGGAGCCTGCTTCCTCCTCTCTCCCTCTGCCTGCCTCTCTGCCTACTTGTGATCTCTCTCTGTTAAATAAAAATAAAATCTTTAAAAAAATAAAAAATTGTTTATTTATTTATTTATTTGTTTTTAAGTGAGCCTGAACCTGGAATTTGGAAATGGGTTACAGGCTGGGACTGGAGACTTACGTGTTTTATCCAAAGTCATTAGAGACAGACTAGAAAGCCACATTCTTTGTTATCCACATTGCCTTTAGCCACCTTTTCCCCCAAGATTTTATTTATTTATGAGAGAGAAAAAGCAAGCATCAGCAGTGGGGGAGGGGCAGAGACAGAGGAAGTAGCAGGCTTCGGGGCCTGGGGCTTGATCTCAGGACCCCAGGAGCCCATCAACTGTCTTTTTAATTAAAAAAAAAAAAAACATTTTTTTTTGACATTCTCAAAGGACCAGTTAAATGAAGTCACATGTTGCAACCCAGATCATATATTACCTTCAATCTCAGTTTCAGGAAAACTCTGCTATGGCTCATCATGAGATTTCTAATTTGCTGACAAACATGAGGGCCTGATTTTAAAGCCTCTCCTTCTGGTGTATGTGAGCTACATGACCCATGAGTCAAGAATGGATCACGAGTCACTTAATAGGGGGATTTTTTTTCTTCTTCAATGTAAACTAGATATTTACACCAAAATATTACATTTTAATTGAAAACAATAAAAAGCAAAGTTGTAAATAATTTCTGAAAAACAAGAAAAAAGAAAAATGTTTAAAAAATTAACATCAGGGAAGTCTGGATAGTTCAGTCAGTTGAGCATCCAACTCTTGATCTTAGTTCAGATTTTCATTTCAGTATCATGAGTTTAAGCCCCATATTGGGCTCCAAACTGGGGGTGGAGCCTGTTTAAAAAAAAAAATCTCTATAGATATCTATCTATATATAAAAATACCCTATATCTTATATCATACTCCAGTTTTGTGTGTTTCTCTCTGTATTAGACCTTAGCCTTATCCATGTGGACATCTGTACCAAATGACTTCTCCCTACTTCTTAAAAAGGAAAATTCAGAGGGGCATATAATGTCCAACATGCCGAGAACATCTTGGAAGACCTTCTTCAATACATCTATATAATTTGTGCTTTTTAATTCCCTTTGCTCCCGTAGCATCTTTGCATTGATCATATGTATTTCATTTACTGAAAAACAACAACAAAGCTGTCCAAGCTAAGAATCTCTTGAAAGTGCAGACTAGGTCATATTTATGTCTATGTCCCCACTATTAAGAGCAATGTCAGGTACGCAATAGGTACTTAAAAAACAGTTGCCACAACAGTCTTAGTTTTTAAAAATACTCTAAATATCTTCCTATAACCTTCATACTATTGTACTTCACAATTGATTTCCCAAAACAGAGAGAATCTCACTCCCAGTGTCAAGAATTACAGATGGGAATGCCCACAGTTTTTCTAAGAATTAGAAGCCTAGGAAAGCCCTCCATCCAGATGTCTTCTCCCTCTCTCTCTCTCTCTCTCTCTCTCTCATCCTGGAAGACTGGTGAGTCTAATTCCAGGTAGGAAAGTCTGCAATGAGCTACTCAGTGAAACCATTACCAGATTCTCCCTGTACAATACTAATTTACCCCCTTCCCCCAGCCTTGTCCTGCTCCATGGCTCTCTGGTTCTTTAACAAAGGAAAGATTTTATGCACACTATCCAGGTCAGATTCATGAAGCAACACAACCCAGCCTGATCAGAGAACCTAGATAGGCTTACATTTACGTCAGTTGAATTATAAGAATGAAAGTGTAATAAGTTACATATTTGTGTCCATTTAGCTAACACTCTGCAAGAAAAACAGTCATAATACAAATTGTCCTGACATAGGACTTTAGAAAATTCCCCTGACTTATCTTTTTAAAGGATTATTTTTTTAAAATAAAACCACATTTATTTCTAATCACACTATATACTAAAGGGCAGAAACTTTTGAGAACTCAAATTCAACAAATATAATTTGGCTTTAAACTGATAATAGTGAATTAGAACTAGTTAGAAGGAATCTGCTCTGGTATTAATAATATTCTAGAAAAGAAATATGAAAATCATAGGTCCCTAAAGAGTATTTGTAATTTAATCCTAGTATACAGGTAATGCAGGATTGAGTTCCCTAGTGAGGATTAATTATTACCTGTAATGTTCACAGATTTGAATTTTTACACTAATGGCATCATGCTTGGTACATTCATAGTTTTCTAATTTAAAATGGAGCAATGAATCGTAATGATCACCAACAGTGTCACTCATCTTTTATTAAGAATGAAAACAGATCAGTATTTATTTCATAAAGACTTATGACATTTTAATGGTTATTCCATCTTTGAATGGAATAACTTAAACTAAGCCAATTAAGCTAAGCCATTTAAACTAAGATAATAAGCTCATGGTCTGAATCCATCTTAAAAAAATTTTTTTTTTGTTGCTATGCCTGAGAAGATATATTTTTCTAGAATTTATTTATAAAATGAATCTCCTCAGATGTCTGAGGAGAAATATCTATGTGGACTTCATAAATAACACCACTCTAAAAATCAAACAAAACAGAAGTGTAATGGCTTCAAGATCACACAGTAGAAGTGAGAGAGTAATGGGATATGAAATTATATATAGTTTGAAATTGGAAAGACAAAGTTTAGATTCATTGCTTCTACAGATTAGGATTGAACAAGTAAAGCTTCTGTTGACTTATCTCTTCCTACAGAACGCACAAAGAACTGCAATTGAAAACATTGCCTCCTTTCTGAGATACACTGTGAGTTTAGTCATTCCTTTGTGTCAAATTCCACAAAAGGAATTTGAGAAAGAAATGAGGAATGATAACAGCTAATTCTGTTGAACTACTAGGCATAGTAAAAGACTTGAAAAAGAAAGTTTAGGAGGAACTCTGAAGAATATAGGCCAATGAAGAAAATGTACTTTAAAGTTTTCTATCATTCATTTCTCTCTCTGGACATGGCTAATGATACATTGGCTATTTTTTTTCTTCATTAACCATCTAATATTTAGTGTTGAAAATAATATCGCTAAATCACATTACAGTATTCTATCTCCTATGAGAGTAAAACATAACATTCAACAAAATATGTTTAAGAGCCAATTTTAAGAACCACCCCACCCCTACATAAAAGGCGTCACATTAATAGTTTTGCTCTCCCTTTATCTTTATGACACTTCTATGTTCAATAACCTAAAAAGGATTCCTAAGGCCTCCTAAAAAAGTCTTTTTCAGCAGAGACCAGGAAACACAAAAGAAGTGTATGAATTTTCTCAATTAAAAAAAAAAGAATATACACCAATTATTTAAAAACAAGTGTGATAAATAAGACAGTCTATGTAGTACAGAGATGAGAGTGGAAAAAAAACAAAAAACAAAAAACAACAGAATGGCTAAGCTGGGAAAATCCTTTCTGTTACTTTAAGCAACTCAGTGAGACATAAAATGATGACTCAAGAAACTAACAGGAATAAAATTCAATTTGAACCTGACATTGCCTATTGATTCACAAGCAAGACTCAGTCCTGAATTCTAGCTGATGGCAGCTGGACAAGCCCAGTCAAATAGAGTTTCACTGAATGTATGGGACAGAATCTTTTCTTCAGAAACAGCAGCAATGAGGTTTTCTTACTGAATTTCAAGATATGCAAGTCCATTAAATAAACACTGAGGGAGAAAGGTGGTCTCTTTGCATGTTTTCTCTATCATTCACTAAATTCACTCTTGTTCATACTGCCTTTGTATTTTTAGCGTTCAGACTACACAGAGAAAGCATCTAAGTGTTGCAAGTACATGCTGACCAAAGAAACACTCAACGACCTGCAAACCCAGGCTCTGCCACTTATGGATATGATCTTGAGAAAATAAGGAATGAAAGCATCTATTTCACAGAGTTTTCAGGAGAAATTAGATTCTTCCTTCCTTCCTTCTTTCCTTCTTTTCTTTTCTTTCTCTCTCTTTCTTTCTTTCTTTCTTTTTTTCTTTCTTTCTTTTTTAAGATTTTTTAATTTATTTGACAGAAAGAAAGACAGCCAGAGAGGGAGCACAAGTGGGGCGGGGGTGGGGGAGGTGGATGGTGGGAAAGGGAGAAGCCGGCTTCCTGTTGAGCAGGGACATGAGGCTTGATCCAACCTTGGGATCATGACCTGAGCTGAAGGCAGATGCTTAATGACTGAGCCACCCAGGTGCCCCAGGAGAAATTAGATCTTATAGGTGATGTGCACACAAGTACTCAGGTCTTTTCAGTTTTCTTTAAATAGCAACTATTTTTTAGCTATAAACTCTAAATGTGGTTGTGAGAATACCGGCTGGTTAGAATCAATTATTTATGTCTTTGCCTCCTCGAAATTATAGTTTCAAGTCCTCCAAACGTCCCTCAAAGGCTGTATTTATTTTTAAACCATTTTCACCTTTGCGGTTTCCTTCTTAGAATAAACTGTAACCACATGCCATTATTAAATTTAGAAGGAGAGAGGTCCCATCCCTAACAGTTTTGTTGTCAAATTCAAGGGCAAGACACAGACTCTTCAAGAAGCTACATGCTTACTCTCAAAACTGTATGGTGGATATAAAATACAATTTAGAATCTTCTGTATTTATCAAACTGAAAGCTTAACAGTGATTATATACGACTTAAATGGGAAGTCATTTCTTTTTTCCTGAAATATCAATACTGGGAGCTCAAGGAGCCAGAGTCTTTTTGAATATTCACCATTATATTCTTGGAGAAAATAATCGATGGGAAGTTAAAAAGCTGATATAAAACATTTCGCTAAAATAAACTAAAAACTGAAACTCCCGAAAGCTGTGCTGGTATCTTTACAAAGGCAGCTAAACTTGAGAGGATCTTCAGAACATGCATCTTTCAAGGTATAAACAGAAGGGAGAAGAAAGAGAGCACCATCGTCAAGTAAGTTTGAGAAACATTTAATTGAGGTTAAACAAGTTTAATTGTGTTACTTCACTCCGTGTGTTCCCATTCCTGCTGACTTCCCAAGATGAAAATATGAAATACGGTATTTCCAAAAGTTATTTGGCCACAGAATCCCCTTTCAAAGGATACCGAACAGAAGTAGGGCTTTGAAGAACACACTTAAGAAATAAATCGGGCCTCCTTTCAAGACGCCTTCTGTTTTTTCGGTTTGGCCAGTGACCGCGATGGCAAGAGCAAGCCATTGCGCAACCCTGAGATTCCTTCTACCTGCAGGGAAAGCAGCGCCTTTCTGAAAGAAAATGCTCTGTGACATTCGTATTCCGTGTAGCTTTGGCCAGAAATAAAACTTTCATTTAACCAGAAGTAGTCAGAAAAACTCAAGCATTATGGAGATACGTGTATTTATTTACCAGCGAATGTATCCTTCAGAATCTGGCTTTAACTCTTCGCTAATAAGCATCCGAGGTAGTAAGTTAGTCAGTAGTGGCATTTTCCTCATATGTTTCTTCCTTCCTTCCTTCCTTCCTTCCTTTCTTTTTAAATGATTTTTTTATTTACTTGACAGAGAGAGAGGAGGAAGCAGACTCCCTGCTGAGCAGAGAGCCTGATGCGGGGCTTAACTCCAGAACCCTGAAATTATGAGCTGAGCTGAAGGCAGAGTCTTAACCCACTGAGCCACCCAGGTGCCCCTCCTCATATGTTTCTTAAATAAAGACTGTGCTAAATCACAGGTAGCTTGCTCCTCATAACAGGCAATTTTGTGTGGGTTTTGTTGTTAGGATGGAAGGTATGTGTGTTGTATGTGTATACATGTCTTCATAACCTTTGGATTTAAATAAACTGCAATTTTTACAAGGAAAGGATCATCTGTAATTATCTGGGCATTTCCAGACTAAGAACTGCACCTATAAAATAAAAAGAGGCTTAAATACATGATTCCTGAATTGATTCTTCTAGGCTCCCTGCCTTTTTTTTTTTTTTTTTTTTTTTTTGGCGGGGTGTGTGTGTGTGTGTGTGTGTGTGTGTGTGTATTTTAATCCCAGTTAGTTAATACACACGGTTATTTTGATTTCAGGTGTACAGTGTAATGATTCAATACTTCCAGATATCACCACAAATGCACTCCTTAATCCCCATCACTTACTCATCCAGCCCCCGACACATCTCCCTCAGATAACCATCACTTTGTTCTCTATAATCTGTTTCTTTCCTTTTTCCTTTGTTCATTTGTTTCTTAAATTCCACGTATGACTGAATCATATGGTATTTGCCTGTCCCTGGCTTATATCGCTTAGCTCCACCCATGTCACTGTAAATGGCAAAACTTCATTCTTTGTTATGGCTGATTAACATCCCTTGTGTCTATATACTACATCTTCTTTATTCGTTCATCTATCAGGGGACACTTGGGATGTTTCCATAGTTTGGCTATCATAAATAATACTGAATTAGTTGTTTTTTGTTTGTTTTGTTTTGCTTTGTTTTGTTTTAGGTAAATACCCAGTAGTGCAATTGATATTTTTGACTTTTTGGTGAACCTGCATACTGTTTTCCAGAGTGGTTGCAACAGTTTGCATTCCCACTAACAGAGTAGCAGGGGTCCTTTTTTCCACATCTTTGTTGACACTTTGTTGTATCTTTTGGGTGGTTTTTTGTTTTTTGTTTTTTTAATTCTAGCCATTCTGATGGGTATGAGGTTAAATAGCTCATAGTTACTAGTTGTTTTTTTTTCTTTTTTTTTTTTAAAGATTTTACTTATTTATTTGACAGAGAGAGATATCACAAGTAGGCAGAGAGAGGCAGAGAGAGAAGAAGGGAAGCAGGCTCCCTGCCTAGCACAGAGCCCGATGTGGGGCTCGATACCAGGACCCTGGGATCATGACCTGAACAGAGAGCAGAGGCCTTAACCCACTGAACTACCCACGTGCCCCCATAGTTCCTAGTTTTGATCTGCATTTCTCTGATAATCAGTGATGCTGAGCATGTGTCTGTTTGCCATGTGTGTGTCTTCTTTGGAGAAATGTCAGTTCATGTCTTCTGCCTCTTCTGCCCCTTTTTTTTTTTTTTTAACTTTTTTTTTTTTTTTTAACTGTTTTGGGGGAGGGGTTGAGTTTTTTAAGTTATTTATATATTTTAGATACCAATCCTGTATCAGATATGTCATTTGCAAATATCTTCTTCTATTCAGCAGGCTGTCTTTTAGTTTGTTGATTATTTCCTTTGCTGTGCAGAAACGTACTTTGATGTTGTCCCAATTGTTTATTTTTGCTTTTACTTCCCTTGCCTCAGGAGACATAACTGGAAAAATGTTACTATAGTTAATGTCAGAGAAATTATTGCCTGTGGTCTCTTCTAGAATTTCTATGGTTTCATGTCTCACATTTATGTCTTTAATCTATTTTCAATTTATTTTTGGGAATGGCATAAGAAAGTGGTCCAGTTTTCCCAACACCGTTTGTTGAAGAGACTTTTTCAAGTCATCTGTAAGGCATCTTTCAAGATATCTTCAATGTCTTCTTCCCATTATATGTTCTTTCCCCACTTTGTCGAAGATTGACCATATATTTGTGGGTTTATTTCTGGGTTTCTATCCCATTCCATTGATCTATAGGTCTATTTTTATGTCAATACTATATTGTTTTGATAGCATCAGCTGTGTAATATAACTTTATTTTTTGTTTTTCAAGATTGCTTTGGCCATTTGGGGTCTTCTGTGATTCCACAAAAATTTTAGGTTTGTTTGTTCTACTTCAGTCAAAAACAATGTCGGTATTTTGATAAGCATTGCACTAATTAAATCTGTAGATTGCAGGCACATTAAATGTCCTTCCATTTCTTTGTGTATTCTTCAATTTTTTTCATTGGTGTTTTATAGTTTTCAGAGTACAGGTCTTTTGCTCTTTGGTAAGGTTTTTTCCTAGGTATCTTATTATTTTTAGTAAAATCATAAATGGGATTTTCTTTATTACTCTTTCTGCTGCTTCATTATTAGTATATAGAAATACAACACATTTCTGTACATTGATTTTATATGCTGCAACTTTACTGAATTCATTCATCAGTTCTAACAGTTCTTTTGGTGGAGACTTTGTTTTTGTTTTGTGTCCCTCCCCACCACTCTTTAGGGTTTTCTATGTATAGTATCATGTCCTCTGCAAATAGTGAGAGTTTCTTCCTTACCAATTTGGAAGCCTTTCATTTCTTCTTCTTGTCTAACTGCTGTGGCTAGGACTTCCAGTACTGTGCTGAAGAAAGTGGTCAAAGTGGACATCCTTATCTTGTTCCTGAACTTAGGGGAAAAGTGCTGTTATTCTCCATAAAGTATGATGTTAACTGTGAGTTTCTCATACATGACCTTTATTACGTTGAGGCTATGTTCCCTCTAAAACTACTTTGTTGAGGGTTTTAATCATGAATGGATATTGTACTTTGTCAATTTTTTTCTGCATCTATTAAAATGGTAATATGGTTTTTATCCTTTCTCCTATTGATGTAGTACTTCCTGTAGATTGAATCGCAAATACTGAACCAACCTTCCATCCTGGAAATAAATCCCACTTGATCACTGTGAATTTTTTTTTTTTTTTAATGTATTGTTGGATTCAGTCTGCTAGTATTTTGTTAAGGATTTTTTTTCTTCTATGTTTATCAGAGATAATGGCGTGTAGTTCTCTTTTTTAGTGGCATCTTTATCTGGTTTTTGCATCAGGGTAATGCTGGCCTGAAAGAATGAATTTGGAAGTTTTCCTTCCTCTTCCATTTTTTTGGGGGGAAAATAGGTATTAACTCTTTAAATATTTGGTAGAATTCCCCTGCAAAGCTGTCTGGTCCTGGGCTTTTGTTTGTTGTGAGTTTTTTGTTTACTGATTCAATTTCCTTGCTAGTAAATTGCCTGTTCAAATTTTCTATTTCTTCCTGCTTCTGTTTTGGTAAGTTACATGCTTTTAGGAATGTTTCCATTTTCTATGTCGTTCAATTGTTGGCATATATTTTTTCATAGTAGTCTCTTAAAATTATTGGTATTTTTCTGGTGTTTCTTGTTATTTGTCCTCTCTCATTTATGACTTTTGAGTTTTTGTTTTTTGTTTTCTTTTTTTAGTCTGACTAGAGGTTTATCAATTTTGTTCATCTTTTCAAAGAATCATCTCCTGGTTATATTGATCTGTTCTACTGGAGTTTTGAGTATTTTTATTGTTGTCGTTTAGTTTCTATGTCATTTATTTCTGACTTATAACCCCTTTTTCAAATAAGTACCTAATTACTAATTCTGCAGTTTACCTAAGGAGCACACCACACAAATGCAAAAAAATGTATTAAGTAACAGTGTATGCAGGGAGTAGGGTAAGTGTTAAGGATACTACTATCACTACAGACCCTGTTATCAAGGATCACACACATACTTGAGCACATGTTAATTATTAACATGAAAATAATTTGAATTTAGTAACTCCTCTGAGGAAATCAAAAGAACTGTTGAAAGCCTACTGCAGCAACAAAACATTACAGAGGACTCTGCTTGATCATGAGATATGAAGTCATTTGTCTATCCTTAAGCACTTAGCAGTACATCAAATGTATAATTACAGAATGTAAGTGTCCAGCTGTTTTATTCTCTGCTGAGTGGAAATAAATGGCTGTCAATTTCAGCACCAAAGCTGGTTATTAAATATAAGGAACACCTTTCTAATATCTCAAGTATAGGAAGATTACTGGAAGTCACACTAGGATTTAGACCACTAAGAGATTGAGTGGACAGAAGTGGGGTGGAGATGAGGGGAGGTTAAAGTTAACACAACATGGGTTATGAGGTTTATGGGTAGGGGTAGGACAGATTTAAAAAAAGAAAAAAAAAAGCTGGCAGGTTTCATTTGCTCTCTCCAGGTATGTCCAGAGTTTGGTAGACAGACGGTAGGATTTCATTTTTTAATGCTGATGAATGAAAATAGTCCTAGGTTACAGTAGGTATAATGTATGTATGCACACACATGTGTGGGTGTGTACTTTGGAATAATTATATATAGAACATTAGAAAAACTCTCAGGAAGACATGGAAACAGGGATAGAGAATAACAGAGTTGGCCACAGAAAAAATCATAAACCACCTTGTTAATATTTTTCTTCAAGTCATTATTACCCACTGCCAAACTTAGTCAAATCTAAGAAATACCTGCATGTGGGTGGTCTTAAGTCCTTCTATATCCCTGTCCCAAAGGTAAATATACTTGGAGCATCTGGCCTACTTTTGTATACTCCCTTTTATTCTCTCAGGATTGAAGAGATAATTAGACTCATTTACTCATTTATGACTCTTCATACAAGACAAATATAAGAAAAGATTAAAAAACAGAACTTAAAATTACTGACCTAGACCACAAAAAACCTCTTGGAATCAATTACACAGTTTTTTAGACCTATGTGATAAATGATAACTACAAATGAGATAGAGAACCATAGTACTAAGTACATGCATGGTCCCTGGTCAGTATTTATAAAGTTTCAAGTGAGGGTAAGAGGAAACCAGTATTTATCAAATTCCTATTATGTGCAATGACTTGAGATACATTCTTAAGAATTCGTTTTTGTTTTACATAAAAGATCAAATTTATGAAAATGGAAGAGGTCTGGATTAATGTAGCCCATTTTAGAAAACCCTAATCTAAGTTTTACAATAAAATGTGAGACATACATCTCTTACATACTGTGGCTTTAATAAGTTTCTATTTTCACCCATCTCCAGAATCTGTCCTTTGGCAGAAAAAATATCTAGGGATTACAGTGAGCCAAAACACTCCTTTAAAAAAAAAAAAAAATTGAGAATTGCCTGCCTGAGACACACTTGGAAAGATTCATGAAAAAAAAAAAAGAAGATTTTTATTACCTACAAATGAGCTACAATTAGATGAGCTGTTAGAGAATAAGTATTGTTTCAGTTAGAAGAAATCAGAATTCGTTTAATTTTTTTATGAACCATTTCATTGGCTTTATGTGGTAGAAGAGCACAAGGCTCACACCCCCAAAAATGAAATCAATCAAAATAGAACACTGGCCACTGCTCAGTATGGAAGCACAAAGCTTGTCCAGTATGGTTTCGAGAGGGTGGGTGTGCTCAGAAGTTATGCCAGCATGGACTATGGAATCAGCCTGGAGGAGGCTTGAATAACTGCTTTGTCAGTGACCTGCTATCAGGGAAAGTAACTCAACTTTCTGACCTTCCTTTCCTCATAAAGAAACAGCATAATAGCACCTAACACCTAATGTTGTTTGTTTTGCAGCATGTGCAGAAGTACTTAAAACTGAGCCAGCTATATAGCAAATCCTCAATACAGGTTAGCAAATATTTGTATATTCCTGTTATTTATAGATTATTGGCACATCTGCTGCATTTAAATGCAATGAAGTATTTAAAAATGCACAAACAAAGCTCATTTGTGGGTTTTCTTACTTGTCTTAATGACAGCATTTTCATTATTAAATGAACTGTTATTTTGTCAGTGAAAGGGTATATACCCAAGAATTGAGAAATGCTTTATTTCTTTTTGAAGAAATATCATGATGCTATTCTTTACATATACAGGATTCTAGCTTGCTAGAACTTTGAACAATGCCACTCAAGAGGAGGTAAACTAAAACAGCCTCAAGACATTTTAGAAATAGATTTATAATTGAGTTCTGTGTGATTGTTCAACATATGACATGGGGGAAAAAAAACCAAAATCATAAAATGAGGTTACCACCTATATTTTGCTCATAAAAGTATGGCAGTAAAATGGATAACAGTGATAAAACTACTTTTATTATGGGAAAATTCTGTTTGTGTTGCTAGAACAAAATTTCCTGCCAAATTAGAAAAAAAAATCCTTCCTTATTGACAATGTATAGTACATTGATGAATGCATTTTGCTAATGAATACTTTTCAATTCATAAACATAGAATAAAATTTTTAATTTGGTATGGAAGTCAAATTAGAGAGTCTCATTTAGTCTGAAGAACCAACACCAAGTGTTGAATAATTCATTATCACATTTGCTAAAAAAATGCAAATTACCTTTATTACTGAGCTCATTCTCAATTTTTGTTGTTGTTGTTTTGTGAAAAGATTATATTTTTTCAATGGGAGACTCAAAAAGTTTAATTGCAAAGTGATTAATATGGAGCTTTTGCTAATTAAATCAGCAGAGGGAGATTTAGGCTGACACTATGCTAGGTGCTCAAATTAAGGGACTGTCCCATTGCATTAAATAGAGTACATTTATCATAGATAAACTCTCAGCCTCTTTATTTGATACGACAGGTAATACAGAAAGAAAATGAATCTTTCCAGTATTGTAGGCAACAGAGACACAGCTGCTTTACTTCTAATTGCCTGATATACAACTTTTGAAACAATTAGAAAGGATTTAAACAGGGTTGTCCTTAAGCAGCACCAGAATGTAATAAAATATAAAGTTCCTTCTCAGGAAACTAACTGGTCTCCCAGAACTGGATAAAGAAGAAAGGATTTACAGATGTGTGCATAGACATCTGTGGGTTGTATTCAAACATCACTTAACATCACGGAACTTGGGAAATCTTAAATCGTACTAACAGAAAATAACAACTAGGGTAACCTGTACTTCTTTTGAGAATCATTCACAAAACTGGGTATTTATATAATCTGTAGCCAATTAACTTTAATAAACCTAATTTACTAACTTATCCATCTATATTAAATACCTATTTCACGCTGGCCACTAAGTTGGATGTTATGATCTTAAGTATAACGAGCATGTATAGTTCCTTGCAGCTATAAATTTCTGGCATAAAAGACAGTTTTTATCAGATTAAAAGACTACTACCTAGTGTTAAAACATGCATCCAATTAGTATTTGTGATATAAATGAATTAACAAAGATATGCAAATTTCTAATGTGATTTTATATTTTTTTAATCTAAAATGTTTTAGATTTATTAATACTGTCACAACATTTTCTTAATTTTTTTCTAAAAGGGTAAAAACACTCAAGTTGATTTTCCTGTAATGTTCCTACAAGTGATATTTTCTAAATGTATTTTTGTATTTTGTTCAAATTATCAACTCACTTCCAAGTGACATGCAACTGCTACTCAAGCTACTAATCAATATGTCATTTAAACAACTTGACTTCCAAACAAGGACCAGGAACAAAAATCCAGATGATCACACCATTATTTCATTTCTACCATCATTCAGTAGTCGAGTAAATGGGCTTGCCAATAATGAATTTGTAAAACTAAAATAAATAAATAAATAAATAAAAATAAAGCTTAAACTAGAAACAGTGTAGGCATTTATAAGAACTTTGTCCTGTGCAAGTCTGCAGAGACTTGCTCCTGGGCTCTATAAAAACAGCAAGAACAGAGATTATATTACAACAAAATTGCTATGCTAGTTTTTAACACTGTTCAACTCTTGAAAGCAATTGTATCCTATCTACAGAGGGTACTTCTCCTGCTCTTGAAGTTTCAAAATGGTCACTTGATACGTAAAGTGAAACTCACTCAAAAAGGGTTAATCTGCTAAAATTAGCTAACACGTTTATATAGCTTCCCAAGATTTTTCCAGTTTTTATGAATTTAATGAATATGCTATATTTTCAAATTCACATAATGAAATAAACTTTTAATATAGCATCAATGCATCACTCTACTAATAACTAAGCTTTAAAATAATGATGAAAATAAAAAAATACTGCATAAGATAGAGATTAGGAACCCTGGGTTTGGAGTTAAACAAATCTGATTTCAGATCCTAGCTCTGCTTCTTAATAACTAGGAATGAGATTTCCAGTTACCTAAAAAATATATCCTCACACTTTTTTTTTTTCTTTAAAAGGATGCTGACATCAATGACAGCAAAGTGTGAATACAAAAAGGTAGATTATGGCCCATATCACATATTTCTGATGTGATGTTTTTGCCTGGGGTTATTGAGAAAGTTTCTTAAAAGGAAGGAGTAAAATAACAGCATTTATGTTTCAACTTTTCCTCTTTTATCCCTTCCAGGAGAGGAGAAACAGAGTCTGGTAGATTTCACCATGAGGAAAAAAGAACATGGCAAGGACAGCAGAGCTTAGAAAGAACTCAGT
The DNA here is from genome assembly GCF_009829155.1 of Mustela erminea. Lineage (NCBI taxonomy): Eukaryota > Metazoa > Chordata > Mammalia > Carnivora > Mustelidae > Mustela > Mustela erminea. The sequence goes on along the minus strand of NC_045622.1, from coordinate 77,369,673 downwards.
CCAGAACCTTACTGGCGTCCTTGGGCATGATCCCTTTCCTGGATCGACTCTCTCCATAGTTCGCATGACAGGGGCCAAATAAAACCTCTTTGATTAAAACCACCATTTCCCAAATTTCTTTCTTGGAACTAATGTAATTTCTAACTGACATACAAATAGTATTACCACAAGCATAATCACAAATCAAAATACCTCTGAATTTCGGTTTTTCACTCATGAAAATAGTGTAATAGCAATAATTAGCTCACAGATTTGGGGGAGGTTAAGAAAAAAATAAATTTAAGAAAACACATTTAATTAAACGGCTTACTATAATGCCTGCTCCCAAATTTGCATTTATTATTTTTATATCATACTTAAAAGCAAGTCTTTCTTTTTTCTTACTTTTTCTTCTTTTCATTTTATATCTCATTTTATATCATTTTATTTTTATATATACAGATCAGGATAGACATCCAGATACTTGATGACTTAACTATCACATACAGTGATTATACAGTTCGACTTTAACAATACATCTAATCATGAAATACAAAATTTATAAGCCATGATAAGCCCCTGGTATACTGGAAGGAATGCATAATACATTTTCTTAAAAGCATTTTGTTGTTGTTGTTGTTTTCCAAAACTTGCTTTTTAATTCTACAACTTTACAAAGTCCCGTGAGTGAAAATTCCTCTTTACCTCAAAATACAGGAGAGAACACTAGGTCAGAGACACATGCACTAACGTTTTCATGAAGGCACCATTTAAAAAAGACTAAGTTCAACACAGGAAATCATACCTTGTAAATAATGACATAATACTTTGATTTTTAAAAGCGTAATGAAAGAGAGAAGCGATGTCATTTTAAGCAGCAGCTGAGTTTTCAAATGAAGAAGGTACAAGAGCAGAGTTGCTAATAATTTTAAGACCCAATTTAAATAAATCTATCAGACTGAACAAATAAATGCCAAAAGAATGGACTTAACAGTTCTTTGAAGATATGCATCATTTAATCACTGCTTGTAGGATATTTTCCTTTAAAACTAGCTATTAATTTATTCTAATATAATACATGATTAATTTTATTAAAATTAATTATACTCATTTTCATTACCTTTCTAATACCCATGGAAGTTAACAACAGATTTATTAGAATATTTATATCTAATGTCAGACACTCCTTTTTTTTAAATAACAAAACTTGCTGGTTAAGTACATTTTCCCTAGTTCCGTCTTACTTCAACTGTTTTATCTATCAATCCATTTTATAGGTACACTCGAAAAGTTAATTATCTATGATTCATTGGAAAACAAAATTATTATTCTTGGTTTACTTGGTTTAATTGGTTTCCATTTGCAATGTAAGGTCTTGATTTTTACTTTGTCAGTTATTTCCAAAGAAGTAATTTTTGATACTGGCAATTAAGGCATAGTTTGTCCATATGTTTCCTCTATAATGAATCTTTATGAAGCCTCGAATATGATGCTTACTCATTCCCTATTTCCCCTAAATATACATTTGGAATATAAATATATTACATTACAGAAAAAGCAGTCCTGAGTGAAAGTAGACTTGAAAAGTTAGATTTTTATTATGTTTAACTAGAAAAATGTGATGAAATTGAATACTCTTTAGCTTAAGTAGAGGTTATTTCACTCATTGACTCTTTTAGAAATAGTGAATGGAGGGGGCCTGGGTGGCTCAGTCGGGTAAGCGTATGACTCTTTTTTTTTTTTTTTTTAAGATTTTATTTATTTATTTGACAGAGAGAGAGATCACAGGTAGGCAAAGAGGCAGGCAGAGAGGGAGGGGGAAGCAGGCTCCCTGCTGAGCAGAGAGCCAGATGCGGGGCTCGATCCCAGGACCCGGAGATCATGACCTGAGCTGAAGGAAGAGGTTTTAACCCACTGAGCCACCTGGTACCCCAGCATATGCCTCTTGATTTCAGCTCAGGTTATGATCCGAGGGTCATGAGATCAAGACCCATATAAGGTTCACACTCAGTGGGAAGTCTACTTCTCTCTCTCCATCTTCCCCTCTGCCCCTCCCCCCACTCATTCTTTCTCTCAAATAGGTATTTTAAAAAATAGTTAATGGATACCAAATTACATATATAACATTTTGATAAAAATGGGCATTGTGAACTTGAGTGCAGGGTCCTATTCAACTGAATTTTGAGTCTCTGGCCCTTAGCATATAGGGAAAGAGAAAGAGATGACAGAGAAAATAATAAAGGGAAATGGGAGGGAGTAAATAAAGAGGGAGGCAGCCCTGGAAGAAAGGAAGGAAGGAAGGAAGGAAGGAAGGAAAAAAAAGGAGGGAAGAATGGTGATTTGGTGATTAGAATTCTGGTGTGTGCTTAAAGGTAAACCTGATCTTGAACATGGGCTCTTATATTAACAAACCATGTGATCTTTTCCTCTTGGTATCTCATTTTCTGCTCTGTGTGCTGGATAATCAAATGTACTTCATTAGGTACTTGGTGGATTAAACAGATTATCAAGGCCAAGTGTTTAATACAGTGTTGGTAAAGAAAAACATTCATACATGATAATTACTAGTACATGGCAGACTACTTCATAAGAATCATGAGTCTTGACACTGAGCCTACCCTAAATCTGTTACCAATGAAGAAATCAAGACCATGTCAATCAATGGAATAAGACGATGATGCCAAATTAAATGAGCTTATTACAAATATAATGGAATTTCACCCAAAATATATAGTTCAAATAATGAATTCTAGTACAGCAGTCAACCATGGAAGCCCAGGAAAGGAAGAAATGATCAAAGACATTCAGAAGGAGATGTGTAGGATCATCATGAGCAACAAGAAAAGTGGAATTAGGGGACGCCTGGGTGGCTCAGTTGGTTAGGCGGCTGCCTTCAGCTCAGGTCATGATCCCAGAGTCCTGGGATCGAGTCCCACATCGGGCTCCTTGCTCAGCGGGGAGCCTGCTTTTCCCTCTGCCTCTGCCTGCCCCTCTGTCTGCCTGTGCTCACTCTCTGACAAATAAATAAATAAAATCTTAAAGAAAAGTAGAATTAGAAAGGGCCACAGAAATATCCTGAAAGCTGACTCTACCTTCCCTACCTTTCTTATATCTGTCCCTCAATCCTTTCATCTCTGTTTGTATTTTTTTAAGTTTGACCTACTCTTCAATAGAACCTGGTTCCAGTTTGGTCACCTGAATTTAAAAAAGATGAAGCGATGAAAGGATAAAGAAGATATAGATGTAGATATACAGATACATATACATATAGATATGCGTATGCATATCTATATGTATATGTATCTGTATATCTACATATCTAGGTACATCTATATATCTATGTATAGATATATACACATACCTATATATCTATATCTATATATACACACATATCTATATATATATACATACCTATACACACACACACACACACACACTATATATATATATATATATATACACACTCAGCCATAAAAAAGAATGAAATCTTGCCATTTGTGACGTGAATGGACATAGAAGATATTATGTCAGTGAAGGTGAACTAAAGAATATTTCAGTCTTTCTCTTGAGCTTAGTATTTATAAAATTGAGTGTCTGTAGAATGACAATTACTATATGATATCACTTATATGTGGAATCTAAAACAATAAAACTCATGGAAGGAGAGAACAAAATGGGGGTTTCCAGGTGCTGGTGGCAGAGGAATGGGAAGGTGATGGTCGAGTGGTATATAGTTTGTAATAATAGGTAAATAAATTCTGGAGATCTACTACACAGCTAGTGGCCATACCTAACATTATTGTATTAAATATGTAAAATTTACGAAGAGGGCATGGTTTCACAGGTGCATCCTTACCAATCATTTGTATATTTTCCAATCATTCGGTTCATAAACATTAAATATGTACCACTTTTTAATTTGTTAATCATACCTCAATAAAGAGACTTTTAAAATTGTGTCCAATACCTCCCCAAGTTCAAATGCATCCCTGTGCTTGGGGGAAAACAAACAAACAAACCAAAAAAACTTCTCTGTGCAAGTTTTGAAAAGCTTAATATATTGTGTGTCTTCGGAGAACAAAAACATTTTGCAACAGAGCAATCAGACCCTTTAAAGAACCAGTCTAAATTGTGAATGATTAGGCACTGAGGATGTTTCCTTCTGAGGTTCTTGATGTAGAACCGCTACTGAGCTGCCTCACAGGTTATAGACTTCACCCTTCAGTTTTGTTTTTGCCTTTTGTATGCTCTACCGTCCTTGCACACAGGAGACAGTCACCTAAGTGATGATGGACTGAGAAGAGAAAACTGGCTGCCCATGGTTTATGTACTGTCAGATTTAGTTCCCCTTTTCCATGTGGCATTAAGCAGTTTTATGTTTACTAAAAGAATCATGAACACGTATTTACACATGGCAAAGGAGGACCGTAAAGAATCTTCAGAGTAAAATCTTTTCCGTTCTCTGGACAAAGAAATTAAAGTGAATTGTTTAAATGTATATGAGTATTATATAATAAATAGCTTATATAATAAAAATGGTAAGGATTTACATAATAAAAAGGTAAAGATTGGTAAGGTATGAATTAGCCAATATAAGCAATAGATTGTATTTTTAAAGGAATTAACAAGAAAAGATCTTATTTATTTATTTGGCAGAGAGAGTAGGGGAGCAGCAGGCAGAGGGAAGGTAGAGAAGCAGGGTTTCCACTGAGCAGGAAGCTGATGCTGGGCTGGATCCCAGGACCCTGGGACCATCACCTGAGCCGAAGACACTTAACTAACTGAGCCACCAGGCACTCCAACACGAAAAGATTTTTATGTTTCAATAATTGAAACAATTCAGTTCATTTAGGATAGTTGAAGTTTTACAGGAAATCTAGCTGGATGCTCGTTTCTAAGCAAAGTAACCATAATAACCTGACATCATCACAATATTATTTTCTGTGTTCCTAGCCACTAGTTAGGTTCTTATGTGTTTTACCAACGGCTATTTAATGTGCATATGCATATCAATCTCCAGAATTCAAAGTCTGAAAATTCACATACTCCTCCTCACTGATTAACATGGAAATAAAAGAATCTCTCACAGTTTCCCAGAGTAGTACAAAAAAGCTGCAAAAATGGACACCCAGTGCATTCCTCTAAAAGGGATGATGAAATTTATACATGAGAGTTTCTAAACTGATATCATTTTCCTAAAAATGCCTTCTTAGAAATGATCAAGAGGAAATAGAAGCATTTCATTCTGACAGGAAAGTCTGGGGCTAAGTAATAGTCTAATAGTCATACCCTATTCTTTCTTTATCTCAATAAAAGGATAAAGCTTTCAAAAGCCTGATGATTCAGAAGATATAAAAAAAATAACATTTCCTACTTGTCAAGAAATTAGAGTGTTTGAGCTTCAAAAATCATAGCTGAAAAAGAAATACAAACCTAAGGCAATTTTACATTTTTTGTAACATAGCAATTCATATGTCCATGTTACTTTTTCCATACACCAAATTACCTACTAATTTATTGATTTATATCAGAGATACCTACTACCTGACTCAAGGGATTTGACTTCCTATTTTGCACCCAAACTACATATCAGAATTATTTAGAACACAACCTCTAAGGTATCTACTAATTCTAATCTGGAGTTGGCATTTGAATAATGTTTATTTGCTGTGATAAACACAAGATTGGGGCAGGGAAATATAAAGATAGATATTTCTATGATATTCACATGCCTTTCCTAGGGTATGGTAGAAAGGATAAGAGGCATTCACCTGATTAAAAAAACAAAACAAACAAACCCTGAAAGTCTTGTCTGGACACATTGCACAAGGACACTTTCAAATTTGCTGTTAGCACAATCTTCCATAGTCTTGAAAAGCACTAAATAAAGGAGGTCACTTTCTTACATATAATAAATCACAAGCTCTTAGAGCTAAAATGTGTCTTAAGACACACCTGATCCTACCTTTGATTAAATGTATCTATTCTCTATACCAGCTCAGCAAGAGCAGAATTCCAGATTCTTCCTCAATATCTCTGTTGTTGGAAAAATCACTGCTCCTTGTGATCAGCCCATCTGATCTAGAAGTAGCTTACATTGCTGGATTTTGTTTCTCTCTTTTACTTTTGAGTCACTGATTTTATTGCTGTCTTACGGGACTTCATAAAATGACTTCTATTCCCTTTTACATGTTAGCTTTCCAACGGTTGAACCCAGGTTTTACTTTCCATATTACCCTTCATGTCTCTTATCGGGTATGATTTCAGGTAAATCTTTTCCTATCTGGCCTTAAGTTTAGAAGGAAAGGTTTAAAGCCATTTGTTAGTAGAATGCTTCACCTGTGAAGACAGTAGAAAGTTTGAAGCCTAACTATTGAATTCCGCACTGGCCGTCTCAGAAACCCCTCCGGTAAATACATCTGTGGAAGTCAAAAGCTCTATAGAAAAATGATTAAAAAACACCGAGACATGTGAATGTAAAATATCTGTCTGGCTATAAACACGTGTACTATTTTAAAAATGGAGATATCTATTTATTTTAGGCATTGTCTAAGACAGCTTTAATTTTGCTCACTCCTTTCTGGACATGTCCCAGTTTGTCCAAGTAAAGGATAAGTCGTCAAGAAATTTCCCACTTAATAAACTTCAGATTGGATTCAAGATGAGCAAACTATTTTACTAGAAGGGTCTTTTCATACCTTCATTACAGAGGGAAAAAAGGACTCTGTCATAAATGGTTAACCCTTTAATAATACAGTTAAACACTAAAGGTTTGATGTCTGAACCGTAACTGAACCAAATGCGAACTGAGTTCACCCAAAAATCTATTCCTGCATATAAAAGATGCCTTAACAAAGATACTTTCCCACTCAAAAAATCCTATGAAATATCAACACATTTCTTTATAGATCCTCCCATGTTATTGAATCAAGCAAGTATCAACATCTTCTATGATTCAGTAAGCAAAACATAGGCAAGAGATATTGTCCTATTTTGTTTTTCTCACCTTCTGATATGTTTCAAATATCAGAAAAGTCATCTGCATCTAAAACACTCATGTTCTACTCATTAAGCAGACATTGTCTTAGCATAGAGATACTTCAGAGTGACAATTGGAGTTACACTGCAGTAGTGTTTCATATGTAAATGACAGGAGGAAACTACAGAGTTATAATTATCGCTTTATATAAACTTATGTCTTTTAAAGAAACCGAGAGAGGAAAAGAAAACACACTACGTTACACCTGTCTTTTTTTTTTTTTTTTAACTTTCCTATTTACTTTACTATTTCTGGTTCTCTTCATTTCTATCTGTGGATTCATTTACCATTTCGTGTTGTTCATTCACTCCAATTTGGTTTTATTCCTACTTCCCTCACCTTTGTGCTTATTCTCAAACATGCAACATTCCCATATGTTATATACTTAACAATACAATTTTATAATCGTTTTATGCAATTTCTTAAGTTAGGTGCTAAGAGAAAGAAGATATATGTATCTAGTCTTCTATATTTACCTCTACTTTTTTTTGTATTCAAGTCAGCAGTTTTATTTAAAATAGTCAAAATTGGAAATAATTCAAATATCCATAAACAGATGAATGAATAAATAGTCTATTTGGTCTTTATGTCTACTCACTCTCTTTTATTTAGTATGTGTATCAGAATTATTCTATGGTGTCAATTTCTTAAGGACTTCCTTTAGTATTTTTTTTAGTTGTTCGTTTTTTTTTTTTAATTCTTTATTTAAACTCAATTTAGCAAACATATTATATACTACTAGTTTCAGGGGATTTAGTGATTCATCAGTTTAACACCCAGTGCTCATTCCATCAAGTGCCCTCCTTAATGTTCATCACCCCGTTACCCTTTCCCCATCCAACTCCCCTCCAACAACCCTCAGTTTGTTCCCTAGAGTTCCGTGTCTCTTATGATTTGCCTCCCTCTCTGTTTTCATCTTATTTTATTTTTCCTTCCCTTCCCCTATGTTCAACACATTTTCTCAGTTCATGTTTACCTGGGATGTATTTTTGTCTCCATTTTGGAAAGAGTTTTATGACATATAAAATAGATTTTTTCCCAACATTTGAATATAACACCACATTCTAGCCTCCATTGCTTCTGATAATGAATCTGCTAATTCTATGGGATTAATTTACACACAGAGCCATTTTTCTCTTGTCATTTTCAGGATTCTCTGGCTTTCAAGTTGTTGACTATGATGCAATCAGGTGTGGGTCTATGTGTATTTATCCTACTTGGAATTTGTTGAGCTTTGTGGATGGGTTGATTTAATGTTTTCATCAAATGTGGAAGGTTTTTAGTTGTTACTTCTTCAGAAAAAAAAAGAATCTGCTCATTTATTTTTCTTCTCTGTAGCACTCCTATTATGTATATGTTGGTATACTTACTAATGTTCCAAATTTCTTGAGGTTCTGTTTATTTTTCTCTATGCTTCCCCCCTTCTCAGTATTTAAGACTGTATAATCTCTACTCAAGTTTGATATTTTTTTAAAGTGTCTATTTAAATTGCAGTTAACATCCAGTGTAATGTTAATTACAGGTATAGAATTTAGTTATTCGACACTTAAGTACAATACTTGGTGCTCATCACAAGGGCTCTCCTTTTTCCTCATCACCTGTTTAACCCATCTCCCCGCCTACCTCCCCTCTTGTAACCATCAGTTTGTTCTCTACAGTTAAAAGTGTATTTCTTGGTTTGTCTATTTTTCCCATGTTCATTTGTTTTATTTATTAAATTCCACATATAAGTGAAATCATATGGTATTTGTCTTTCTCTGACTTATTTTTCTTAGCATAATACGCTCTAGCTCTATCCACATCAGTGCAAATGGCAAGATTTCATTCTTTTGTATGGCTGAGTAATATTCCATTGTAAATATATACACCACCACTTCTTTATCCATTCATCTGTAATGGACATTTGGGCTCTTGTTGGACATCAGACATGGACATTTGGCTATGGTTGATTATGCTACTATAAACATTAAGGCACATGTGTCCCTTCAAATCAGTCATTTTCTATCTTTTGGATAAATACCTACTAATGCGATTACTGGATTGTAGGGTAGTTCTATTTTTAACTTTTTGAGGAAGCTTGATACTGTTTTTCAGAGTGGCTGTATCAGTTTTCATTTCCACCAACAGTGTAAGAGGGCTCTACTTTTGAGAATCTAGTGCATTTTTCATGTAGCTTATTGTACTTTTCAACTCCAATATCTCTACTAGTTTTTTTAAAATAATTTCTATCTGAATTTTTATTCACCATCTGATGAGTCTTTGTCATCCTACTTTTAATTCTTTCAATATAGTTGCTTCTGACTCTTTGAACACATTTATAATAACTGTTTCCAAGTCTTTGTCTTCTATGCCCAACATATAAGCCTACTCAAAGGCAGTTTTTAGTATCTGCTATATTTTCTTAGGTATGGGTCACACTTCTTATGTATTTCCATGCCTTTTGATATTTTTCTTATTGTTGTGGAAACTGGACATTTTAGATAATTTATGGAGCAATTTTTTGTATCATATTGATGAATGCTGTATCTCCTGATAAATCGAGTCATCTTTCCTTTTCCTCAAATATGATCAACTAACTTCACTGAAGAACTACTGTTCAATAAATTTTAACCTTGAAAACATAATTTATGAATCTTCTAGGTTTTAATATTATAGAAAACAGTCTAATATTAGCCCAATATTTCTCTAAGAAATATTTGAAGTACTTGTTAGCTTTATTTTGCTGTTGGCCCTATTTTTATTCTGTCCACATATTTGAAATATTGTTTATTTTTAGAAATCAAAACTTTCCTTCTAGCTAGATTACCAGCTTTGTACTTTAAAGCTATTATTCTGATAACAGGTGAAAATTCTGTAAGTGTAGCCTCAATAAAGTTATTTTTTACTACATATGTGAAAATATTTCCCATTCCGTTTGTTTTAGTAAACTCGTCAAGAATGCAATCATAACAGATGCTTCATTGTTCTTAGCCATCATGAATTTTCTTAGACTAGAATTTGTTTTTCTTATTTGCCTTCCATATATTTACCTTCAAGTCTCATATATGCTCATAGGATGATGAGTAGAATTTTCTTAGTTCCCTTCACTATCACATGGTTTATTTTCAATCTCTTCTGTATTTTAAGCATCAAGGACAATTTTAAAATGGTTACTGTCTTCAGGTATTTCCTTGTTTTGATAACTCTGCTGTTCTAGGGAATCAGCAAGCTTTCTCATCAGCTAGGCCTGCACACAAAGCTCAGAGGACGATTATATCCAGACTTCCCCATGGTCATTTATTTGTCTTGCATATCAGTGACAATCTCAGTATATGACAGGATAACCTTTAATTGTTCTTCTTCTTTTTTTTAAACTCACCATACTTTCTACATGTAGAGCACACTGTGATAAAATGATTTGATGTATTCAATGGTCTATCCCTATTCTATCTCCGGAATTTGAAACAATAAACTGAGTCATCTTAGAATCTATGAGGTGTTCTTTGAGGAATGCAAACCTTTTATGGGTCATCAGCTTGAATTTATACTACATACATGTTCGTAAAATTATGAGAATGAACAAACTTTATCCATTATAGCCAAAACGAGAAAAAAATGCCCTGGATTACTTATCCTCAGAGAATATTATGAGCTGAAAAGATCAAATGTTATTCAAAAAATTGAGAAACTGTCTTTTCTGTCTTTTCTGATGATTACAAATATAAATATTGATCTACTTGTTACCTAAAAGCAAAGCCCTGGCTCCTTCTCAGACACTGTTATCAGCTGTAGCTTCTAAATAAGTGAGACTGACCAGCTATGAATAATTGTCCTGTTTGTTTAGACTTCTGGCATGGGGCATGAAAATCTACTTTTTCTGAAGGCTTATACAGGAGCATAGTAAAATATCCAATATCCAAATATGCCTGAGAATGTGACATTAGGAAGGATTTTTTTGTATGACCTGTACAGATTATTTTTCATTCTTTTAGCAGTCCAAGCAGAATGGCATATTTTTACAATACTATTTTGATGTCTTTATTTTACAAACATAATCCTTACGTCAGTGGTATTAAAAACAAACTTTACCTTGTTAATGATGCATTTTGTGCTAATATCTTAACGTCTAGTGGCTAGATGTCACATGGTACTGGTTTTACCCTTTGAAGAAGGAGAAAAACTTTCAGAACTTGGATATTTGCATATTAAAGATTGTAAAGTACATTGAAAGAGTTTACAGCTGGAACACAAAGCTTATTTTTTTTTTTTAATACATGTCTTTGAGAAGGAAAATTATTCAAATCTCAAACTCTACATACTTTTAAACCTTGAAGCAAAATCTAAGGAAAAGGAATCCGATAAAAAGGGTAGTTCAGTGGACCAAATGTCAAAAACTAATGTCAAAACTAAACTCTTTTTGGCTTTAACTTGAACTCCAGCTGCTGGTTTACCTTCTGTAGGTTTTTATTTCCTCTTCTGATGAAAAAAATGGAGTTCATTGTAGAGACGAAGATATATACCAAGTAATCATTATTCTGCCTCAGGAGTATTTCTAATCCCAGTGTAGTTATAAAATGCATAATAATATAAATGAAATAAAATACACATAAAATAAGTAAAATAAATACAGATGAAAATTACAGAGCTCCAGAGCTATCAGCCTTTATAATTATATAGAGCTCCAGAGCTATCAGCCTTCATAGTTATACAGTTCGTTGTTGTTGTTGTTGTTGTTGTTGTTTTGGCTTGTTTTTTTTAAATTCTCCTATGCTCACCATTTTTTCCCCTTATCTTCTTCTATTCTTTTAGTGCTAACAAAGAAAAGTTAGTTTCCCTGAAATTGAAGTTAAGGTCAATGACTATCAGAAAAATCTATATTGTGGTTGATTGTGTTGATAATCAGAGAAATAGAGGAACTCTGAAATAGGGCAGACATGAAATGACTGAAATTATAGGAACTTTTGACAGAGCCCTACTTACTCTTTCCAACAACACAGTAAAATTATTCCTAACAGAAGCACAAAAGTCATACTAACACGTAAGATCCAAGATCAGATTTTGTCTTGTTTTGTATGATTTGTGTCCGTTTTAAGTTCACTTGTGTCTCTCCAAAATTGAAAGAGCCCCTGTGTATAAAAGTTCAACAAATACATGCCTAATGATTTAATTTTTCGTGAAATGTTTTCAGTGTCTTAGAACACAAGTGTCCATTTTGTCTTATTCCACAGAAAGAAACAGGTTGGCCCTTAAAAGGAACTATAGTTTCTGAATTGTATGTGCTATTCCTTTTAGCTTCCTCACTTGCTACACTAGCTTCCCAAAGATTCTTTCCAGTGTCAGAGAGGAAGCAAAAATCGTCAGACCCATCCCTGTTCCTGGTTGCCACGTGCCCTGTCCTCGGCAGAGGCAAAGCTCCTCCACTTACATATGAAATCTCACCCCATTTCACTCTTCCAAACACAAGTGCTTTCTCAAAAGATGATTTCAGCTCCAGTCAATATGCTGGCCTTCTGTTCAAGCGATACCAGCAACTAGTCTGCATGAATGCAATACCTTTGATTACTTGATTCTTACCTTCTTGTAGGCCCCGTAGTCACACCTTTATTATTGTTTCTTGTCTCAAGACCCTGTTAACAATCGTAGTCTTTCTTTATTGATCACAGTTAGTGGATTCCTTCCCTGGCTGGCTTATTGTTATCTCAAAACTCTCCTGTACGTAGATTTCTTATTTCCTCCTGCCAGTAATCATTTTTGAGGTTAAAGCCCAACCCTTGAAATAAGAATTAAAATATAAGGTATCCCGCAGTCCCCCAACTCTTATTAGACATACTCTCTTTTAGAAATGGTCATTAAGTTACAACCCAGACTCCTGACTAATCAGGAGACAAGAAATTATAGCTTCATACCATTTTCCATGTTATTCTATAAAGAAACCCCTCAATATAATATGTAATGGCAATGTCTCTCAGTATTTTAAAAGGCTTCCAACAAAATATTTATTTTCTCTGTTTTTAATTCTTTACATAACTCACAGTTAATCTTTGTGTTTTAAAACTCTCTCTACCCAGGAGTGCTTGGGTGGCTTAGTCCGTTAACCATCTGACTTCTGCTCAGGTCATGATCCCAGGGTCCTGGGATCAAGCCCGGAGTTGGGCTCCTCACTCAGTGAGGAGTCTATTTGTCCCTCTCCCTCTGCTCCTCCCCACATCACACCCCTGCATGAGCTCTCTCTCTCTCAAACAAATAGAAAAAATATTTTTTAAAAAAAATTTTAAAAACCCTCTCTATCCTATTTTTAAACACAAAAACAAACCACTACTCCACATTCCCTCTCACCCCATCTCCACTACTGAACATTCTTCCTCTCCTGTTGCTTTCGTGCCACACTAAGTTGTTTCACATAAAAACAACATAGTGTTTCATAGGCTTTTTCCTCTTTCTGGTCTACTTTTTTTATCTTTCTTCACTTGGCAAGCTTTACACATCTTTCAAGACTGAACTAAGATATCAAAAAAAAATTTTTTTTTTTTTTAGAGTTCTCGTCTATGTCCAGTGGTTCTCTTAGAATTATTCCTAATAACAGTCAAGAACAGCATGTTTTGAATTCTAGTTCTGCTTCTGAGATATTGGGCCTCAGTTTGATTTTATGTGAAATAGCACGTATATAAGGAATTCACATATTCTTTAAACTGCATTGGTAATTTTTAAGTGGACCCAGAGCTGAATCTGACTTGCTGTCCTACCCTGTTTTTGTATTTATATTCTTTCAAAGAAAGTCTGATTATCATAAGTTGTTATAATACATCATAGTTCTATACATTTGTATTTGATCTGTGGTGATCTATAACCTTTAAGAATGTACCTGATACTTTTATTTTCTGCCACCTGTTTCCAATGCTAAAGTTGCATTGCTTTTCAGAAGACTGCTATTATGCCCACGTTCCTTTTAAAACATCCAAACATGTAACTAAGTTTCTCATATGCAGGAATGTCTTAGTTTTTTTTGTTGTTGTTTTTTTTTTGTTGTTTTTTGTTTTTTGTTTTTTTTTTGCTTGAGTTTCAGGATATTAGTAAACATTCCTCATTTAATACTATCTCATAAAGATGTTTTTCTAACCTGTTACCACCATAACTACATCTCCCAGTTTTCTAACTGGACTATCATTATTTGCATCCCAACTCTAGCACCTGAAAAAGATGATCTTTAAGGATAACTTTAGAAGTGGTCCTTTTTCAATATATCTGTTGTGCACCTGCTAGATTCTTAATCTAGTAGTCCTAACTAAAAATCTTTGAACAGTAAGGGTTAATGATTTATGCCATAAAACCACAGACATTCTACAAACATATCATCTAATCAATCATTAATAATTATTCATTAATAAAGTATTTTTCAATCAAAATCCTGGACATTTTATTAGTAGTTAGAAAGATCTGGAGATTAAATTGTATTTTCAACGGACTTTATAATAGGTGTTGAAAGTGAAAGAAAACACTTGAAATGCAATAATTTTCTTATCATTATGTTATAAAAATTAAATTGAATATTTAAAATCATATTACAATCTTGCAGAGTAACATTTCAGAAAACCACCTTAACTCAAGTCTTACATATATTTGAAAATAACTAATATTTTAGTGCATGGATGTTAAAGAACATTTGATAGGATTACTTTGAACACTTTCTTCAGTTTTACACTCTACTCCACAGGATACATTTAAAACCATATCATACATAAATACATAGAATGAGGAAGAAAAGCAGCAACTCATAAGAATATAGGACTGTCTCTACCTACACAATTTCAGTTTTCACATTTGCAGTTTCTAAATGACAATTTTCACACCTTCTCTCTTGGCACCTTACACTGGAAAGGGGAGTTAAAACAGCTATCAGCACTTTACCATCCCATTTATAAAGAAGAGCAAACCTCAAACTCCCAGTCTCCTGTGCACTACAGAGCAAATGTGCCAGGAGGGAAAACAGATCCCTTGCACGGTCGGCACAAACGCATCCTTTCTCAGAACTAGAGAGAGAAATTCTTTCAAGGTCTTTCTAGCCCCAAGAGATAGAGAGGGCACTTGTGAAAATGACAGTTCCACTCATCTCTTCTCAGAAAGAGCGATGCTGCCACTAAGGGGAATGGCTTGCCCAGTAAAATACATATAAAAATAGGTATTTTTATTTATTTTTTTATTTAGATTACTTGGGGGCGGGTAGTTTTAGGTTCAGAGCAAAATTAAGGGAAAGGCGGATAGATTTCTCCTAGATTCTTACCCTCATATATGCATGGCCTCCCCAATTATCCACATCCCCCACCAGAGGAATACTTTTTTTTTTTTAAAGATTTTTATTTATTTATTTGACAGAGATCACAAGCAGGCAGAGAGGCAGGCAGAGAGAGAGGAAGGGAAGCAGGCTCCCCACTGAGCAGAGAGCCCGATGCGGGGCTCGATCCCAGGACCTTGGAATCGTGACCTGAGCTGAAGGCAGAGGCTTAACCCACTGAGCCACCCAGGCGCCCCCAAAGGAATACTTTTTACCAACAACTGATAAACTTACACTGCCACATCGCAATCAGCCAAAGTCCACATTTTACAACATGGTTACCCCTTAGTGTTGCACATTTATTTGAATAAATGTGTACTGACATGTACTTGTCATCAGGGTATCATATGCTGCCCTAAAAAAATCCTCTGCCTATTCAGCCCTCACTTCCTGCCACCAAAAAGGGACCACCACTGATTTTCACATTATCTCCATAGTTCTACCATAACAGAATGCCATGTAGTTGGAATGTTACAGTATGTAGAGTTTTCAGACTGTCTTATTTCACTAAGTAGTATGCATTAATGGTTCCTCCATGTCTTTTCAGGAATTGAGAGCTCATTGCTTTTCATCACTGAACAAGATTCTGTTCTGTGGATGTACCAGTTTATTTATTTATCCATTCACCCACGGAAGGACATCTTAGTTGCTTTCAAATTTTAGCAATTATGAATAATGCTGCTATAAACAGCCATGTGCAAGTTTTTATGTGGATGTTAGCTTCAACTCCTTTGAGTAAATACTAAAGAATGCAATTGTCAGATTGTATGGTAAGAGTACGTTCAGTTTTGCCAGAAGCCACCAAACTCTCGTCCAAAGTGGCTGTACCATTTTGCGTTCCCATTAGCAAGAAATGAGAGTTCCTATTGCACCACATCCTTCCCACCATTGGGTGTGATCACCCAAATGCCATTCTAACAAGTGTGTAGTGGGATTTCATCCTTGTTTTATTTTGCATTCTCCCAGTGACATACAACATGAAACATATTTTCATATATTTATTTGCCATGTGTATATCTTCTTTGGTGAGGTGTTTGTTAAGATTTCTGACCCATTTTTTTCTTTACGATTAACTAATTGATTGATTTATTTTTAAAGGGGGCGGGCAGAGAGAGAGGGAGAGAAGCAATCTCAAGCAGACTCCCTGTTGAGTGCAGGAACTCAACTCTGGGCTCCATCCCACAACCCTGAGATCATAATCAGAGCAGAAATCAAGAGTTGGATGCTTAATCGACTGAGCCACCCAGGGGCCCCCTGGCCCATTTTTTAACCCCCAATTTTTTTCATCACTGATATTAATATTAAACTGATACACTTCACATACCATAATATCACCCTTTCAAAGTATACATTTCAGTGTTTTCATTATTTTTTATAAACAGAATTGTGCAAATAAAATATCACTATGATTTAAATATAGAATGTTTTCAACACTTGAAAAAGGTACACCAAAGCTACTGGCAGTTTTTCCCTTATTTGTTCCTCAGGAACAAGTAATCTAATTTGTATTTTATGGACTTGGTTATTCTAGACATTTTCATAAATGGTATAATCCAATATATGGTCTTGTAGGACTGGTTTATTTCACTTACACAGTTTTCAACGTTCATCCATAAAATAAGCATCAGTACTTCATTCTTTAAATTGCCAAATAATATCTCATGGTGTAGATATATGTAATATATTTTGTTATTTAGTTTTAAAATTTCATATGTTTATGATTTACCTTTTAACGAAAGGATTTACAATTTTTTTTTAGTATCCAAATATGTGATTAAAAAATTAATACTCTTGTCAATAAATTTAATTATACCCTTTCACAATAGAGGAATATTACAAATGGAATATTCTCCTCAATTGTGGGAACTTTTTTCTGATCCTAAGTAACAACAAAGCTGATTTTGAAATCTTGAAATAGTCTCATGCAGTCAAACATCTCAAATAAAATGATAACCATTCTCATTTTACTATTTCATTTAAATCACATAAACCAATTTCTTTTAGGTTTGAAGTATTAAAAAGTCATACTATTAAAAAAGTAATTTAAGAAATAAAGATCATGATATTTATTTTGTGTCTCATGTAGACCAAGTTAGAAAAGACATCGGAGGGGGAAGCCTTTTTAGTTTTAATCTATTAAAAAGACTTAATTTGCTAATATATAGACATTTTCAATAATGGAATATATTCCTTGCTTCTAGAAGTGGTCAGGCTGTGTTGGTATCCAATACACACTGAGATACCTCAAGTCTGGCTACAATATACCCAAATATTCTTTCAATTCTAAAATGCAAGACTCTCTATGGAGCAGTTCTAACAACCACCAGCTATTAATAAAATCAATCTCTTATAACTGTGTCAGTCACCTCCAAACTAATGTAAACACTGATTTCATACACAAGTCAGGGTTGTTTTGCAGATATGACAAAATGAAATTTACAAGTTATTCTTCAAATATACCTTAGATTTATGTTTTTAATACATAAATATAGGCAGGTTCTACTTTAAAGTAATTCTAGCACACTGTCATCTCTGGTAATTAGTATCAGAAGAACTAGCACGTCTACGTCATTGTAGTAAGACTGACATGTTCCTCTAACACGATGACACAGATTCCCAAGTGTTCTCAAATCCCCAGCCATTTAAAATGTTTAAGTAGTATGAAGATTTTTTTAAAAAATTATCACAGAGGACACACTTTTAGAAGTTGGACATTTCACAGAAAGAGTGGGCTTTCTCCTTCCTATATTTACTAATAGCATTTTTCCAGCCTAGAACATGGGGATCCCTTCTTATTCCTCCATTTTAAACAACACATTGTTTCTTTATATTTTTACTGGGTCTTCAGCCTGATATACCAAAACTACCATAATCAGCAACATGAACATTTAAACGTCTTTAGCTAAAGTTGGGAGAATTTTTTTTTTTTTTTAAGAACTTGTTTATTTATTTGACGGGGAGAGCACAAGTAGGCAGAGCCACAGAACGCTGGGATCATAACCTGAGCTGAAGGCAGACGTTTACCCTACTGAGCCACCCACACGCCCCAATTTGTAAGCGTTTAGTCATATAATTTGTCTCATTCAAAATTTTCTACTTTAACAATATTTGGATTTGGCTACCTGAAAATATTGGCATTTACACAGGGTGTATCTCTGTCCAGAGCCATTTTTTAAATGAAATGTTAAGAAGCCCTCTATTTACTTTTTCGTAGAAACCTTCAAATAGGTCTGGAATAATGCTGCAACATCTTTTACCAAAGACATGGTCTATAAACACAGTTACACGAATTTGAGAATAAAACAAAAGTGTATTGAAGTTTTCAGGAATGGCACAATACTCTTGCAAGTGATCTATGACCTACAAGTGGTTCTTCCCCAATCCCAAAATACCAGTGAGCTTGTCAAGGTAGCTTTAGTAAGGCAATGTACCCCTTTTATAAATTCATTCCACATATTTTAAATAAGCCAAACATTTTTGGTTACTCCCAAAAGTATCGATATCCTTCCATACAAATTCAATCCATCCACTATGATCAACTCACTTATAGTTAAATGTATGTACATTCAAAAATAAATAAACCAACGCTCCCCCCCCAATTTTTCCAATAGATTGTTCGCTTATATAATATTTAGAATATTATAATATTTACATTTAATTCCCCACTTTCCTGGAAGGTAATGGAGAGACAGGCCATAAAGATTCCCTCTTTTACTCAAAACAAAACAAACCAAACAGAACATGATATTGCACAAGCCTAGCTGAGGATATACCTCCACAAGTTTCCCTGCTAAATACAGTCTTTTGCATTTATCTTTATCACAAATCTGTGAGTGACAGTTAAATTGTTAAGTTACACAGCCATTCAAAGGAATGGACTATTTTTATGAATGAAAGTGACTATTTTTCCTTACTAAAGTAGCAGTCTAGCATACTGCCCAAAGCTATCTTGTATAATCTTAGGTAATATCCATGTAAGGGCTTTTTCCAGCATTCACCCATATTTTGTTTTATTGACTATGAAAATGAAGGATTTGTCCCACCCACCTCTCCCTAAACACACTCTTCATAATAGCTACGATGAGCACTTTTTCACACAAAGGAACATTCTTCAAATTGATATTTAACATTTGGTAATGGCATATCTAACTATTCGGTAAATGTCACACCAAAAACAAAGATTATTTCCTCTGGACTTACTCCTCCTCTTGGTTATGCCTGAAGGGGTGATCTTTTCTAAATCAAATGGGCCTCACTTCCAAAAAGAAACCCTATGCTCATTACCTACCATTTACTCTTGCTTGAGCTTTTTGTATTATATCTAAGAAACCACAACCTAATTTAAGGTTGTGAAGATGTACCCCTATGTTTACTTTTTAGAATTTTACACTTCTAACACGTATGCTTACATCTATTTATCCCCTTTAAGTTAATTATTGGATATGATTTGAAGAGTACAGCTTCATTCTTTTATATGTGGATATCCATTTGTCCATTATTAACTCTTACTTCTGCCAGCTGGATAACTGAAACGGGTCTCCTTATTTCATTATTTGTGCCAAGCAGATTATAACTGTGTTATGTATATATTCATGTTTAATTTCATCTTCATCTATGTATTGCCTATTTATAATTTGCGGTATGTAACTTTTTCAGCACACAGAGGAAATGGACCAGTCCTCTTTTTTTCTTTTCTAGAGAAGTGACTATAAGACAAACTAGTTGGTTATAAGTAATTACTTGAGGAAAACCACCACACGAGTAGTTCTGTACTGTATTTCTGCTAGTTGACACAATTTGGCTTACTTAAAATTTTTAAATTAAAGCAAGGTAGTAAAATACAGTATTTATAATAAGAGGTAGATTACTTATTTAAGGATAAAACTCCATTTTCTGGTAGTTCTTTTCACAGGCAGTATTCAGACTCTATCGCATTAAAATATCATGATAACTGGTATTTATAAAACGTATTGGGAAAAATTTATAAATGTTTTTCCATTTTAATTTCACTAAGTAGACTGAAACCAACTTCTAGAATATGCCTTGACAAAATTTAACACATTTTGCTTCAGAAGTTATATATATTCAGAAATTATATAAAGAGATCTCTCTTTATTAGTGATACTCTATCTGTACTACCAAAAAATAATCTTTGACTTGTATTAATGTCTATTTAAATACAGCACATGCATTTTAGTACAAAAACCTTGAATTTAGTTTGTTATACAATTTCAGGGTTATCAAAAATTCAACTTGATGATTAGCAATCCCAATCAAAATCCCAGCAAGTTTTATTTTTTGCACATTGACAAACTGTTTCTAATGTCTTTATGGCATTTCAAAACCACACAAAGCCATCACAATATTGAAGGAGAGTAACAAGTTTGAAGAACAATAAGTTGGTACTTTCCCACTTCAAGGATTATTATAAAGCCACAAGTGTGTTATTGATAAAAAAAATAGACAAATAAATCAACAGAACCAAGTGATCAAAAACAGACTCATATAAATATAGTCAACTGATTTTTCTTAAAGCTTTTGCTTATTTTCTTAAAGAGAGGGAAAAGTGCAAGCTGAGAGAGGGCAGAAGGTGAGAGAGAGAATCTCAGACTCCCCGCTGAGTGTGGGAGCCCAACGTGGAACTTGATCTCACAACTCTAAGATCATGACCTAAGCTGAAATCAAGAGTTGAACGCTTTACCAACTGAGCCACCCAGGTACCCCTAGACAATTGATTTTTAACAAAGGGGCAAAGTTTTTTCAACAAATGCTGCTGGAACAACTAGATATCCACATACAAAAGTTGATTCTAGACACAGACCTAATAGTCTTCACAAAAACTCAAAAATACATCACAGGCCTAACTGTAAAATGCAAAACTATAAAACTGCTGTTATAGCATAGAAGAAATAAATGACCAAGGGTATATCGTTGACATTTTAGGTAGAACACTGAAGCCTTAATTCATGAAAGAAATAACTGACAATCTAGACTTTAATAAAACTAAAAGAACATTTGCTTTAAGTAGATAATTTAAGAGAATGAGAAGACAAGCCATGGGCTGGGTGAAAAATCTGATATAGTATTACCATCTAAAATATACAAAAATGGGGGTACCTGGGTGGCTCAGTGGGTTCAAGGCTCTGCCTTCTGCTCAGGTCGTGATTCCAGGGTCCTGGGATCGAGCCCCGCATCGGGCTCTCTGCTCAGCAGGGAGCCTGCTTCCTCCTCTCTCTGCCTGCCTCTCTGCCTACTTGTGATCTCTGTCTGTTAAATAAAATCTTTAAAAAGTAAACAAATAAATAAATAAAATATACAAAAATGTCTAAAATGCAACAAGAAAACAAAACCCAATTAAAAATGGGCCAAAGACTGTAAGAGTCACTTTATCAAAGAAGATATATAGATAGAAAATGAAAAACAAAAATATAAAATGATAAAACAGTACAGTATGTCATCAGGGAAAGGCAAATGAAAACAATTATGTAACACTATAAACACACACACAAAATTTTTTTTAAAGTAAAAACAAAATCTACCAAGACTGAATCATAAACCACAGAAAACAGGAGTTGATCTACAAAACTGAAGCATTAGAAAAATATTTGTATTATTAAAACTATAAAACATTGCTGAATAAAGATAGTATAAATAAATAAAAAGGTAATTCCTTGTTCAAGGATTAGAAGACTTAATATTGTTGACATGTCAATAATACATAATAAAGTCTATAAATTCCACGCCATTCTAATCAACAAGTCAACCATAATTATTTTTCAACCATAGAAAAACTTATTCTTTTTTTTTTTAAAGATTTTATTTATTTATTTGACAGAGAGAGATCACAAGTAGATGGAGAGGCAGGCAGAGAGAGAGAGAGAGAGAGAGAGAGAGAGAGAGAAGCAGGCTCCCTGCTGAGCAGAGAGCCAGATGCGGGACTCGATCCCAGGACCCTGAGATCATGACCTGAGCCGAAGGCAGCGGCTTAACCCACTGAGCCACCCAGGCGCCCAGAAAAACTTATTCTAATACACATTTGGAATCTCAGTCAGACCCAGAGACCCAAAGCAATATTGAATCTGACTGAACTTGAAAAACTCCAACTTCTGGATTTCAAAACTATAAAATACTTTTGAGAAAATATATGGAAATAGTGTCATGAGGTTGGCTTTGGCAATAATTTATTAGATATGAAAAATAATATGCAAATGACAAACACAAGATGCTCAACATCACCAGTCATTAGGGATTTGAAAATCAAAACTAAGGAGACAAGGCCTCACACCCATTAGGAGGGCTACTGCAAAATAAACAGAAAATACCATGTATTGACAAGGATGTGGAGACAGTGGAAATATACACACTATTGACAGGAAAGTAAAATGGCATGGCCACTGTGAACAAGAGTATGATGATTCTTCAAAAGATGAAAAACAGGGTGCCTGGGTGGCTCAGTTGGTTAAGCGACTGCCTTTGGCTCAGGTCATGATCCTGGAGTCCCGGGATGGAGTCTCAGGATCAAGTCTCCCATTGGGATCCCTGCTCGGCAGGGTGTCTGTTTCTCCCTCTGACCTGTCCCCTCTCATGCTCAATCTCTCTCATTGTCTCTCAAATAAATAAATAAATAAATCTAAAAAAAAAAAAAAAGATGAAAAACAGAATTATCATATCATCAGCAGTTGCACTACTGTATATTGTATACACTTCCCTTCCCCCAAATTGAAAACAGGGAATAGAACACTTGCAGGCTCGTGTTTATAGTAAAATTTTTAATTTGGAAAAAAAAAAAAAAAAGGAGTGTTTATCAGCAGATGAACACATAAATATAATGCAGTGCATACACACAATGGTACAATGGAATAGCACTGAGGTTCAAAGAGGAAAGATGTTCTGACACCAGAAAAAATAAATAAAAATAAACTTGATGAAAACAGCTTAAAACTTCAGCACTAGCCTGCATTAAGAGATTGTAAAGATCTGGAGAAATGTATTCAATAAATAGAAAATGATAGAGGAAAGAAATTTTTATATCTGTAGAGTTGATTGTTTTAATCACTGTATTTTACTTAAATAGGTTCATACTTTTAAAAGGAGAGTAAGAGGGGCGCCTGGGTGGCTTAGTTGGTTAAGTGACTGCCTTCGGTTCAGGTCATGATCCCAGGGTCCTGGGATCCAGTCCCATATGGGGCTCCCTGCTCAGTGGGGAGCCTGCTTCTCTCTCTCCCTCTGCTGCTCTGCCTGCTTGTGCTCCCTCGCTCTGTCAAATAAATAAAGTCTTAAAAGAAATAAAATAAAAAAACAAAAGGAGGGTAAGGAATGATTACTGTCCTGGTAATCTGTTTAATCCTTGTGATTTTTATAAAATAATGCAGCAGAAAGATACAGAGTACAAACTGAGGAGGTAAGGAGGAAGGATTCAAATATATTGAATTCTATTTGCGATACATTGGTTATTTCCCATGATCCTCCTATATTGTAAGGTTGATATTATGCTGAGTTTTATATATGTGCACAATAAGAATGAGATGATTTAAATAAATTGCTACAAACAGCTAGTAAGTGGCAACTCCAAAACTCATACAGAAACAAATGATTGCTTATAAAGAAATATAACAGGCACATGCCAAGAGGCCCTGAGAGCATAAAGGAGGGAAGAATTAAATGGAATATGCACCAGAAGTCAGCAAGAACAAATTTTATGTTCATATATTTTTTTATCAGGAGACCAAAATATTTTAAATTCCAGGCATATCCTTTTGAAAGCACATCAGAGAACAGAGAAGACAGTTTGAAAGGCAAATAAAATGATTTAGGACCTTGGAGGTTTTATTTTCAGTGAAACTAAGGATTAAACAACTAGGCAAGCATTATTTGGGGAAATAAATAGATGAATATGAAAATATCAATATCAAAGCAATATAAGGAGAGTTCAATGACTAGGAAATGACGATTCATCAAAAAGATATAAAAGATCAAACACTTCCGAATGGCTGACAAATGCTAGAGAAGTAAAAAACAGATGGCGTATCCCACATGCAGAATTGAATGGCACTTCTTGAAATACAACTAGCAACCTGGCGAAGACATGGGGGCAAGTCCTGCTTTTGGTAAGTAGGAAGGAAAGGTCCATGCAGTTTTGTATGCAGGAGAAAATCAGTGATTCCACATTTTCTGTATATATACATGTACAATATGAACTCTGGAATTTTAAACTGAAAACTGGTATACACACACTTTTATCTTTTTAGCAGGGTATCATTAACGCTTTTCAGGTTAGATGTATAGAACAAATCGACTGTAGAATATCTTGCTTTCAGGGTATCTGATTTTATTAAGCATGGGGAATATTAACGTAACTATCTTCCTCTTTATTTATCCAATTTTGGCTTGATTTTATTTCTTAAAAGAAGGTTTTATTATATCATTTCATCTGAAAATTTAATATAATAATAGAAAATGCAAAGGCATTGTTAGATGATCTAAGATATCTATATAATTAGGACTCTACTATGCCATTTTAGAATAGTATTGTGTGTTACACTTTTCATATCCAAACTCTAGGAAATCTGTTATTACACTTGAAGACCTTGATATGCCAGCATCCACTCTCCCACCATTGCCTTCCAAGCAGTTCATACTATGTCACGGAAAATCACTAGGGAAGCAAACATGTAAGTAGAGCAAATACAGATAAATATAGCAAAAGGAGGATCTACTAGTTGTAGTGCTTTCTTTGTAACTGGGCAAGGGATGGAAGTGGAAGACAGGATCTGTGTTCCCGGTGACATTTGAGATGGTTCTTAGGGGATGAGCAGCATCTCAAGGATGAGGAGAATAGGGAAATGTCTTTAGAAAAATAACTACTTCTGTGTAGCCTAAATAATAAGGGCCATAATTACAGAAGGGTAGAAGATATTGAAATAAAAAGTGTATCTATCCTTCCAGTATGAACTATATTTAGGAATTACAAATATATTTCAATATAGCAAAGCTCCCCTTTTGGCTAACAATAGTTTCAAAATTTCTCTTTTTTTTTTTTTTTACTTTGATGAATTAGAAGTTTATTTAAATGATGGACATGACACATATCTTATTGACAAATAATCAGAGGAAGTACACTTGAAAACGGGTTTACTTCCCAGTTTACCATCTACCTAAAATCCATTACCTATTTGCCAATTAATTTAGGAAATACTTATTGAATAGCGAGTGTATATCTAGAATGGTTCCAAGAGCTAAATTAGCCTCAAACAAAGAAAAGTGAAACTTTTCTTTACTGAAAAGAATAGGAAAATAATACAGTGAACAAGTTAATGAGCAATCTACTTTCCAGTGCCACAAAGACAATAAAAAAGGGCACTGTGTTCAAGAATAAAGGAAGGGAAAAAAGTAAACCTTAGATGAAAAGTCATGGACATTCCCTCTGGGAAGGGGTTATGTCTGCTGGGTCTTAAATGATGGGAAGCCGCAAACATTTTAAAGAACTGAATTAACATGACCTGTGCAAAGGTATCAAAAAAGAAAAATATGGGGTGTGGCCAATATCAGTATATTCAGCTGGAGGACTGAAGCCAACAGAGTGACATAAGCCGACTGAGATTTTAAAACTCTAACTCTACTTGTTAGGAGAATAATGAAATTTAAGAAAACAAAAGTGGAAGAAACCTATTAAGAGTGAAAAGGAGACCACTTTTAGATGGCCAAAACTTTGAAAAAGATCCTTGCAATATATACAGCAAACAAAGGGTTAGTATCTATCACCTCTTACGACTATTATCCATCAGTGTAACTAAGTGTTTATTATGTTTTAAGAAAACCAGGATTAACACTCCCATAGAAAAGTAGGTGGAGGTTTTGAGAGTGTATATTAAAAGAAACGCAAATAGACCTTAAATATATTGAAAAAAAAAAGTTTAACCATATTTTTTTTAATACTAGGGGGAAAGAAAGCAAAATATGATCCTAGATCACATCCCAAAAACATGTCCCAAAGTTATTTTGCCAAAAGTATGAACTGATATATATACAAGTATATTCAGTGCAGCAGAAAAGAATAAACATCCCAAATGTCCATCAGTTGGAGGACTATTTGACTAGACTGTGGTACAAAGGGAGAAACACACACAAAATCAAATATGATCTTTTTAGAAGTATTTTGTAGACAGTTGTAAAATGGGAGCATTAGCTACATAAGAATGTAAAATCAAAAGAGTATTTGTTTTTCCTATAGAAGATACATATTTTTACCTATATTTCATACATTATATACATACATGCATGTATATAGTCATACGATGAGCAGGTTATGTTTAGCACATACTTGACAGTTAAATCAAGAATCAAACTGCAGATTTTACAAAGGTTACAAATGTCAAGCAGAGAAACTGGCAGATGAAATACTCTAATGCTGAAGTTACACATTTAACTTGCCCTGAATCCCCAAGCTGATGAGAATAATGCAAATCTCCTCAGTGAATTCATAATCGTGTGCATTGCATCGGAGATTTTTAGATGCCTTAGTATTAGAATCAGGGTACTTTTGGTTGAATTAAATGAAAAAAAAAAAAAGATACCGATATTAAAATTTGCAACCAGGAGGTGGAGTGGAGAAAAAGAAAAATATGTTTAGGATATTTCAATCAAAACTTCAAAAAGAAGAACAGTCTACGGTAAACACAAAGTTTTGATTTTTTTTCCAGAAAAAAACAAAAAACAAAAAAAAAACAAATTTTTTTTTGTCTTGCTCAAATTTGGCTTCTCTGCCCAGAATGGTTTGGGGGTCATTTATATTTTCAAGAAAAATGAAGATATTTATTAGTAGTCATTAATTAAGTTATTAGTAGTGTGCAAAACAATGTTGTTTACTTTCAAAAAGAGGATGAATTTCCAAAATTTTAAAATGCTTTATAGATATATTCATGTAACTTTACAGGCTCTCTATATTTAATGTTGACATCTAATTTTGTATTATAGGATAACTGTATAAAACAGTGATAATCATTTGCCCTGTTAAATGGGGAAAACCGCTAGAGTACTACCAGTGATCTAACTTCTTTTATAATTTAAATAGTTGAAAGTCTTAAACTTACTGATTTCTGACCTTGAACAAGAATGCATTAACCTTTGTTTGAAGAGGGCAGTCTATTGGCAGAATAGTGATATTTCTAACGACGATTATTAATTGTGTATGTTTATATTCTAATGTGGTCCTCAAAACCACCATTTACAGCTTTTTGTTTTTTGTTTTTTATTCAAGTGTCAGAACTTACGGCGTACACTTTCAGAAGGGCTATGATCGGTACTCATCTTTTTCCCCTTGGAAAGCTAATGAATAAAGAGTTTTTTGCTACATGGCTGAATTCAGTGATCTGATCTCACGAACTGAGAACCTGGATAAAGACAGAGCTTGCATACATTCATTTGTCTACTTAACAATTCCAATTATTAAATAGCTACATCACACCTATTTCTTGGCTGGGTCTTATGTATAAAGACATAATGAACAAAATAGCCTCTGTCTTATAAAACCTACTGTCCCAGAGATGGAAAAATCTACAAAATTTAATCAATGAACTATTAGATAATCACAAATTAAAATGAATTCTATGGTGCAAAGGATGAATATGGTATGATGGAAGAAAATGACAGGAGGGACCAGTCAGGAGTCCAGAGTGAGAACAGACATCTCTGAACAATGGTCAGACAGAAGTTACGTACACAGTCTAAGAAGAAGAGTTAGAATGTTTGGAAGTTCAATTTTTATGTAGCCTAGTATGCTATCAAATACCGAGTATTTCTCAGTGACCAGAAAAGTCATGCAAGGTAATTTATTTGGGAGCACGAAAGGACAGATGTTGTCTTCAATACAATTTATGTCTATAAAAAGCAGAATCTCCAAGCCACTTGGTTAGGGTCACTCTGTAGAAAAGGATCGGGTGGTGGGAGCAAATGAAATGAATTACTCTGTTGAGCATTAGGAAGGAACTGAGCTGGCCCTCGGTCTCAGTCATTTCATAATCCACCCTCCAGAGAAGAAATGATTTACAGTTACAATCATTCTTTAAAAATTTGTATTTGTTCCATCAGCATTGATAACAGCATTTCCCAAGATATGTTCCAAAGAACGCTGTTTCCATGAGATGTTCTTTGGTAGCTAAATTAATTTAGTAATTTCTGTTATGTATCCTCTCCTTAGAGGTTCCTGTGCATTAATAAATAAAAGATTCTGAAAACTCCCGCAGTAAAGAAACCTGTTTAACTGCCTTGGTAGCGTTTCCCAAGAGGATTATTTTGTTCATTTAATTCCTATTAATGTCTATTGAAACTAGTGTCCCTTGAAACATGCTGAGAAACATGACTTTGATTCTAAAGAATCATTTACTTCCTTTTGCATTTTCAATTAGCCATCAGATTTTCATGAAAAGAAACTTTTATACTTCCTCAACAAAAGCAAAATGCCCACACCAACTATGAGGAGAAGATTGAGCCGTATTTTCAATGACAGCCTCTTAGAGGGACCTCGGCAGAGGCATTTAACAAGAAACGGAAGTCCAGCCCTGTGGATTTGCAATTTCCTGCTTCTTAGGATGCTGATCTCTGGTCATAAACCCAAGTTCCCTAGCACGACCAATTATAAGTTGCACTCTATTCAGCTCTATTTGTATTCTGAGCTTTATGTTTGAAAGATTTTTTTTTAAGACTTCTCTGAGAAATTTTTAAAGCTCTAAAGAGGAGTGAAGCATTTGCAAAGAAAATGAG